>NC_060265.1:235000-561753 GCF_021901455.1 Neodiprion lecontei
CTCGAAATTGATCGTGAGTAAAAACGATAGAGAACTGCACAAGTTTTTTAGTTGTGTTACATGAAAAGGCAAAGACGTGCGTCGCTTGGAAGGAAAAGGTGACGCGCGTCGAAGAGGCGTCGGAGAAGGCGATTAGAGAGGTAACACGCTTTTTATGGAGGCATGAAACGCGAGGAGGAGGAGGACCCTTGTCGAGAAAAGCAGGCAAGATCAGAGGCATGGTAGGCGAACAGAAAGAGAGAAGGAAAGAAAGGTGGCGCGGAAGGAAGATTTGTGTCACGTGACCTATCCGTCGCTTCGAAACCCGAGTCTGGAGGACGCCTCAATCCGAATACGCCCCAGATGAACATAAAATAATCACGCTTTGAACGATATTGAGTGAAAGTTTTAGCCCAGTCGGAATGTACAAAACAAGAAAAATAATCAGAATTGCAACGTTTTTAGATCTCACAATTTTCTTTTTCTAAACTTTGGGAGGACACCGCATTGGCAGTCTAAATTCAGTATTTTCACCAGTTTCTGCAGTAGCCTCGGCCGCCATCTTGAATTTTGTACTACCAATGGACCCCCCCCCCCCCTTCCCAATCAAACGATTAAAAAGAGAGAATAATGGTAGCGAAGAATTGCAATTTCGATCATCCATTTCGACCGAACTGTTGAGTGATCTTTGTTATAGAGCCCGCTTTCGAAGCTGTATAAGTGAGAAAAGAATAACTGGAAAGAAAGAACGTACATTCACGACCGCCGATCTATTTACACCAGGGAAACCGTTGTGCTTTGGACCCAACGACGCACGACGAGGTCCCAAGAACCTTAACCTGAAGGCAGGCAGCAGGCAGTCAGGGAGGGCAAAAGAAGGTCGGCAGCTGGTCCGGAGAAGGACTGACTGTGCAGTCGTCAGTCACTTGTGTCGTCCGAGCTGGAGACGGAGACCCTCACGGATTTCTACTTATACCTTATACCCACTACCTTTTATGCCCGCGTCAAGGAGCGACGGACGGGACGCCGGTTTTCTCTTCTCTCCGTCTGTTTACCTACACCCTCTGCATTTATCGCTCCTCGTACTTCGCTCGCAATGCTCGCGTGTACTTACGCAGGCTATAATCACGATGGTGTATACAGCACGCGGCGGGCGTCGCAGGAGACACAGACAAAGAGCTTCGTATCCCTGTTACCGGTGGTCCAGTCATTCGGTATGATGTACGTAAATTTGTTTGCTATTATTTTTACATGCTACTATTTTCTTTTTCTAATCTTCGGGGGAGGGGGGGGGTCACAATCCAGAATTTCGACCAGATTCTGCAGTAGCTGCTTTTTACTAATAATTGTCATAACTAAACTTGCAAGTAATTAGATTCTACGCAACTATGGTCATGATAATTTTACTTCCTTTGCGTACGATCGACATTTTCTGACTTGAACCATATGTGCAACCGAAGCTACTGCAGAAACTAGTCAAAGTTCTGAAGATAGACTAATTGTAAGTATCGCGTGGCACCTGAAAATGGCAATTTCACGTGTCTTTTCTTTGCACACACAGTGACTGGACTAGACGCTTCAACGAAAATTACGCGTGGAGGAATGAGGATGAAATTAATAACGTTGCTGTAATGTAATGCATGTTTAAGAAAAATTATTACTTTGCACCGTAGGGGAAGTTTGAAATTTAATAAACCATGAGAAACATATACTCTTATTTCGAACAGCCAACACTTTGAAAAGTCATTGGAAAATTGCGCAATAATGATTTGTTCCCCGACATTTCGTTACGATAACATAACTTCAGCCTCATGTGTAGGTATAGGTATAATCGTGTAGGCCCGAAGAACACGACTCAATCGGTCACGAGGAATCAATTGACGATTATATTATTCAAATTTCACCTGGACAGGTTTAATGTACATACATACCTAGAAGCTATGCGTTCGAAGTGTAGTGCGTTTCTTAAAAACTGCGATACCTCCTCTTTAAGGCTGCAGTAGTACACGGTACATACCTACACACGCTACTTTCAGGCGGATGTAGCGAGTTCCTTATTCAGGGTAACCGACCGAAATTGCGTAGCTCGTTAGGCCCTTCCAAATTACTCCGAAACAACGCGAAAGAGATTCTAAAATCGATTTTCGATCTTCTCGTACCGTGGCTAATGATTTGTGTAAGCGACTAGATTTTAAGTACACACAATTAACGGTGTATTATTATACGTAGACACAACGTGGTGTACATTGTATATTATAAAACGAAATTTCTCGGAATTGGAGTGAAAATGTGCATTTGTACATTTGCAAATTTTTTTCAATACCGACGAAATAAATTAATAAATATTCAATACCGCATCGAGCTACGAATAGGCGAAAAAATTAATCATGCCTCATATCTAATATCGATTTACCTTTTCTGATCTATAAAATGCGCGTTGGATAAGAAACCGAAACTTTTGATTTTAAGGTTATAGAACTCGAGGAAATCGTAAATAAAATTACTCGGGTATTTTTGAAATCACGAGTAAAATCGAGTGAGTTATTCGAATTCGCCGTAAGCCATTTGGAAACGTGTACTTAAAATCGTTGTGCCAACTCCATTGCCAATGGTATCGGTTTATTCTGTATACACAATTTTTATTTCGACTGTGATTTCTGTTTACTTTTGTTCCGGGGCAACGTAAATTTCGAATATTGGTTATTAAGAAAGCCCGAGGGAATCGATTCTCGTTAATTCTGACTCATTCGAAAAAACGGAGGAACAAAGATTATATTGAAGTTAGTAACGTTATCGTAACGATTCGTACTGAGGAAAAACCGTTATTCCGCCATTTTGGGATTGTTTGAAATGCAGTAAGCCGCGGCAGAACAAAACACAATCGTATTTCGAAATCGTTGTGCATTGTGAAGATGGCGATATTCTTCCCCAATGTTCCGATACGATAACGTTACTAACTTCAGTCTTGTGAATAAACGAGGAGCAAGCAAATCGAATAACTGATTGTCTCGGTCGTCGGCGACCATAATAAGTAATAAACAGTCGCTAGCCGATGAAAGGCAACAAACAACGTTAACCTTGTTCTGATTCTTCATGACGATGATTCGAGTCAGTCGTAGTACACCAAGAGCAATGCAAAACTGGACGAGAAGATAAAAGCCTTCTTCCTCACGCTACGATCAAGTCGCACGGGCGACAATCATTTTTTCACTTTTTCAACTCAAGATGGTGCAAGTGACACAGAAAAACAGAAAGTTCGACCACATACCTGAATCAGAATCAGCCGCGATAAAGGGACGATGGCTGCAAACGGTGTCGGTATTCAGGTAATCCAATAGAGCGTTGATCCAATCGCAAATTGATTCGTGATAAAACAAGCAACGACGATAACAACAAAAATAACTTCACCACTGTCAACGACACGCACACTTATGTAATAGTAACATTATAGTAATTTCACACGATAGGTAACGGTAAATTCCGCACTGTTTTTTCTCTCTTTCTCTCTCCGTCTTCCTTTCCCCCGCTTTTTTGTTCTTCTCTCTTTGTTCCTTATTACATGTACTTAACTTCCAAGATATTTTCCAACGAAATTACCCACCCAAAATTGCAAACCAAAGAGTAAAACTGTACCTACTTCGAAAAAGAACGCGCGTGTTTTACCGCCACGGCGTCGTCGCGTTGCGTACCGTCGTATCGGCTCAACAACGACCGAGAGGGGAAAAAGGATCGCACACCCGCGGATAAGACACACTCGTACTCACCAAAGCACAACCGACACGACGAAGCGCCAAGGCTAGACTAGCGAGAGTAGCGAGTAGCGCCGAGCGCGCCGCGCGGCCGCCGGCAGAGACGAACGCAGCAACGGCTTCCTCCCTACTTCCCCTCCGATGCCCGGCGCCCCGACGGCTGACGGCCGCTCGGCAGTCGTGCCCCGTATTCCAGACGCTGAGGTTGGTCCGCCGTATCGGCGCTTCGGGCGCCGGGTGGTGGGGCAGGGGGAGGGGGAGGGAGCGAGCCGCCCTTTGCTTCTCCTCCCGCCGCCTCGCTACATCTTTCTCCCGAAGACCGCATCGCAACACGTTGGCCTTACACATCCATGTACCTATTACGCCCGAGTTTCGTATTCCTGAGATCATATAGCTGCGTGCAACGAGCCGTGTGGCACGAAACGTGAACGGGAGAACTGGCTGGCAGGGTCTGATGAATTTTATGAAGCTGAAGCCGGTGAAGTTATTGCAATGATTCACGTTTCGAGTAAAAAAGGTATTGAACAGTTTCGGAAATGTCTGAGATGCAGTAAATTATAATAAGGAAAAATGTATATACGTATTTGGAAAACTTGACTACTTCAGAGTCACTGGATAAATGGAAAATAGTGATTTTTACCCTCTACGTGTCGTTATGTTAACGTCACTAACCTCAGTCTCTTTGAATTTTTAACCGTCAACCTCGACGAAGTTGGCGGACACATGTTACAAGTTTGCGCAATATTTGACATTTGATGATAATTCTTATTGCAACGGTGGACGATGAGATTAGCCTGTTGTTAATTCCGTAAAACAAGATGACGAAAAGACGTACCTAAATTTCAAAGTAAATGAGGAAATGATTTTATCAAACGCAGGCAGTCGTTTCTTTTATATTTTGGGGCATAGGCTTCTTGTACTGAGCAGGTTGTACTTTTTTTTCTTTTATATCGCATTTCGTTCAAAAATTTTACTTTGATTAGAATTGTATATTTGAATTTTTAACTTTCATGACCGAATTTGGTGCAAAGAAGTTACGGTGATTTGAAAATATTCTTCACAGCAGAAATTAATTTCCAATGTCCGATCGATGCCTATGATTTTCGCAGGAACGTGGATCCAATACCCGGATGAGTAAAGTGTCGCCTATTTCGTGAAGAACGTTGGTTGGCCCTTCGATGTCAAATTTTCAAAAAGGTGGAAATCTGTTCAGCTTTCAAAATTTAGAAAATCGCGATACAATATAGAATTCCAATTCTGGGTTTTCCGTACCTTTCCACATTTCGACGTTCCCGATCGACGATTGTACTTCTACTAAATCAGGTTTTAAAATTTGATGAAACGGATTGTACAGTTTTCCAAAACTCTGTACGATGACCCGATTCTATTGTCTGTAGTCATCCTTCGTCTTTACCTTTACCCGTACAAGTGATGTTGCAGGCTACGCCTAACCGAGTCAAGTTGCCTGCATTTGAAGCCATAGAACCAGGCTTCGATCTGCACGTTAATATGGTGTTTTTGGTTCCCTCTTCTGCAGGCAACTTACGGGTTCTGCCGTATTAACAGTAAGTATACGATACACCCGGTGTAACACACATCCTGGGGCAGACGGGCTCGCGATTTTCAAGGTCCCCGTGGACGAAGGTACACGAGCTGCCGCAGCGTGGCAGTATATAGGTCTAACTATGCACATACGTACAACAGCTGAGGGCGGGGCGGCAGGGGGGGGGGGGGGGGACAAGTCAGGTGGAATAAAGCGGCGAAACCGACTCACAAACCCACGTACATTGAAAGAGAAAGCCTTGGTGGCCCGAAGCGCCGTGGGTCAGACGCTGGGATTTCGGATATTTCAAACGAAGCTCCGACATTATTTCAACGTTTTTGCAATTTACCCAAATACGTTGGACGCTGTGTATATCGTGTGTGAGTATTCGTTGGATATGAGGCAGCGTTTGATCGCAAATGACCGGATCTAAATCTGATTCCAAGTTTCACCATCACGAAAAACGACCGAATTTCGGCTGTCGTACGTGAGTTAACGTCACTTTATCAGACGGCTGACAGTTCGTTTAATTTTAATACAAGTAAGATTTCCCTAATGGAAAATCACTTGCAAGTGAAACCAGCGTGATTTTAATACAAACAGAAATGTATCACCTGTCGTGTCCATTCGACCTTTCTGCAAGTGAAAACTTTTACCTTTTTTATAGTTTTTACGATATCGTGTGACGATTGAGATATATGCATATGATTATTCGCGAATCGATCTTGATTCATCGTACACGATAAAGAAAAAATACAAGTAATTTGAAATTCAGCAAAATACGCGTATTACCGAATCGCGCGTTCATCTTTGGTACACGCACGTACCTTTATACACACGACTTGTATAAAATGTCACAAAGGTGCGTCATCGTGCGGGAATGAATTCGGAATATCGCAACCGTGACGAATCTCTCTGCAATTTCCACATGAGATAATAGGGGCATTAAAGTACACGTATATAGCTGCGTAATCGTAACACCGTACAGAAACTTTTTTACGTTAATTGTTCTTTCTCGCAATTCTCTGTTCTTTTCAATGAATGTGATGTATTTAGTCTGGGAGGGTAATGGAAGGGTTGACGTTCAACCCCAACGAGCAAGGTTCGGCTTGATCCTCTCGCGGTCGTCCAACTGCCTTTGCTATTCTCGTTGTCGTGCGTCATCGATACAGGAAAGAGGCCGCCTGCTATTCGCCTTCGTTCGCCGAACGAAACTCGAGGCTTTTTGCGCGTTCGAGGAGCCGGTTTCGCGTATACGCAGCCTCTTCCATGCCACCGTTCTCTCCCTCTCACGTCTTTGCATGCGCACTGTTTACACGGAAGGTGTACCAAATTTGTGACAGTGAAGATAAAGAAACATTGCATTTCATTCAAGTGATCACGGTAATTCAAAGAAATTCAGGTTTATTTTTTATGCCATCACGAAGTACAAAAAAAAGTGGTAGGAAAAAAAAGAAAGAAATGAATGAGAATGGAGAAAAACGTCCGCGGCGAGACGCCGACTTTTTTATCCGTATCCACCGAGCTGTTGGTCGAGATAAGATAGGGACTTGAGTTGTAATAATAAATCGATAAGCTCGCGTTATGCCCACATTCACCGTCTCTCTTACACGTCTATATGAATTGTGTGACGTGGGATCCGGGACTCGACACGTTTCGTTTCGCACCTTCAGTTTGTGTTAATAAGGAGATTTGTAATCGAGAATATTCAATATACCCGTGTACCTACCTCCAAGTTTACTCGCGATTCTGTACATTCTGTATATATTCGTATGATGCGTTTCCATGAGTTCTCCGGAAAATTAGTTACTTTTTCATCGACGGATATCTGACGGCGAAACTGAGGGAGCGGGTATGACACATACTTGACTATTCTTGTCTCTCTGTTTGAGGAAATTTCGCCTAGCGTGAATATCAAATACAATGCCTAAGTGTCCTCCATCCAGAGATTATACCTTACTCCCTACACGTGTGAATTGCTCTGTTGGTGTGCAGGTGTCGTCGTCGCCCACGCGGAGAAATCGGTTTAGTGACGATTCAGAGGATCAAGTATACCTGCGTGTTGGACATGACGAGATGAGAAAATTGATGAAATGCTTTGACGACGTCTCGCTAATAAACAATTTCACATTCGGTTAAGCTGAGTACCGATGTTATACCGATCCAGAAAAATATTGAACGTTCGAGTAGCTTCTCAATCAAATGGAATTACAACAATCAACGGAATTCAATCGCAGAGCGTTGAATCGATAACTGGCCAGCTTGAATGACGCTTATATCGGCAGTACGAAAATGCGCCTCTGGTTCTTCGAGGTAACGTAAAATCGAATGCTGCCATGCTGCTGCGTGAGGATCCTTAGAGCTGCACCAGGGACCTCATCTCCACTGCCAGGATGGTTGAGTTTTCAGCGAAGTCCTTAAGAATCACCAGGAAACGAGAACATTTGTCATCTACGGCTTGTGATTTGTGTCCTGACGTGAGAAAACCTTGAAACGCTTCCTTACCGCTGATATATCAGTGCCGTATGCTGTAGATGGTCAGTATTTTATGTTTCTCATTGCTCTTTTCTAACGGTTTCAGCGATTTTTCACACACGTGTTCCGATTTGTTGACTTGTCGATTTGATCCACTGCACAGGGTGAATCGCGATTTAATTTTCGTTCAATTTCTCTTCACGATCGACGATCGACATCCGTTTCTTATAAACAGTAAACTTTTCCCTGCAACCACATTGCATGGATTTTCAAAATTCCAAATTAAAACGGCGTAAAAACCGATACGCTTCCAACTTCTTATTCTGTTTTTTGTTTCTCGAATCGTCGAGGCTCGTTCGATGTACGTATCGAATCCGTGCGTTTCCCCTTGATTTCTTCTTGTTTCTTTCGATATCGTCGCCGTAATTGAAAGAGATATTTCGCTGGTTGTTCGAAGAGCGTGGATTGCGTGACATTGCTGCTGGTCCTTGAAAATGGCGAACGATCTTTTGCGAACGCGGTTCAAAACTGTACATCTTCTATACGTGTAGAAACACACGTAAACATAACGCACACGTGGCTGGTGTATCGCGTTACCTGGGGAACCTGGCGCCAACGGGTTCAGAAAAGGAACGGTGATCTCGGGACAATGAGCCGGCCATCGAGACCGACAAAAAGCGGACTCGCGGTCAAGAAAAGATACCGCGAGCGGTCGCCGACTCTGCATCCCGTTTCTGTTATACCCGTACAAAATACCTTACAACTCCTTCGGCGGCGGCCTCGCGTCCGAATCCCGTGATTATCGCTGTGGTTGAAAAAAAGAACGACCGAAGTTGAGAAAACGAGAACTGATTTTTTTATGTTCAGTTTTAGTAAAAAATAACAAACCGCTGGTTGTGTCACGGTAAAAAATAATATAGTCGATGACCTTTTCCGATGATTTGTTTCATGCCTTAGTATTTAGAGTCTCAAGTCTCTACTAATCCCCAAAGTTTGGGAACGTTATATTTCACATCAATCTTTGATAAACTAATTTTCATTGTATGTTTGTTTTGCTTAAATATTCATCGCACCATCGGAAATATACGAGATGCCGCATGTTCATCATCGGTGATATTAAACGCAAAGCTCAAGGCAACTAACGCGCCCTTGCAGGATAATCGAACCCTCGAGAAAGAACGTGTGGGAGGTTATTCCTGCAGCTGGCTCGAGTTTATTCTGATCTTGAATTGATCGCATGTTTACACCGAGCTGCCACAAGGATCCTTAAGGGGTGCTTCTATTTGTCAAGATAAAATTACATCCAACTAAGTCACCTGAAGTGAGTAATTTTCAATTGCGAATAGCGAATAAACCCGTGACTATCATCCCTGTCAAGATGTTTGCCATCCGCTTGCAGGGTGCGTGGCGGTCGATCCGATGGATTTTTCGACCATTATTGCTGACTTGAAAAGTTAAATAAATCACTAATTCTAATAAATGCCATATCTGTAATATGAGAGGCTTTAAAAAATATGGAATACATCTGTGGGACTGTTTGTAAGTACGTTGCAATGAGAAACTCGCGCGGATTTTCTAATAATATTTGTCGTGCGAGTGATAACTTTAATTTTAAAAATGCATCCGTCTATTTTCGATCATTGTGACGGTGGAATAATTTTTGAAAATATTTCCCACAATCCATATACCCAGGCAACGCGTGGGTAAATTCTTATTTTCTGTTAATTTGTTTTTCTTTCCGTAACTTGTAAAGTGAAGTAATTTCTGTTATCCGCTCAATTGTCGGGACGGCAGGACGAGATAAAGGAATGGTACAACTACCAATTACTAACTATACAGGTATGCATTCCGTGGAGGATTAGGGAAAAAAGAAGTGGGTTTAGGTATACGTGTACATAGGTATAAGACGGGTACCTAGGCGAGTGCAGCATTGAAGGAAAAGGCGATTACGGTTTATCCGGTAACGTAGTGTAACGTAGGTACGTATCGTCCCGCGTCGTATTCCCGGGAGAATCCTCTTTTCCACCTCACTGCCGGGATGATTCCGGTCCTGCTGGAGCGCAGCGGCTTCCCGCTAGTTTCTGCTGACGGATGATCAGCCCCGACTACTCGAGCATTGATTAAAACTGCAATCATCGAGCCGAGACCGCGGGACGCGGCAAACAAATAACCCGAAATCGCGAAATTCGCCCCGCAGAGAAACATCGCGGCATCGACTGACGGGATTACGGGTGAAAAGTCGATGTGGGTTTAATCCCGATTTTTTCTGTTCATCTCAACTTTTATACTTGTATTTATTCCCGTGCAACTCGTTGCGGAGTTTGCTATGGAATTTTTGTTTCTCCGCAGTCGAAATTAAGTCCCGACAACTTTTTCAATTTCTCTCTGTCTATTTACCGGTAATTCGTTGTTATCTCTTGCGAATGAACGAACTGAAATTAGCTTCACTTCGAACTATCAGCCGAGTTGTTATATTCTACTAATTTGTAGCTTGGTTTATAACATTCTAACGTTACCTCTGTCCCCGCATACTTCGCGTAATAACTATACCTAACTATTGAGGTATTCAATTATCCAAAATGCAACATCAAATACACGCTTCGTGTAATAACGCTGCTACTTCAGCTGTGCTCTTCATCTGAATTTCGCTTACCAAGTACGCCAGGTATTCGGCTACTTCCAATCTATTTCAATTGCTCAGAGTGCCTCGTTTCCAACGACCAATGGTCGGCGTCATTTTTAAAAGCATATATTTCCTCAATTATGACTCCTGATTAATCATAATAACGATTGTGTCGTGTGCATTTTATTTTTAGTTTTCATGAAGAAAAAAAGAAAAAAAAAAAAAAAAACAATACACGAGTCCATATCTAAAAAGCTAAACTTTGAATTTTATACTTCAGGTGTGAACTGAAAACCCTAGTGTGCACGCGTATGCTGTGCGAGCCGCAAATCTAAAAAGGCACAGGAAGCGCATAATACGATGTCATGAAACAGGTATGGACCTCAGGAATAAAGATTCGAACGAGCCAATCTCGAGTATATTCTACAGTATTGGTATGTATACCGTATTATGTACATGCTCGTATATGTGCGCCGCTTCTATGCGTCGGGGGTATACCTGTTCCGACCCAGGGAGCACGATCGACAGCCAGCCAGCTACGCCGCGCATTGGCGTAGGCCTCGGGAAACACAACCTGGATCAAGAACACGCCGACTAAAATTACCAGTCAGAAATTGAGAAAAATGGTTCGGGAGTTCCGGCAATGCCTGTATTTTAATTGTTGCTGATTTCTCTTAAAGTCGAACTGACAATTAGTAGCAAGCTTCCGAGCTCGCTGCAGAACTGGACACAGAAGCCAAACGACACTTCGACTTGTACCTGTCCAGACGATAGTCTTCGTGGTAGAGAATCGTCAACGAGGTTTTCCGAAGATTGGATACGACGGACATGGACTGAAATCAAGATAGGCATGTTGTTGCATTTTTTTTTTCTCAGGTGACGGATGATTTCTGAAAAGAGAACTTTTCTGCGAGTGTATAATAAAAGTGAACGAAAAGTGTGATGGGCGCCAATGGCGGAAGGATCGGTTGCCCAACAGAGCCTGAGAATGAGGTCTGTTTAAGGAATAAGGGATCGAACACCTCAAGGCTCGGAGTTACAGATCGTTGAAGGGTGAAGCAGCGCCGAGGAAGCCGTAAAAAATGAGAAATATAACAAGTGGGTGAAGGAGATGAGGAAGTGTATTATCCAATTTTCATTCATCGCCCATAGACTGACTCCAGACCGAGAAACTAGTGGGCAGAACGATTTCGAATTATACATAAATGTGAAAGTTTTCTCCACGATATATCGTAGTTGCAAAGATCGAAGTGGGGGACGGGGTAAAAGCAAAGAAGATAAAGCCCCTTCATATTTTCGTGCGAGTTGGACGTTAGCCACAGAGTTATGGAGTTCAATTCCTCCGTGTGAAATACAACATGGATACAGCTATGCCCTCGATAAGAATATCGTGGATACCGTGGTTCCTACGATCAATCTTGAAACTCACGTGGACATGATAACCATAAAAAACAACCGCTTACAACAATCTGACCAGGACTCGGTGATAATATATGTCTTAGTTGTACGAGTAGACGGAAATTTCGAGTAGAATTCGTCTGTTTGCGCAAAAGTACAGGGAATGCGCGTGCCGAGTTGGAAACGCAGATTGAAAGTACCTACTATCAAGGTTCAAAGGTTAGTTCGTAAGACCGGACAAATACGGCAAAGGGCAAAGCATACAGGCCTATGTACCCACGACTATCCTTGGGTGGTGAAATTGTTTGACCAGGTGGCAAATTCGCCGAGTTGTTTGTGTAGGCTGCACCGGTTGTATATGTTATGTAATTTCGTACAAAGCTCCAGATGTGACTGTACGCTTCAGCCTGGCACCCACCGCGTACACATATACATACATAAAGCCACGCGTGCACGGGGTAGGCCAGCTCGCCTATTCAATGCTCCCATTCAATCGTGATTTGTATACAAACGAGGGCATTTGCCAAATTACGGTCTGACGCGAACGATTAGCCCGAGCCTCCGATCAAACTCACTCGCCGAGCATTACATCGGACGGTTTTTGCCCCTCGGCTGAAACCATCCCCGCTATAAAACAGAAAAAAAATCTCTATCAACGATTCCAGCGATACTTTTTCCTCTTCCGACAATTAGGTCCGTCAAGATGCAAGACAGTCCGTTTCACACGGAATGGTAGCGAAAAACGTTCACCAGGCTTGGTTCTTCTTTGTAGCTGGTGAATCGACTCGATGCACTTCAGACCAGGGGTAAATCCAGCTTTTAATTTCTACCCTGTTTTGTTTCACTGCCAAGTGAACGACGCCTTGCTACCGGGGATCGTTAAGAGTACCAGGTAAATTCCAGGGGCCGGAATGTGTCGTCGTAATTTTCAGCAGGTCCTGAGATATAATAGATAATTAGCTATCGTGCCCACGGATCCTGATAAAGTATCAGTCTCCAACGGCGATGGGCACCCTCGCTCACGATCAGCTTACATCTTGGAAATGTGAAAGTGGGCGTGAGGCTCGTCCCGAGAAACGGCGCGTCCTCGCTGCGTGGCAGCCTCGACCTCCCAGGGCCGTCAGCAGTGACCGTTATTTGCGATGATGGTCGCGGTTCGCATCCTGCGGAAACAACGACTGCTTATCAAACCAGCAATTCTAAACATATGCGAGTGTACATATGCATGTTACAACAGTCACTTCGCACACTCCGCCTTCTCGGCTACTCGACTCCGCCTCTCTCTCTCTCTCTCTCTGTCTCTGCACGGGGCACTGCAATCATCACTGGCCACGGCATCGCAACTGTCAATAATATTATCCAACCCGAGTTTTAGCGATCGGTGCAGCTGGCTCGTGGACTGGGATCGCTAATGTCAGCCTTGCTGTGAACACGGTTCGAATCCATCTCGCATTGGAAGACGATCGCGAGTGGAAATGGTAAGGTTGAAAATCTGGACCAATCACAATTTCTTCTAGGATACAAAATTTCACCACTGGTATTGTTGTTTTCAACAGTAAATGGTCATTTTGTCCATAGTACATTGTCACCAGCGCTGATTTGAGCACCAAAGAAAATATTCTTTTGTACACCGACCACGTAAAACGTAGATATTTCTAACCGCTCATTGGCACCGATTTTTGCGCTTCGTTGTAAAGTGCTGACGCCTGTGCGCCGCTCATATGCCAGTTCATCGATTGGCGACGAGCCGCACATTTCGCGCGGCGGTGGGGTTTCGAAAATGGACAACCTTCGCGGTGAAGCCTGTTGAACTTATTTCACTCGTGTTAAGTTCAGGATGCCTTGGTCTCTCGCCTGGCAACATCCATTATTAAAAACACGAAGTGTCGTATGGCTGCCGCGAGTTGCACAATTACCGTCGCCTGTCAAGGAATTAAAACCTTATAGTTGATTCCAGTTCACGCGTTGCTGGTCCTTCGGCTTGTCGGCTGCTTTTATTACGTTATTCGTCATACGTATACGCAGACTTCTATCTCGGCGGATAGAGGGGAACCCGGAAGCTGTTATATAGGTGTTGCCGAGACTGCGTAACGGCAGGAATTGGTTGTGTGCAGTTAGAGCGGTGTTGAATCTACACCACGGGCCCTCAGCTCCAGCTGCACTGCATCTTCTGAACATATCCATGAAATGTTTGATGTTGAAACGTGCATCGTTGAAGATGAAGAAAAAATCATCAACAACACGGCCGTCTCGTCGCATTTTCTTATCGTGTAAATATTCATCACCTGCGGTTCATTCTACTTGACAGGCACGATGATCTAATTTTCTTTGTGTATACACGTACTATCGTCGCAGAGTCTCATCGTAAAAGCGGCACGACTACCAGGACTTCACCGAGTCTACCATGGATACGTCTTCGACCTCCGGAAACGGCTGACATCTGGTCGATGCGCGAGCAGAGGAGCCCGCGATGCGGTGATATTCATGCACGATGTTTATACACGGCGTCCGTCTTCGGTTCCATTAACGGCAGGCTTTCGGCGAGGTGATTCAAGGATATAAAAATCCGCCGTCGCTGGGCATCGGGAATACTCCAAGTCTGGGACCCGCATTCCTAGAGACCGGGACTGGATCGGAGGGCGAGTCGAAACCTGTCCGGCCTGGCACGAATCCGTTTCGGGTTCTCCTCGGGTCACTCGTCCAGGAAGAAGATGATTCATTGCGTCTGCGTACCGGCGCCAAAGACCTGCAAGGCTGCATGTAACGACGATCGCGTGTGCGGTGTACCTGCAGTTCGAAGCCTCGGACGTGCTCGGGGAAGTTGGTGTTCTGTTACCCCAGGGGTAAACCGGAGACCTCGAATCGAACAACTTGCGTTACCAACTAGCCCAACACACCGGGAACGATTCCCTGCAGCTGTCGGCCGAACCGGGAGAAAAATCCCCGGTGTTTCAGAACGGCAGGTACGTGAATGTTGTTCCCCGCATACATCCTCACGTACGCACCTACCGCTCTACACGCTGTTAGCATATCAGTGTGTGTCTCTTGAGACGATACGTGATGCATTAGTTCGAGGTTGCATGCTAACGAAAGGTGAAATGAAAAATTGAAGCTTCATTGATTCAATGCCTACGCAAATTACAAACGACCGACCGACTGTTTTTCGAAATCAAAACTCCTGACACGACCCCACAATTTGCGATATTTGTGATTTATGTTGGGAGGGTAAATGACGCGCTTACTTGTAGCAATCAAAGAGCTTTGACGACATCGCGTAACAATGTTGAACAAAACAAGGTTTATTATCGACGTGGTGACTGGCGGTTATTAAACACCGCGTACTGTGTAGGCTCACATAACAATAGCCTCGATGGTAATACGCGGGAAAGGGAATCCCGTCGTACAGGTTGTATAGTACGAAAGGCTGACGCGCTTTTGTAAAGTGCTTCAATTATTTAACCCTCAATGCACGCCACTAACCTATATACATTATACATGTAGGTATACGTATGCATTACGGTGATGGATCAACACTTTCACGGAATTAATTGCGAAACTTGGCGAGCCTAAAACTGCTCTCAAGTCGGAGTTGTCATCAATTTTTCAAGTATAATCACATGATAGCATTGTTCTAACTCGAAATCCTACAATCGAGATCGAATAGAATTTTTTAATCGTGCTCCACGCGCGTGGCCGGAATCCGCTCGTCACGGTACAAAGTAAGATATGTTGCGATGCCCGAGTATCTTCTTCGTTCTAAAACCGTCCGACGGTGAAGCTGCTCCAAACGCTGAGCCGTAAGCTCCAGATTCGAATTCCTAATCCGTCAGCCACACACACACAGAGGCATGTATCCCCCAATTTCACGGATCAGTGTAACTGACAGATGTTAAAATCAGTCGAAAGTTCGACTCGAAACACGCGATACTGGGTATACACGATACCATCACCATCAGTGTGGTCCAGATCGTGAATGGGTGTGAGATTCGTCGGTGCGAATGGCTTTACAAAGGAGTTAGCAACGTGTTTACTGCTCTCTGTAACTGATACATGTACACTGGCTTTAACCGCGGCACGGGTCGACACTTAATCACATAAATTGGCGAGAATTGATTCGGGCCTAGGTTCACTCAATTCTCTTCATACGGTGCTCCGCTGCTGACGACGATTTTGCGGCTGTGGCTGCGGCTGTGGCGCCGCCACGCTTGGTTGTGTACACTGTACATGCTCCCGGATCTTTTTGCCCGATTTTTTTCACCCCGTCTGTCTGTTCGGCGGAGACTACAACGTGATCCATCCACAATTTGCGGCTCGCAATATATTTCCACTGGAAATGTTACCGTTTATTAATTCGATGCATTCGATCCGCGAGAAGAAAAAAAAAAAAAAACGCGAGCTTTCGAGACGACGCTTCTAGGCTTATGGCGGTGGTTCGATTTACCAATAAAGTATCGCGGACTACGGTGTCAATACTTGACGAGTTGAGAGACTCCTGATACACTGCGAAATTACTCAGGATCAGAAAAGACGATGTAATCGTACACCCTTTGTTCCTCCACTCGGCTCGATAACGAAGTCCGCCTTTTCTGCAGTACGACGCCGCGATGTGAAGAATTTCATTCGCAGTATTGTTTTCCGTTTCCCTTCAGTCCCGTTTCACAAACTTCTCAAGAATCGGAACAATGATTGGGTATAATAGTGTCTACGAATTCGATAATAAATCCGATTAGCCGCAAAATCCACGTAGGTAACTACCCATCCACCGTTATTTCGTCAAACATGAAAATCGTTGAGGTCCTCCAACCACAGAATCGGAATTTTCCACCCACATGACGTTTATACTTACTTTGTACATCTCTGCACGGGATTCCTAAAAGTACGGCTCTGCTTACCCAGTAATTCAGCGTGAGCCACCCCTCGCGGTAGCGATACGCAAGACTTAGCGGGGGTGAGACTTAGCATATGCGTAAGCCGGACCGCTCTAAGCAAACAGTTTCTTTTACAGCAGGTAGAGGGACGCTTATAGAGTCGTTTTGGGAACGCTCTCCGCAGAGCCGCGGCGGTAGGTGAAGGCTCAGTTTGTAATCGAGGGTAGTTTTCTGGGGTGAAAGTGGGGGCAAAATCAAGTCACCGTAGGCCGGCGGGCGTCGCACCCGTGTCACCGAGACGAGACAGCTCCGTTTATTTTATAGGGTGTACTTAAGGCTCGAAAATCAGGTCGACCTCTGGTCCAGGTCTCAGCTGTTTACAGCGTTTAATCAAATCCGTTGTGTACGTCTAACCCTTTTTTTTTATACTTTGCGGGTCGAAAAACCGAGGTGCGTGGCGGGGGACGCTAACTGCGAACGGAGAAAATTGAAGCGAAAAGTAAAACATGATATTATCTTTATACGGTTCGAACCACCGAGATCGCAGTACCAGTTAGAATTGGTTCGTTAGCGTTGGCAAATCTCCTCGTGTTCCCACTCTCTGCGTGTGCCGAAGAGAATCTGGTTTTACGTGGACGTGAAAGAATCGCGAAAATGAAAAAAAAAAGTTAAAAAAATGGAGAAAAAAAAATGCAGAACCAGATATCCGAGTCGACGCGGACTTGGACACGCTATGAAATCTCGGAGGCTTAACGATGGCTCGTGCCGCAGCTACTGATTACACACATACGCACGGGGTATAAGCTTCGACGTTCCCCCTTAACTAGAATCGCCGATTTTTATACATACACTGAGCCCCAAAAACACCTCGCGCAAATAAATTTGCCGAAGAACTTTTTGCAAGGAGCATGTGACGGGAATACTCAACGTCTCCGGTTACGGTTTCCAGACTATCCGCTCCGTTGCTAATAATTAAATTTAGGGGTCAATGCCGCGTCGGCGAGGGCTGGTAATAAATCGGTATGAACGAAAAAACTAAACAAAAATATGGTCTCGCAGATGCTGAACGCTGCTTCGCGGTTTTATACGCCCAAATAACATGGTACAGATTTCGACTACTTTTATTTAATCTCCGTCACATTTTCTCTGGCCTATTATACATGTATTGACTGAATACTAGGCACAGCATATTTTTCCTTCTGATCCTCGAATTCTAACTCATCGAACCTCCTGAACGAATTCACCGCGGATACTCGTCGTTTCTTGCAGGAGGGCGTGAGTCGGCGGCCTTTGATTGGACCGAGCCTATAATCGAGATCTCGGGGGGTATAATAGAGCCGATGGCATATCGTGTGCGTGGGTGTACCTACATGTGCATGCGCCACTCTCCTCGACTATACATACAATTAACCTATATTCCTCGTCGAAGCATCGCCCTCGAACACCCAGACCGCGGAGTTTCGCCGAGGTGTACAAGACGCCGCACGAAAACATCGGGGTGGTCCGCCCTCGCCCTCTAGATACGGCGCGCCGCTACCGGTTAAGGGTGTCGTGACACTGCCCCGGATGTAATTTACATTTTTACTCGAGTCCACCGACCGGAAGACGCCTTACCTCCGGTTTCTGCTGTTCAACCCTCGCCTCGCTTCGACTCGGTAACTTCCTGCAACGTTTTCTTCCAGATCTAATCAATCTATAGATAGTTAATCTATCGTTTCGGAATGTATGGGACTTGTTGTAGCGTAGTCGGAAATTTGCTGAGCAATCGATATTGCGACGAGATTTGAATTATTATTATACTGCGAAAGTGGAAATCTGTGAAGGAATGAGTAATCGGGTTGTTTAAATAAAAAACACGGCAATTTCGCGAACAAACTGGCGACTCGCCGAGGCGTAAAAACCCTCGCGGAGTAGAGCGAAATGCCCGAGCAAGCCGACGAATGATGGCGAATTTATTTAACGGAATCAGGTAGAATCCGAGTACGTAAAAGGCTGACGGAACAATCACAAGACAGAAATTTAATTTTCAACTTAATCTACCGCAGTTCGAACGATCGTTCGCTTGGCTAAATTAACTAACAAACCTAGCACACAAAACTGTGCTGTGGATTGTGGGATACATTTTTTTTTAAATACTGCAGAACGTCAATTGTAAAAACCTTGTTATTAAACGCGTCGGAGAATATACGTTATCTCCTATTTTTCTTTTTTTTTTTACAGTGAAATTTGCAGAGATTTTTGCTGAGACCGCCAATGCCTTGATCGATTGTTAATCATATTTTTGATTCCGCGCTCATCCGACCTGTCCGTATATCCCATACACGATCCTTGAGTTGGAATATCGATGAAGAAGTATTTAAGAACAGATACGATTCGTACCACTTAATACTTTCATTGAAAATATCCATGTAATTAATACCGCGGCGCTTTGCGAATTTTCGTAATTCCAAGGCCAACCGCGAGCCATGATCGGAGCGACTAAAGAGATGACGGGTAGAATCCTTGGAGAAAGATGGTCAGGTAAACTTTGACCGAGTGGCCCGTTGCCAGGCCCATGCATCATCATACCGTGACATAATCGTCCTACATTCCCGCCTCCCGGCGCGTTATCCCGAAGGAGAGTGCGGCTGTGGTTTTCGCATGCATCTGTATGCGTGCATATGCTTGGCGAATAGCTACACCGGCACACAAGCGTGTCGTGTGCGTAGGTATGCGTACGGATGTACAGCGTCTAGAGGAGGGCGTATAGGCGTACTTTTGGCATGATGAATTCGAGCCACACGGCGTGTAAGCATTCAATGTTCCAGAATTATTTACCACCCGATTACTATCCGACCGTCTCCTCCCGCACCGACGACCCTGCTAATTAGTGCCGATGTAATTAATTTCGTACCGGCTCGCACAGCGTAAGACCGCAGAACCCTGCACGGCTGCCTTGACCCAGAGATGACAGAGCTTCACGGTCCATCAAACACCATTTTCGTTCGTTCGATTATCCTCCTTTTTCTGCTCTCGTTAAAGCTCCGAATTATTCGTTCACGATCACAGTTCTTGGACAACTTGATGAAAAATCAAAGAAAAAAAAATCATTTTGTAACATCAATGATACGACGGAATATTAAAGTTTGTTTATTCAATCTCGAAGAACGCTGAACAGTTGTTTGAGGATTTTTTCACGAAATTGATTCACGGAGAGCTGAACTATCTTCGATTAAACTGAATTTTTGTGCGACATTGTATCAATTGCTGGTCTTTTATTATTCTAGAAGATCCTTCCTTGTCACAGTGAAAATTGAAAATCTTGATACCTTGCTGACTTTTAAGTTCCGTAGGTACACTTACAAGTTTTATAGAGTTTCGTATCAAGTTGAGTATAAAGTTTGAGACGCTCTATTGCGTGAGAGAATCTGACTGATCGTGCCGGCCCAGAGATAATAAACGGATCGCTTTGCGAGAGGTTCAATCCATATTCTTGACCTCGACTTTATCTTCTTCAAGGAAATATTCTCGGTCATCTCGTGGCCTGCGCCAGCTGACCAGACATTGAAAAAATAATGCGATTGTTCTAAAAAAAAGTTGAAAAATTATTGCGAATCGGTATAGAAATCCATGTTAAACGAGAATCTGCGTTTCCGGCGAATCGTTTCTGGCACATGATTTTCCCCCGTTCCTGTGCACCGTGTCTAACTTTCCTCCAGCGTGGATCACGGACCGGAATCGTCAGATTTACGTCGAGTTGGATTAGCTAATTTCGCATCGAGACTCGAGCCGCTGCACGAACAGCTTCGACTTGCCGTGAAATCGTGGGACAGGTAATGAAAGTTTACGCGCTGCGTAATCGGAATACGCGGGCACTGCGCGAGTAGGCCGGTCATCCGGGCGGTCAGCGAGTCACTTTAACCCTCGTCTTCTCCCCCCGCTGCAGGGTAAGGAAGACTCGGAGTCCCGTTTGCCAGGTCAATTGATAGGACATTGACGCGTAACGACGTAACGACGTACCTTCGTACATGCAAACTGATGCTTTCAAATTTCGTTCTCATCTTTTCACCCAATTCGGCGTCTTGCGCAAAACAACGCGTATAATAATACGGAGTCATTAAAAATGTAGAGACGGAGAACCTCGAGGACTGATTGCGCGGAGCCCAAAAAGGCTTGATTCATGACTGAAAATCGAGGTCGAAGTCGGAAGACGGAGTCGCAGTATTGCGTTACATATTTTTCGTTCTGTAGGGTGGAACGGAAGCGAAGCGGGGTAAGGTTTTCATGACGAACTCGAGGAACAGGAGAACAGAGTTTGCACGGCGAACCAGATCCTTTGATACAATTCCTCAGGGGATGAAGATAGAAATTGTGATGGGATTCGAGGGGGGAGGACGAGGATGATGAAAGAAGCCACGACGGCACGGCAGCTGTCGAAAGTGCTTTCTTATATAGGTATAGATATAACTGCTACGCGGGCCAAAGGAATGGTAACGTAAGTCGGTAAGAGCAGAGTGTTCTGTTCCTCTTCGTCTTCGTTCTGTAATCCTACCACCCTGCAATATCATAAATGAATTCGCATCTGTTAAGGGAATCGACGGGCTGCGCAAGTTTTCCCACAATGCTGATAATGACACGTGCTTCTATATCTGTATACTTTTCTACACTTCATATCTAAAACGTTAACTACTTCCGAATTTTAGTGATTTGATTTAACAAATTGAATCTGCACGGTCCTTTTTCATTGTACCAACATCGGTTTTTCGTGTAATTGGCACTCTAATTATAAATAGCGTTAATTGTAATGAAACTTTCCTGACTCAATGAAAAAGGATGGAATTGAAAACTTTGTTCTGTTTGTTTACGATTTCTGGGTAATTATCGAAGTACAATTATCCTAATTAATTTTAGTATTTCACGAATTTTCCTGCAGCGAAAATATTTGTCATGCATTCCATTCGTGTGATTCCATCCAGGTACTTCGAATTTCGATATATTTATGTAATTTGTGGTCAAAGGTTGAGTGGGCAGAGGTTTTTTTTTGTTTTCACACAAGGCAGTTATTATACAAATATTTGAGTTGGTTTGAATAAAACTCGGATATTTGCACTGTGTGGGCGCGAAGAAGCGGCGTACATATATGTATGCAATATTGTATAAAAGCACAGTAATAACAACGCGATCGGGTTCCACAAATCGCTCCGAGATATGTAAATTCGAATAAACGGACGATGATAAGAGTTACGCTGCATTGCCGTTCAGATACGTGCTCGCATGTACCTGTTGTACATATAAATGCGTCCTGCTGCAAGTATACGCGATGTTTCGATAAAACAAGTTTTATAGCGAGGCGAAGTAAACGTAGCACCTCATTCATATAACAGCTGCAAGTTTTACTGCGGACATTCGCGATCGGGGAAACTGGGCAGGCGTTAAACCGTTAAAACTAGGAACGCAACGCGCAGTAAAGCAGCTTGGCGAACACGTCTGATTGACCTTTACGGATTGTTTAGCGTACTGCCAGCTCCACCATCACTAGCCGCCGTTCTTATTTCGCTGGGTAGGAATAACGAAATACGCGTCCGACGATAGTGACGCCGAAGAAATGAGGACTATTATTGCTTCTGCTTAACTATGCGCACGCAGAAAAACATTCTCGAGGAGGACATTTTTCACAAAGCCAGCCGCTGTAACGTCTCTGCAGGGGAATATTTTCGATTTTATTTTTTCTTTCCACGCCCGACTCCTTGCATCCAAATTTTTCTCGAGAATTGCCTCGAAAGGTAGTGTAACAAGCGATATTGTTATTATACCAGCACCGCGGCCTCAAAGCTCTCAGCAAACTTTCCGAATCTGTGTAAATTATTAAGGAATTAATCTCAAGAATACGGTATTTAGTCTTGAACAAATTTGCCCCAGTTTAATTTTACCTATTTCAATTCGCGTATATTTTCATCATCGATCAATGCTGAAAATTTTCGTGATCGATTATTTTTTCTCGGCAAAAGAGGAAAAAAACGCGTGATATTAATAAAAGCAATAAAATAATCGCGATTTGATACCGCCGCATGTGCAATCGCTACTCGACCATTGTATCATGCATATTCTCGTAAACCGGGCGGAAAGCTAATTCCGCGCACCGTTTTCAAAGCAATTTCTTTAAATTCCGAATGAAATTTAATATTCGACATTCCCTGTGCACGCGGAGCGCTCCGCTTTCGGCTCTCGGCTCTCTCCCGACTCTCGGAGGAATATTAAAAAATCTCTCCCAATCGACAGCGAACCCACTGCGTGTTATTGTATTATTTAGGAGCAGCACTCGGCAGCAGGACGCTGGTCGCCGAGCCGAAAGCGAGGAATCGCAAATTCATTTCATTCTTGAAAAATTAGTGAATACCTCAGGGTATGGATCGCGATTCTTTCAGCACGAACAAAACTGCAGTCGGCCACATCAGCGCCACGCCGTTAAAATTTCGTGCGACCACCTGCGGCCTGATCGGCAGAGACCGGAAGCGGCGGATTTATCAATTTACGATAAATCTGCGGTTTCGCCGCATGCCGCTTCCATAGTTTATACGGCCTGACAGCGGGACGATAAATACCGCCGTGAGATGAAATTAATGCTAAAGTTCGTGGTCATGATATTTATACACTGCCGGATTGTAAGCTCATTCATAGTTGACGCGCTGTAGAATATCCCAAGTTATAGATCCAGTACCCTTCGGTATGATTTTTTTTGTTATCGATTCATCACATTTTTATTGCCCTCTCCTGCTCGTTTCTCTGCAGTCCAAAAATATTACGCAGTGAAATCATTCAAACGGACTGCTTTTCCGACTTCGATACTCGGACGTTCGAACAACCGTACTGCCTTTTTGTTATGCGTTTACTTCATGTAGATTGCGATACTTTTCACCACGATTCGCTGGATGTACTTACTGTAACGTTTTAATTGAACTTTTTTTTTTTTATTACGAAACAAGAAAGATCAAAAACGAAGTTCAAAATATTCATATATATGTATCGGTTCTTCACGAAATCGTTTGCAAGAAAATTTTGCTCCAAGGATTCGTGATTTTTTGAATACGGGTTAAACCATTGTTGAACATAATTGATCTTTACCTCAACAAAGACTCGTTCGTAAAAATTCAAATTCAAATAATCATGCGGCCGTGAGTTGAATTTTTTGTTCAGAGAACTTCCTCGATAATTATTAAATCACTCGCGATGATCGAGGAGGCATTACAACGTCATCGAGGGTTCACTTAGGGCTGGATTGTTCGTACAGTGAAAATCCTCAGATTGCCGTACGAGTGTGTTTCCAAGGATTAGCAAACCGCTCGAATCGCGGTGCAATCAACGGTGTAACGGGTCCCGGGATCGGTTCTAATGCGTTTATAATTACTCCTAAACGCATCCCCCGATTACCGGCGAATAATTTACGCGGAGATTTCTATCCGCTCCGCACCCGCCCTGCGCCGCAGCAGAGCCAGTTCTACGGTAGGCTGCAGCACCAACGCAGCTTTTATCCGAAACTATCGCCTGCAGGACCCGTTTGCAAAGGTACGATTATCCGCTGCTCCGATCTTGTAGTACACAGGCACGCGTATTCGGTTACAACTAGACGCGAGCATGCATCCGTGGATCCTACAATTATCGGGCTGCCGTTACCACGTGGTTCAAACTACCTGTTCGGGTCGAGGTATCGGCGGATTCCTGCAAACCAATAATGGCCCCGCGATCCCTTCGCTCACGCCAGCCGACGGTAATTCGCGTCTGTACGAACCAAATCGCTCTCGAAAGCGGTTCGCGAACCCCGTCCTGGTCCCGTTTCCGTCAGCCTCTTTCGGCACCGTTGTTATATCAGGGCGAACCGATTCCGAGAGACTCGGAGGATTCTCTTACATGCCCTGCAGTCTGATCCTCGTAATGGGATTCTCGGCGTGCAGCTGCTCGCTCCGAACTTCATCGGCGAGAAATTCCCGTAACGAGAGATTGTTAGACGCCTAATTGTAAGTACGGATGCGGAGAAGTCTATCGGCGAGCTGGATCTGCGCCCCAAGGTCGAACGATCGACGGAACTCGTATCTATCGAAAAATCGAAGCTCTGTTACACTTCGGGTGGAAGGAACGATCGGAGCACCTCTCGGTCGCCGCTCGATATTCTGCCCGCTAGGTGCCGAAAGCTTGTCCGGAGTCTAAGAATTAGGGGCTGGCTGGATAACCGAGGGGGTCCTCCAACCGGTCGGAAACAACTCTTATTGGTTGTCTTCGGGTCTTGAAGCGGTTCCGCAGATCTGTGCTAAGTGAAAAATGTCATTCCTGTTATCCGCAGGGCTTCGAGTCCGCCGTTTGTTCTTCTCGATTCCAGAGATCGATTGTCGTGGATCATCGATCGGGATATCTGGACGAGAATTGTGTTCAACCCTCGCCTGGTCGGCTTAAATATGCCTTAATTTCGGTTTTGGTTGTCGTGTTCTGTGACGCGTTGGCAACTCTGCACAATGCGCGTCGCGAACCGATATTTATTGGGGTGAGTAGGGTGCTTAATTCGGAAGGCAAGAAGCGCTAAATTCAACGGTCAAGGAGTGAAATAGTACGGGGATCCCCCGGCTAGGTACGGCTCTGTTCAAGGCAGCCCATAACAATTAAAACTTACTGCATAACCTGCCCGCCCTGCACCCACCTCTCCGGTATATCTGCCTACCCCCCGATGTTCGCACCTCCAACTTGGCCCGTTTGTGCATGCATATAAATACCACGTCTGTACGTGTATACACACAACCGTATAATAAACTATCCCGAGGTGAAACTTTGTATTATGATCCACAGTTATGAACCCATTTTCACCGGATTAGGGAGAAATTACCAGATTTAAACAAAAGAACAACAAAAGAGAGATGTAATAAAAACGAAGAAAGTTTTGCCCGTAGAACCCGAGTCAAGTCACTTCGTAGGCACGACTATACGACTATCTTACCTCATTCGTAATACACTTTTTACCCAAACTTCCGCTTTCGTGCCCCTCTAGATATAAAATATTGTAAGAAGACAAACTTTCCTGCTCCATTTTAATCCGTTGAAATTAGCCATAGAAAATACCTGTAGTAAATGTATTTCCAACTGTTTGTTAAAGAGTTTCGTCCTGTTTTTGAATTTATCCTTCGTTTGAAAACATTGGATATGCAAATTTGTTGACAATTCTCGAATTGTCCGACCAATAAAAATATTGCTGATATCCTTAAGTCATCTTGTGCAATCTGTGTCGCGGGCCGATAGGGGTGAAATTTTGTGCAACGACTCAGCGAGACGAGATAGGCGACTATCCTCTTGAATAGAAAGTATAGGGCGGTATAAGGTAGTCGTGAGGCTTGTCGTCTGACGCCCGGAAATACGACGAGCTGTCCAGAGACGAGGAGAATTCCGCGTTGCTGTTTACCGCGGTTCGTATAAAACAGGTAATAATGTCGACCATTACCCGGAGAGCAATGCCTCGGCAAAAAAGGTAAATACAGTCCCGGTACTGCTACCTTTATTCACCTCCCGACGGGCAAGTAATTGGGGGTTTTTACTTGGGCAGGCCGCCGAGAGCTTCACAAATCTGTCAAGCCGTTAAACCGCGAGTCCTGGACTCCCGAGGTCCATGCACCACACGCTCTCCATATGGCGTTCCAAACTCTCGTCATCGCAGGAGTATCACCTCGGTATCCGCGACGCATTGCTCCCTCGATTTCCACCTTGTCACTGCGAGGGACAAAAGAACAATTTATATCACTCACATCCGGTTGAACTTGGAGGTTGATTCGATTATTTTCTTTTTCTCCTTCTTCTTTTCACTTCGGTAATTATTACCAGTTACGGCCGAACCGTTTTCGCGAGAGAGCGGGATAATTCGTGCATTTTGATACAATTAATTTGAGACCCAGCGTTTGGTCACCCGCGCGATGACCCTTTGGTCTGTGACAGCGAGCGGTACATCGTAGGCGCATGGGAACCGTGAAATTAAATCGTGGCCTGGGGCTGGAGGCGTTTATCCTCGACGAGTACCTGCAGTGTGCATGCATCCCGGAACCTCGCTGAGCCCGAAATCTAATTGTTTGCCGAGCGTGGCGGGGCGCGAGGGTCAATATTAACGTTAGATAGTAACCGTATAACACGACGAGGGCGAACGGTTAGGTCTAGGCGCGACGGACCGACCCAAGAGTTAACCTGGACAGCCTCGGTGAGAGCTGTTGCCCCGGATCCAACTATACACCAATTAGAATCTCACCTTGCGTTAAACATCCCTCGGCCCCGTATTGTTGACGTCACTGGCCGGTCACCCTCGTCGTTAAAACCAGGAAAGAGTCGCGCCTCGTCTTCGGAGCTTAAAAGTTGCACGTACCGTTCCGATGCGATGGTGCGATGCAGGATTTTCCGTACACACCTTTTTCAATGCGCACCTGCGACGTTCGGCGGTGAGTCGTATTTTCGCAGTAGTAAATCACTGAGTGTCAATTTGAGGCACACTACAGAGCTGAGCTTACGGGTGTAATCAGACTGCGCGGATTGGATGAATTCTAAATGCTTGTAGCTTTCTTTTGATCGCACATTTATTTACTATGGAAATCGTGAAAATTACGCACGCGTCGAATCAGCGCCGGATAACTCATTGGGTTTATTGCCGGAAGTAAGACGCACATGGCAGGATATTGGGTTGGGTTGCGTTACGCCGTGGAGAAAGTTCCAGGTACGTTGATCTGGGCTCTGGGGGCGGCAGTAAGATTAATTTTTACAAAACAAGCAGACACGTGTAACCGATTGAGTACGTACGGACGTGTGTCCACATATACATATAACGTAATGGAAAAAAAAAGGTTTCTCAAGCGGATGCCTTGCGCCAGCAGTTTAATCTGTATTCACAATCTGAAATAGGTTGCATGGGTGTCGTTGTGCCTGTATTGTAAATGTATGATACACCCTTTCAGACAATGAGCCTTTTTTCACAACCTCGATCGAAAGCGAGAATATTTATGGCTACACGGTACATTAACCGACTCGGCACGCGGGGTACAGGGACATAAAATCACGGTGAATGACACGGGACTTTCATCATCGCCTAAAACTGTAACGCGGACCCTGAATGCGCCTCGTTTCATCCAAGCGCAGCGCGCAGATGCCGTGCAGGAGAAACGGGAGAAGCAGCCGGTGCTTCGACCTATCGAATGCCGTGCTGCATAATTGAATTCAACCTGTTTTACAAGGCTTTTCGTCTTCCTGGGATAGGTTGTACATCCTGTACCTACTCCAGCGCTGGAGATAGTCTCAACAGATTTGAGATTACGGGCGCCGGGTTAATCTTATCGCTTGTTTGTCCTGAGCTTAGTCGTCTCTCTCTCCCTTTTACTTCGTTCTTATTTTTTTTCTTTTCTCGTTTCGTTGCGCGAAGTACTTTAGACGGTGTAATTGCTCTATTCAAAAATCATTACCGGCAATAATGGACGTCGTTTGATGCAACTATAGAAGTGATGTAAAATCACTATTTGTAGCATGAATTATTACACAGGATAACAAAAATGTTGAGTTTCTACTGAGACGGATGAATTTCGATTCTGTACATCGAATAATAGCCAAAACCTTCATTTATTACTTATAACCTTTGTTTTCGTCTTTTCAACGTTGATAAATAAGTCTTGAAGTGTCTGGTTGATAGCTAATATGGATGCCTATTCAGGAGAAAAGGGAAAACGTTTTCATCGAGATGTGATAGACTTGATCGGTGTTAACGTTGTCAGGGGAATTAAAGTGACAGCACGATAGAAGATTACGTATGGGGTTTGATACGAGAATAGAAGAAGTATGAAAAATATTCGTTTTTAAACTTCGTGTGTCAATTCTTTCACATTTGTGGCTTATTATTAATTATTATTTTTGAATGAAGGTGATTTAAATGGATAACTGAAGCTGGTTTAATAGTTATTTACAATAAATGTTTGCG
Source organism: Neodiprion lecontei (assembly GCF_021901455.1). NCBI lineage: Eukaryota > Metazoa > Arthropoda > Insecta > Hymenoptera > Diprionidae > Neodiprion > Neodiprion lecontei. Next base: position 263,592 of record NC_060265.1, read on the forward strand.
AAAATATGTGATTTCTTCATAAAATGCGAAATATCGTTCTGGCTTCTAAAAGAACAAAATCTAATAAATCAAATTTTTTACTTATTAGTTACATAGACGAAATCAAAATTTGACATCTGGAACCCAGTCTCAAAATTCGTGTTGACCGATCTTATGTTTCATTTATCCTGAAAATTTTTATCTCACAAGTAAAAGGGGAAAGAAAATCAACCACGGCGAAAATCTACACGACGGATTAATTCCGTGGCTAGTCTGCAAGCCGGCTGCAGGATACGCGGCAATGAGTATAAAATTGGTTCGAAGAACGAGGATGTATTCCTGGTTCAATCGCGTAAAGTGCGAAGGCCGATTATCCAGCTGGAGAAGTTCTTTAAGCGCTGAGGCGCTTATTTGTCGTCGTGGAATGGTTCGCTCGACTTGACGACGTAGAGAAATAACGAAGCGCTTGCAGGAGCTTGCGGCGATAATTAGGTATGCGTAATTCGTCACTTGACAGCGCGACGAGCGCTATAAAAATTCAACATGCATGACGTGAGTCGTTGCGTACCTACTTGTAGGTATGTATGTCGGGATTTTCAGCAATCGGAATCCCCGCAACATGTAATTATTGTACTACGTATAAATTCGTCGAGCTTCTCTTTGGTGCGAATCGAGTCATTTATGAAGCTCGGATATAATTTTACACGTTATACGCGGTAATAAATTGTTATCCTCATTTTTTCTCATTAACCATGTTTTTCGTTTCTGTTCGTTACGCTATACATGCTTGATGAAATTTCTTTTCTTTTCTGCAAAGAGAAGGAATATGAGAGCAAGAGACAAAGTGAAGTCGCATCAACTTTGGGAGGATTCTCTTTGTGTCTGGCTAATTAATTCGGACGATAATTCTCGAAATTGGGATGAAACGTATAAGGCGGGACTTGGGATAACGAAGGCGGAGAGGTTTGGCCCGAAAGAGACGCAAAGAAATGAAAAAAAAAAAAAAAATAAAAAAATAAAACGAGACTACTCTCGAGTGTTTTTATACAACCCAGGAGCGTATTTCATCGTCAATTGCACGCGGGACTTGATCGCGGTTTCCTCGTTCGTTCCGTCTTGCCTGCAGGCGTATAACTGCGAGAGCGCCAATCTAAGGGATTAAAATATCGTAAAGAACTGTTTTATTATACCCCACGTTGAATAAGAAATTACTACTGGGTGGCATGGGACTCGAAGTGCTCAATGTCATGTGTTTAATTTACGCGATGAGGTCGCTTCGATTCTTTATATACCTCATTATACCAGAATCGAGGAATAATTCCGTCTTCGCTGCGATTTCAGGACGTTCGGTCAGATAATCCGACTGCAGCTTTTGCTCTGAACTAAACCAAGCTGGTCGATTGTTTCAGCTCAAGCGTGGAGTTTGAATGACGAAATTTGAAACAGTTTTAAAATTCATTGTCAGTTCCAGTGAAGTTGTCATCATAATATTCTCCCTCTTCTCCGTACAACTGCCAACTTCTCCTCTTCCTCGTTTTTCTCTTCGTCGTCGTCGTCGTCGTCGTTTAAGTTATTATAGGAACCAAGTCAATACAGGTACCGAGTTCGGGTGAACTTGAACGGCGGAGGGGTGGTGGGGCGAAGGATCTCATTCGTTACACAAGTTTTTAAAGGGCGTTTTAGCTCCGCCGCTGATATCTTAAAGCTTGATTTATTCACCTCGTCCGGCAAACGCAATCTGTAGCACGCGCGCCACGCGCCCAGCTCATCTAACCCTCGCCATCTCCGGGCTTCTCATACGCCGGGATATTTTGCCCCATTTAATTTATCGCCTAATATGCGGCGGCGGTTTCTTTCCTTCTCTTCTTGCTTCTTTGTTTCGCTCTTTTTTCTCCTCGCCGTGGTTATTCTCCCTCTATCTTCTTCTCTTTCGCATGCTTTCAATTTCCTTAGGTCCGAGCAATCGACCCCCGAGGCATATCGCCTACGATCTCTGGATCGGTAAAGACATGCCACTGGTGTACATGTATATACGTATATTATACCTACGTGTACCGACTTGACGGCAGATATATCTGGACGATCGATCACTGCGTAACGTAGGTTTATCTATTTCGACGTGACCACTGTTTCCGCCTGCGGCTAGCAGACAGGCTGGTTTGTTATACACGGAGTTATCGATTTTGGGCTGTTTTCGGGGTGACAAGTCTTTTCATCCTGTAAATCTACTCCGGGATCGAATTACTGCTAATCCTTATATCCGGTCGAAATATCTGGAAGGATCGTACGATCGATTTATCGTTTCTTGTTACCACCCGTCGGTAAAAAAGCACATGAAAATATCAACCCCTCTATAAATTTCGTCTCTATCTTTGCTGTCATACGAAATTTTCAATTTGCTTCAAATTTTGCGGGGCTTGATTCATTTGCTCGATTCAGATCAAGCCACGAAACGAGAGTAATGTACAGATTTTGCGGCAGCTAGGCGAGTGCGAGGTAAAGGTAATAATTGCGCAGGGAAGTCAGGTCAGTCACGTTTCGCGACATTTTTTTCGCGGTGCGTCACATTTTCGTTTAGAAATTAATACTCATGCACACTTGGGGCAGCGTATATACGATGAGGTTTCGTAATACAGCTCCACTTCACTTTCCCCGATCTCGTCTCATCCTGCAGGGTGGCTGATCCACGTGTCGAGGTTCCGAAGCCGGCTCCCTTCTTTATTCCAGTTCGCGAGGCGGCGCGGCGGCACTCAGACAGACCTGTAATTTGCCGTCATTTAATATAATTAGTTTTTTCTCTTTCCGTTTTTTTCCCTCCATTCAGTCAATTTCGTTGTTTTTTCCTCCCCCCTCCTATTTTTTGTCCCACGCTTCTTACTCGCCTCCTCGGAATCTTTTTCCTCAGTCCAGCTCTCGCGTCACTTTTTCCTATACCTTCTTTTTGTCCATCCTCTCATTTCACCGCACGACCAGCAGGCGAGCTTTCCTCTCTTCTCCCAGGCACGCTCCTTCCTCGTCCTTACTTTATTTTTATTACTCACCGAGTTGGCTTATTTTATAGCTCTCTTCTTGCCCACCTTTGCCGGCTCCATCTCCTCCCCACTATCTATGTTTCTCTCATCCTCTCGCTATCCGCCCATCTTCTTCTTCCGTTTATTCAGGTCTTCTCTCAGCCCCCGTGGAGCGCAACTCTCCGAGAGCAAGCGAACGTTAAAATTACGATCATTTCTCTGATTACCCGCTCCGCCTGTTTGCCACTCCGTTTTTCATTCCGTCGCTCTTTCTCTCCCTCGCAGCATTTTCTCCTCGTTATTCGAGGTCGGTCTTGAATTGCCAGCAACGAGAACATTTTTCCCCACACGTTCCGATAAATTTTTTTTCCAAATACTTGCCTATAACGTAAAAAGGTAGAAAAAACGTCAACTGCAAAACGACGTGTAGCAAGTCGTCCGTTTGGTGCCACTTCATTTTTTCGGTCGATTCCCGTACCAGATAAGCCTCGTTGCGGCCCCTCCAGAGGCCACAGATACTCTACTTCCATGTAACAAGTTACGCTGTCACCGAAGTAACGCCATAGCCCCCCCCCCCTCCCAACGTCCGACCAGATCAACACCATTAGTGCATGCACGCATCGGGAGGTCAAGGCCTCGGGTCAACGTTTCGAGATTTTTATTTTCACAAATTGGCTGACCGGCATTTTTTATCTCAGAGTCGATCGTCACGCCCCGGACCACAGGTCTAATTTTTCCTTGTCGTGTATAAACCGAGGACTGCGATTCTTACGCAGAGAGATTCCATCCCCGTGTACGGTTGATACCCGATATCGCACTCTGGCGCATGCACGCGTTCTTTAGAAATGGGAATTCTATGGACCGACGCGAGTGTGGATAGATTCGAAATCACCCATGTCGGTAGTGACTCGCCGAGAAACGCGCTTCGTTCGTCTATAAGCTGGGAATTCTATACCTACGGGCTACAAATAGGCGCATAAATGTGAATACGAATGTTGGATGTATAGGTGCGGATATGCATCAGACGAGAAGTGTATAAGTAGGTTCGGGAGATGCGAATATTATACCTGCTGTATTACTTGGCTGGTATAATAGCGGGTAACGCTCGTTGCAAACGCCCGTTATACCTACTCGTTTCTCCATCCTCCGCGCAACTCGGCTTTTCACCTATAATACCCGGGTGTGTTATACAATATTACAACATTCGGCACGGGGCTGTGATACACGCTTAATAAAAAGTAGGAGAGAGGATTCAACCTACTTTACACCGGGACAACTTGTTGCGACACTCAGTTGCGCGTTTGAATTGCACGTAGATCACAATTCCCTTATATTGACTATTTAGCGAGTTCAGCTGATCAGCCTGCAGGGCTCAGATTTTAGGTTCTTCGTTCCCAGACTCGGGGAGTTTATTTTGTAACCGCTTAAATTACCCGATCAATATTCTAAATGGAAAAAAAGTTGGACAGCGATTCTATTTTCTAATTACAATACCTACGGTTTACTGCTTTCTTTTAAATCGAAGAAAGTGGTTTTAGTTCATCTCACTTGCAGCAGACTGATTTCATCGCGGATAAATTATCGATGCATTTTTCACTAATATAATTTAAGGTGAGGCGAAAATCCTCTGGCTTATAGCAATCTGACTCGTGGAGATGAAAAGGTGATCCGTGACGTCGAGGGTGAGTGGCGTAGCTTTTTTTGTCATGGAGCAATTGACCCACATGCATGTATAATTTTATTTGCGGTTGATCCTTGATTTCGTCGCGCGTTTCGAGCCCCTGTTACTCGATTCATTTTTTTTTTTTACTGTTTTTTTTTTTTTTGTTTTATTGTCTTTTTAATCCCATAAGGGGAGGAAGTGCGTTCAGCATAATCATATCTGTATTACATTTTGGAAAAAAATTTCACGGCCTCGTTCCCAGTCTGTCCTCGACCTCGCGAAATTCCCAGGTCGGGGGGGATTCCCAGGTGACGCATGAATTAACCGCAGCTCAGCTGCGGTGTAAAGCTCGGGTACACTCTCTGTCCTCGAAGCTTTGCCGAGGGAGGAAGGCGGGAAAAGTGAGGGAGAAAGTGCTTTGGTTCAGCGACACCACAGTTTAGACAGGGGTTAATCGCAGTTCTAGCAAACGTGCAATTGATTTTCCAAACAACGAATGAAGGCCAGAACTACGTTAAGAAATTGCCTTTCGAGTTTAGAAACTGAAAGTATTTGCCTCACGTGTTTTTGTGTGAAATTTTGGGTTAATTTTCCGTCGCAAGTCAACAATGGAAATCATCTCTGCGGCTCGATCGATTAAGAAAAATGTACTGAAAAATTTTTCATCTTTCCTGTTACTACGGATCTTTGAATTGAGATAAACAGGTAGACATTTTCGTATTCGCAAAATTCAGTAGCAACGAACCGCTTCGCTTGACGATAAGAAGATCCTTGATCAACGCACAGCTTCGAATTTCCTAAATAAAAATAAAAAAACGACTTAATTTCAAGTGAACAGGCTTACAAAATCAGCGACGCATTATCGAATTGCGGTGAAATTTAATCCTCATCAGTTCATGCGTGAGAGGCATCGGGGATCACTTTGATCCGGAATCGGTCTTTGTCGGGACGCCTCTGCAGGTTCGCCGTTCATGAATGGCAAAATTTACATGCGCTTATTGGTTTATCCCAGAGACGGCAGAAGCGTTTTCCGGCTAGCCAAGCCTCGTGCGTCTGGTTAGGTATACGTTAATCCAACTGCATTTAGATTTGGTTATCCCAGCGTCTCGTTTCCGCCCAACTCGTTTCTCAGAAGTATTCCTCACCCTTAGCGTTGAGCTTTCGAGCCGAACCTTAGTTTTCTCGGATGGGAAAAAAGGTGATGAGAAAAAAAAAAAAAAAGAAAAATGGAAAACGAACGGAGAGGAACAGGCGAAATAAGCGAATCTGAGTGTTCGAGGCCAGGCGCATCTCGCGAAAGCGCGAAATAATAAGTCTTGGTTGATTGCCGGTGACCTGACTGACCCGAGCGTAAGGTAAAAGCATTAATCACATCTCCGGGTTTCCACCGTTCGCCTCGCCCCGCCTCACCTCGCGCCCCCCTCGATTTCTCATGATTTATGATAAGGGATATGTATATCCGCGATAAATAAATAGACGCAGATTTGACTCTAACCGCGACGTATATTACCTACATTATGCCCGCACTCCAGCGTGTTCCGCAGCGAGAAACACGGGTGCTGCACTTTGCCCATAGACGTACACGGATATCTGCGGTGCAGGGCGGGTATAAGACGCACAGCTGCGGGGCTGCCTTGAGGATTTTGAGGAAGGAATACGGAAGCCGATTTGATTAACGGCGGTAGATCCGTATCGCTATTTATGGGATTATTTCCACCCGGTGTCGCGTCGCTACTCGACCGGTTTTAAAGACGTTATAAAGAAATCGAGTGAACCGTGAATCGGTGATCCTGTTCCTCGTTCTTTTCCCTCCTCATCCCCCCCTCGATTTTACTTAATTTCGTACGTATCTTAAACGTCCTGCAGAACTCGCGCAGGCTATACATTTACTCGTTCACCGTGCGTAGTTATACCGCATCAGTTATTCACCGCACAACCGGTAATCGTAAGGTCAGTCCTAGTCGAGGTAGGAGTGGGCAGAATTGCAGCAATTATAACTGTACACCGTTGGCTATGCATTGTAAGTATGCCTCGGTACACGTTTGAGCACCGACTGCATTCTTTTTCATAATTTTCGGCCAATCGGTGGGCCGAGATCGAGGGTTCCTCCGTAGAATTTATTAAAAATCTATCCGTAGTTATCCAGCGGTCAACGGACCCTTTCAAATTACACAAGATCCTGGGTTATTTTTCCCGGTAGAGTTGTCGTTAAAACTCCATTCCGAGTCAATTTTACGCCAGGTACTACACCCCCTGCTTCTATCTGCAGTCCGGCACGGTGATGCCGAAAATTGAAACAACCTTCCTGATTGCGTTATGTGTACGAATGTCATTTGCGTTGTTCAATTTCAATTCCGCGGCACCTACTCACGCTCCGCAGATACCGAAAGAGGGAGCCGCCCCTCGAAACAACGTCGAATCAGACCCCCGGCAATTTTCGAACACCGCGGTGGCCTTTCCCACTCCGGATTACCGACTGCCCGAACGCCACCCAGACCTTCCACCGATTCAACGACCGTCTCTCCGCATTTTCGCCTATTAATTACCGCTTCCGGCTGACGCAGGATTCGATAATTGGGCAACAATTTTCTCGATCATCGCACTTGTCAGCTACATGCATAATTCACGCAGCTACGATTTCATCGGCACTTTCGAAAATTCCTTTCGCCGTTTGTTTTCGTAATTTTTTTATGAGACACCGCTTTTTCTCATTTATGCCTTCGTGACGACGTCATCTAGACGTATATGCGTCAGCGTTAATAAACCTAATTGTATTATTTTTTACATCTCATGACGGTTGTTTTTTATCCGCGTACGTTGGCTCGTACGTAATAGCTTATGATTTCGCGTTACAGGGCGCAGAGTTGACGGCTCGCAGCGATGTATTGTACCTGTGTATACAGGGTGGTCAAAAACCTCAGATTGTACCTATCCCAACAAAATCGATCCGGAAATCAGATAAAAAATTTTTTACCAAAAAATAAAAATTACGATAACGATCCTTCTCCCTGGATGGCAGGGTGATTCGATGGTGTCCCGTAATAACAACGCGCGTCCATTATAAATTCGAACGACGCGTCGAGGTTACGTCGCTCCGTTCCGCGAGGTGTCACTCGTAATTTTCGTCGCTTGTCAGAGGTCGTCGAGTTTCGTCCGTCAACTCTGCACCACGCGTGAAAGTCCACGTTTGTGACTGTGCGCCATTTAGGTGGGTGTGGACATTCCGGCTGTTCGTCGTGACGTGATACGCAGTGACGAGGAAGAGCCGTTTCCCCGTCGCAGGTACACACGCGTTATTAAACGAGTCGAATAGCTAACGAATCAACCTGCGGGGGATCGTGCGCCTCCTCGGCGACCCCTGTTTCACCACACCTCCGATTTTCCCCCTGACGCCTCGCACCCACGCATAGCTTTAATTCCCGTTACACGTACCGCGAGTGCAGTCGCTTCGTGTGATTGTGCGATTTTCCACGTGATTTTACCTCCGGGCAATCTCTCGCCCCCCTGACTCTTATTCGAGAGTTTGGTTATTTTTGACCCGCAGTATTTTTTTTCTTTCTTTTTCAGGGTAGAGACAGTTTTTCAATGATTTTTTGTTTTCAGAAAAACGGTTCGTGCCTAAAGCAGATTTCGTTCGATCCCAAAACACTGGAAAGGTTCGCAAAATTTGATCACAGAAATTTGGGATTTCGAATTTGCAACAGTCGGTGAGCTCACGTGCCTCAGGATTCCGTTTTAAGTAGATTCGTCTCAATTGTGATGGATGACGCAACGGGGGTCGCGGGTTCTGAGGGATGTTCGCAGAACTCGGAGCACCGTGATTTCTTCTTTGAGTCTAATCGTAGGCCGAGAACCGTGCGATATACGTATTATATGTATATGTGTACACGCGATCATATCAGGGTAGATACCGGCATGCGGGGATAATTTCTGCCGGGGTGATTCCGGCAAAAAGTACGGGCAGCCGCGTTCCGCAGTGAGGCGATAGCGCGACAGAGGATCCGTCGCGATAATCTGCTGAGATTGCAATACCCGAATGGGGGGAACCCAGAAAATGAGTAATAATGCGAGTCGTGTGTAGCCAAAGCACGAACCGTCGTAACTTTGCGAATGTCTGCCATTGTCGAGGTCGAGGGGTGCAACGGCGACCCCCTTTAGTTCCCTCTATACACCCGGTTAACAGCTGGGCCACTGACGACGAGGAGGCTGCAGCCCGGAAAGAGAGAAATAAAAACAGGGGGGGGGGGGGGGGGTAAATGGAGAACCAGGGAAAGAGACTCGGTTTTATTGCGATGGTAACGGGCAGCGCGACGCCCGGTAATATGCATTATCAACACGGGGCTGCTTCAGCCTGCAGCCCCGGCTGGATCACCGCCAACTTCTGCCCACGTCCTAGAAAAATATTCCGGAAGCATTCCCGCGTACCTACGAACCGATACTCTTCCGGAATTCAAATGCTGCGCGCGGTCTCTCCAATAGTTATATCAATGTCACTTCTCTGACATCGGTTCTGCCTGCACTGGCTTATTCCGTTGGAAATTGCAAACCTTCAGTTGGGTAATAAATTCAACAGTGTAAGTGGGTCCAACGCGAGAGAGGATGGTTCTGAGGATCTTGTTGAGGATCTTTGGCATTTATTAATTGCAGCCTGAAAGTTCCGATGAGTGTTTACGTTCAGTATTGCGTATACGTACATTCGGATCTTGATGATCGAATCGACGGATCGATGAGACTGCGGTGCAAACACTGCAGAGAGAGCGCAATCGGTATATTTGAAAACGTGGCGCGCGGTGGGTTATGGGCATAAATTTAATGACTGCAAGTTCGTGTGTTAAATTCTATTGGTTCGATAACGAGGTTTGGAAGCATTGATAGTCATATATCACGATTATACCGGGTAACCGTCCACCTTCCAGACCGCCACGAGTATCCGTGGCTGGTTTACACCGAGCGGTATAAATTGATCTTTCAATACGGTATATATACATTATACATACATAATGCTCGGTGCAGCCAGTATTCGCGTCGGTACACAGACGCCTAGCACTAATTTGAATACAAACGAACGGCAGATTAACGAGCGGGTAGCCATCTTGTGATTGATTTGATCGATACCGCGACTTTCTACCGACGTTCTCAGCTCGAGCTCCGCACCCGTTACTTTACGCCGTTATTAATCGATCTGTGAGTAGGCATACGCAGCGAGACGCTCCCGCTTCTGATCAGCATTACCGCCTCGGATGAACCGAGGTAGTCGGCAAGACGTTCGAATTCAAACCCGTATTCAGAAACGGCTTTTTCTCAGAGCCCTAATCACGCCTCGATCCTCGCTTCCGCTTCTCACAGTTCTTTCCATCCCTTCTCGAATCCATTTTTCACCGAACTTTGACCCTGATTTTTTGTTGCCCACCTGCGGCTGGGTGGCTCCTCCAACGACGCAGGTATACAAGAGCCTCCATAACGCCTCCAGGTTCGAGCCTGTTGGATTATTAAAGGCGCTTCGCTTACTATATACGGCAGACAAGTTGTAATTTAAGTGACGTTGGAGAGGAAATTAAAATCAACTGTTTCGGAAATAATTGCTCTTGACCCGGGGCCCGACGACGGCTTGGGGTGAAGTATGAAGGAACGACGGGAATTAGACCAAGTCGGGGAACACACGACGCGCGACGCCTCGCTGCGCCTCGACGAGATTTATGTCCTTTTGCAAAATCTTCTTCAGAGCGTAATTAAGATGCGCTAGCATTTTGCGATAATGGTCTTTACCCCGGCCTCACTTGGCATGCTGCAGAATCGCTACAGATGCGCCCGCCACTACGGAGCTCCTGCATATTCACCCTTCCACCACCAAGCCGCTGTCAGAAGGATACACATTTAATCAATATCCCGCTCCGGAACTCGATCCGCTTGTCGGCTCCTCGTTGATTCGAATTACCCGCTAATTGCACCGTCAAAATTTATACGACAGCCTCCAATCATTCGGCTTCGGTGTCAATTCGACCGCATTTCACCGCCGTCCAAGTTGCAACTCATCAATTCGCGTACATACGTAGGTACATATTATCCAAAGTTATAATACCATCATTGACTTTACCTGCGATTGTTGTCTGGAAAAATTTATCATTGGGTGGAGGCAAACGTATATGGGTGTACAAAAATTAAGAAATAAGAAATCACCACTGTATCACCGCAGTAGTGAAGTGCCGAGTAAATTGACAACTCTGCGGGGTGAAGCTCGTCGATGCATGATAACAAACCGGGGATTGACACAGTGATGGATGTGAAGCCAAGGAAAGAAGGCACGCCGGATTTGGTGCTGGAGTTGATTATCCTTTTGCTTGTATCCTATTGACATGGGATACAAATGAAAGTACAGCGAGCGGATTCCGTTGGTCAAAAATTGTTACAAATGACCACGGGTCTTATCAATTGAACGCCGAAGAAGGCCCCGAAGGAACGACGCCGTTAATTAGGGCACAATCATTCTCGAGGAGTGATTTACCGGCTCGAGTCTGAGTATACCGAAGATTCGATATCCGGCCACCATATGATTAAAAATGGAGACCAAGTGTAGAGGGTGCGAAGAACTCGTCGCCTTATTCCTTCGCCGTGAAAACCTTTCGGAATATTAGCTATTTTCCGCTCGGTTGGCCACGATAAAAGTGCCGCAGCGTTTTGTCCGCTTCGGTGGTCCGTTTGTTGCTCGAAACTAATAGAAAGTTGAGCGAGCTGCCGGCGCGGACGCGACGATCCTGGATTTCCGGGATCAAATTGACGATTACGATTTAAATTCCAATCCAGTGCCAGGGAACGAGAACGGCGCGTCTGATCTCCTCCTCTCTTCTCGTACACCTTTGTCCCGCACGACGTTAACCGAATCGTTATGAATACCAGATTGAAACTTCTCACTCGGAATTCTATCAAGCTTTTCTTTCTTCCATTCTCCTTGTCCTATCTTCACCCATCTCTTTGTGCCTTTGCACGGTGCATCCAATCCGACGTAGGATGCCGTCGTATAATATATACTCAGTCCAGGGAGTCCTGTAATCAGCGTGCAAGTATTATCAGGGAACTTGACGTATAACTGTTCTTCCAACTTTCTGCTTCTCTGTATTTATGGTAGAGGAGAAGTTATCATAATCACTCAAACCACTACGGATCAATTTCAGATCGACGTGATCAGTTTTTTTATTTAACGATATCACGAAAATGAATTAACAACTGGTTTTCATGATCTTGCTTACAATCGACGCGGTTTTTCCTACCATACGGCGTTCGTGTAAGTCATTAAGATTTTGAGAATCTTGGCATTCGTCCTAAGCTCAACTTGTATGGCGGTGAAATATTCGCAAGGACCAATTTATACTTAACTATACAACGTCAAATTTAACACTCTGAATTTGATGGAAAGTAAAAAATTCACGATACGTGTCAAGCTGATACGATTACCCTCACGGTCGGATGACCCGCGGGCCAGCTCCTGTCTTTCTTATTTTAACTAAACCTCGTCGGATTACCAATTTTAAGCCGATTTAATGCCCGTGGCTTCTGCCCGCCTCCCGATCACGATCACGATCACGATCACTCGTTCGCCTTTTAAGACAGGGACTTACGCTTGCAGGCCAAGAGCACGGGCTCTCTTCCTATCCTATCGCTACCTGTAATCTGATAGTTTTAGGGTGGCCATTCGAAGAAGACACTACCGCTCTGTATATCCACATCTAATCGTAAAACTCGCTCAAGTGGATTCGAACGACAGGCGATCGCCTCTGCCTTCCAGATGTTCTCGCCGTCTCTTTCGATACCTGGTAAACGAAATGAGTGGAAGATTGTTTTTCTGGATCGTGAGTTGAAGGATTTTTCATTTGCAAGACTTACGTTCATAACTGTGTCAGGTATGTGTTTTTATCGGCTTCTCGGTTTCGAATTCATTAATTATTATTGTTATACGAAAGCCGAAGCACTCGGAGGACTTGATTGTTCAAATACCTGCAGATTCGAGCAAAACTTGTACAATATTCTTGCGAGATATCCGGAGTTTATAGGTAGAGAGTGCATCAATTTTTCTGACAACTGAAAGCCGGGCGAACGTGAGGATTACGGAAGCAAGAAAGGTCCATCGATTGTTGTTTCGTTATGGACGTAGAGTATTGGAGCGGCGGAGAATCGAAAGGGGGGGGGGGAATTGGATTTAACGGATTTTCACATTTCCTACTACATAATGTCTGAAAGGTCCGGCGGGCCAGGTTTTCACAATGTTCGATGGATCAGCGGGTCGAGGCGAGGCATGGTCGGTAATAAACTTGTAACACAACGTCGCTCCGACTGGGGGCGAAGCGCCTGCAGTGACAGATTTCAAATAATTCTCCTCGGAATTTGACAGGAGCACCGGGCACCTGCCACACGTTGTAGAGTTCATAGTTCGTTAGATATTGACGTGGCAAGAAAGAGAGGAGTGATAAATAAGTGAGTAAAACCTGTCCGAGGATCGTTACTTGTTCCTTTGTTTGCCGTCGGTGTGCGCATATGGCCATCTATTACCCGAATCAACGAACACGTTTATTAACCCGCAAGATCCGCGGCACGCGGGAGTTTCGACGTTGGACAGAATTGATTTATAAGATGTTTATCCTCCTCCTCCTACTCCTCCTAATGTACACGGATGTCCATTAATTCAACGGATTACCGTAGTACTGTAGGAAATAATACGCGGGGGTTCAACATGCCGGGATTTCAAATAGATTTATGGAACTTTCGCGTCGCTCGGTACGAAGGGGCCGGTGGAACCTGGACTCTTTCGAATCCGTCGAACACCGACTGTCCTGCACGTGAGAATATACCGGCACCCGGTGGAAACATGCCCCGGTGGAAACTTTGTTCGTCGGTTGAATTTCTCGAGTGACCGTTTCTCCGAGTTTCTCATTCTGCGCTCGTGCAGAGGCAGCCAGTTTCCGAACGGCCTGTAAAGCTTCAAGCTCAACGCCGGATCCCCCTGCATCCTTTTTCTTCTCTCGTACTCTCTTCCTTCCCCCTTGGCACAGCCTCAGTGTCGTAAACCGCTTATATTATCTTACTTAACTCTTTAACCTCTCGGGCCGCGGGTTGGCCAGGCCGGTTGGTTAGTACCTGTAATTTAGTCAGGGATCACATGACTAATTGGCCGATTAGGGAGGTGGTCAGAGGACTCGCCGTATCCGTCAAGCCCAGCTGTGTCGATGCAATCGCCTTTCAAACGCTTTCGCATTGTTCTCAACGGTGCTGTTTCTTCTGCCCACATGTCCGCGTCTCGCGATACTCGCTCACCATTTTTTATCCCGCATGCAAGCGCTCCTCGTCTCTCTCGCTCGCTCGCTCGGTATTCCCATTTCGCTCATCCATATAATACGAAAACAGTCCGTTGCACTCGGTGCTGCCCCGAAACCGCGAGGTTCATTAAGCCGATTTTTACAGGCATTAAAAATTCTTACATACCATTTTTACGATCGCCAAATTTAAGTTAATATTTACGACTCGCCGACCCGCTGCTACGGAACTCAGAGTAATAACAACCTCTTTTCCGACCGACAACCGTTATTCGGTGAATTCCAAGTGAAACTGGTGATCGCGCAATCGCAACATTTTTCACGCACAAGTCTCGATTTGATCAAATTTTTTCATCACTTTCGCGTTTTTTGCAGTCACATTTATTCCAACAACTTAGATAAGAGGCTCAACGATCGAAATCGGACAGGCTTTTTTAACTTGGAAGCCCAATCGGTCATCCGTAAATGGATCGATTTGTTTCACTGAAAATCGGCGCCGATGCGGGGGTTGATTGAGGGGCGTTTCGAAGCGAGCCGACATCGCGTAAGTGCCACGACCAGGGGTCAAGCGATTCGTTCGAGGGATCGCGGACAGTCCGGACTGTATATGCGGTGGCCTCCTCGTCGCAAATGTTCGCCGCAGGGTCTCACGGTTCCCAGTGCAGGTTCTTAGTTAACGCATTTTATTGCACCGGAACTGTTTTAACGTTTCGAAGTTTAACCCGATAATTACACGCACGCGGACGCGAACGGTGAGTACATGGAAGTGTATCGCTTTACGGCAGCAGCACGAGTCTGCGGAATACAGCCGGTGAAATTGTCCGTAAGATTTACGTCCCGAGGGAATGTGCCGGGCTGGTGCACCTGGTGCCGCCTTTCTCCTTCGTGACTTGACCGGCATTTTGCTAGTCTGTCTCTTTGACCGTTCATTCATCCTTCCTTCATCCCCTCGCTCAACCAAATTGCACGTTTAACGAATTACCATTTCACTCTCTGCAAGTGGAGATATGCGAGAGAACGCATTAACGCCAATCAACACAAGCACGTCGCCGCGTATGAGATACGAACCTTCGGCAGACTTGTGAGAATTCTGGACTTTCCAGGTTTTTTCATCTTCGTCGTCTCCTTCTTCTTCTTCTTCGACTAACGAGGCACGTCTCATCGCCACCGTAATTGGTTTCAATTTTTTTCATATAATATGGCCTGTCGTCCATCGCGGAAATTCTGCTTCGGCAATTTCAGGTTCAATAATTCATTACTCAACTTGACGAACTTTTGTGATTCTTGAATATCTTTTACGCGAATCGAACTCGAGCGTCGACCAACTTGCTACACAGCCCGTACCTTCATGCAATTTGCAAAATCGTCATATATAGTCGTTAATTTAAAGTGGGTACCCGACAACTTCCCAAGCTGCAATGCAAACTTTTCCCCGCGTTTCTTGTAACACATATTTAAACGAAGCAATTCGGAAGAGTTCTCCAACGAGGTTGCATGTACCTACTTTAGGGTGCAAACTCCTTGAAAACGAGTGCAATTATGCGTTCGTGATCAAACTTTGAATCCAGGAGGAGAGGGAGCATATTCGTTCGCAGCCCTAAATGGAAAAAATTGTGCGCACGGGAAATGTTTCCTTTCCCTCGTTCGACGTATGAAGCACGAAGCTGGTTCACCAGTAGTGTAGGTTCATAAACATAATAACAGCGAAAGCTGCAGCCGATCGTGCTTAGCTTTGAATGATGCTACTAATTGCGTTAATGTCCTCGTTGCATTTAATTAAACCGATCATAATAATTACCTAGGAAGTACTAGACGGTTGTCAACTCCAAGAGAATATTGTTTATCGAGAGAACGATTACCTTGTACCCGAGCTCAGCAGCGTTCGACATATAATTGATCGCCGAGACAGGGGAAGGACAGTGTGAAACGAAACCATGTCACTATATCGCGATGCTGGGACGTCGGGAAGTATATACATTATACATATATATATATATATATATATATATATATATATATATATATATATATATATATATATATATATGTGTGTGTGTGTGTGTGATACCTATAGTACCTACAAGTTGTACATTGTGAAACAGGGAACAAGCAGCAACGATACAACGCGACATTTTATTCACCTGCATTAATCGATTATTCAGTGACTGCAGATACGACTTAGGTGATTCCGATTTTTAAAGATCGTCTGTACCATATACGCAAAAAAAAAAAATTTTCCGATTCTTCGTTTTTCAAACAACGCGACGTCTCCACGAGAAATGTTTAAAAATAAACACACTCACGCTTACCCAAGAGTCGTTTTAATGCTTCGCTTATCTACCGGACACTTCGGAGAATAAGCAGATATGCTATAAAGTTTATCACCGTTGAGCGTGAATTTGTTCATCCGAGTAGTTGACACACAGAGTCGGTGTAACGTAGGTACGTACCTGCGCAGACTAGTAACGTTTATTTTTTTAACCCTGAGAATTGCTAGTGAGAATTAAATTGAATTCGGTCATCATGTAACGTTCGCGAAGAGTTTCACGGATGAACGTCACGTGGGGTTGTAAGGCCCTCGTTAAACGTTATCTACTAACCAACCATCGCGCGTGAATGGCAAACTCCCATTTTGCTAATGGAATAACAAATGCCCAGTTTACGAGCGTGTAAAATATTAGAGAACGAGCCGCATCGAAATCATCCGCGTCAAGTGCCCGAAATTAGCAAAGCCATTATTCCGTGTACTTCCGGTAGGAATTTAAACCAGCTCAGCGGTGGAGTGATCAACTTATATGCGGAAGGATAATCCCTTGTTTTACGGATCAAACTTTGCGAAAATATTACGAACGCTTCAAACGATATGTGAAACAAATTTTTTCGCTTGGCGGTTTTCAACGCTCTCCGGTTACCGCAGGGCTGCCTCGATACCGAGGGATGAGAAATACCTCCACAAAGCGATTTTATTTCCATCAGGGACCGACTGGCAGGGCCGAGCATCGCGTGGCTAAGGATCGATATCTCGTTTCTCATAAGTTAAAAATAATACACGACGGTAGGGACTAAATTGAATGCATATACCACGGTGAAACATGCGGCTTCAACGAAATGGTATCGAGCGTTCATCTCTTCGTGGGTAAACATAACTTTGCAATATGTACTTTGAGGTGCTTGCTGCTGGATACGTTATTTGTTTTACTTGGGAAAATATTAATTAATTATTCCATGCATCGGAGAGCCAGACGCTTCAGCTACGCATCAAACACACGTTCGTTTGTAAATCATGATCAAACACGAATTGTGCATAAAAATAAATCAATTGATTCTCGCCATTTCGGTACGTATATACTGCGTAGGTAGCAATCTTCTCCGAACTATCAATTACGATATCTCCTGCTTTTATTTTCCATTTTCTCTTCCGTCCTCTTCAGAGTTGCGATTGCGAGCTTGGAGCTTGACGAGCAACTTTCGAACATACGAGGAATCTCGGCTGATATTTAATCACGTTGCTACCATTGTCGTTTCGGAAATCTCGCGACCGATTTTCGAACCGGTATTATACAAACTGCCGGGATTTCCGTATATTAAGGCTCGAGAAGCGCGCAGGGGCGTCTCGGGGCAATCAAGCTACTTGAACCTACGGAACCGCGTGGAACATCTATCAAGTGATCCATACCAGCTCTGAACAGCCACAAAGCAGAATCGCTTCCTTGCGAACTATCCGGGGAGCGCCTCTCGGTCCCTCGGCAACATCGCCGCCCATTCGCGCTTTTCTCGCCAGAGACGAGGAACGCCCCGCACAGATGTTCCCCTTTCGGTGTTCGAGTTATATTAAGCCTCGCGCGTGCGTGCAATCGAACGACGGAAAATCTACTCAGATTGTAATTACTGATCCGTCACTCCGGACTCAATCCGATTAGTTCCCTTTCTTTTCACACGTGACAATCACGACTCGTGTTTCAGACCGCCTACATACGAAGTACCTAATGTACTTCGGGAAACTGGTCGGAAAACGGAAGCCTTTAGAGGCCCGGCAAGACGAGGGCTTATCCTCGACGTTAGTTTGCCGGTCTTCTCTTGTTACGGGATTTTCGATTAGTTCCGGTACAGCATCAGGCCGGAAACAGCGAGAATCGGCGCGCGCTGTCCGTGCAAGGTAATTGGGTACCAACTCAAGTCTAATCGACCGAATTCCACAGCGTGAACTGACGCCCGGATTATCGTCATGACGGCCGAAACTCCACCTTGAAGTACGTCGACGGGAAACTCGGGATTTCACGAGTTGTTAGTCCGGCGTTCACCGCGCGGTTGCCAACGGCGTCCTTATAACGGCTGCACATGGCCATGCACCGCAGCGTCAAGGAATGCCGTACGCATTCCCCACTAATGTCCGGCCATAATTAGACTCGTGATAGTTCCAAGCTTCACAGGCATAAAGAGGTTCTCTCATTCCCCAGGTGCGGGCTGACGCTAATTGCACCGTCATTCGTTACCATTGGCGGCGCGGTTGTGTTTCCTCGACAAATTTCGTGCGGTTTAGCGGCTCGGTAACGCGATTAGGACCGTCTTCACCTCTGTGAGTTTTTGTCTGGTCGTCTCGTGATCGTGGCCTTTGAGTTCAGGACCTTCATCGGGAAATTTCCCCGCCCGACATTGCGAGCCTGGAGTGCAACTAAATCACCCGAGCGGGTGATGAAGGAATCATTTGTTGTGCTGTTAAAAATTGGCGAACATTCAACTCCCGTAAAAGATTCGCGACATCCACCCCGCCGCGTCAGCTACGCGGAGTTATTCCTGCAACGGTGTGGACCGAATGGCTAAGTGACGCGTCGCTGGTGGCCCACTAATGGTGGGTACCTAGGGTTAGACCCGGAGGGCCCTGGGTTACCGGCTTTAAAACTGCTAATGCGCTTTAGAAAGTTCAGCGCATGCCGTGCCGTCGCTGGTCGAGCGCACGGTTGCATCGCCGTAGGGCTCTTCCAGCAAATGATACATGAGCTAAGCTGGGCTGGTACACCGCGCGTTTTCCACCCGCCTAATGTACACTCGGCACATCTGGAATTATAATCCGGTCGTGTACTCCGCAAATATTACTCTCATACCTATTGAACCGAAGATTATCTGTTCGCACTGATCACTGGGAACGTCGAAGATCAGGGTCCTGCATAAACTGGTCCAGGTTTCAAGTTGATTTAGTCATCGCATCAATCTTTGTTGAAGGGTACAATGATCGCTTGGAAGTTGGCTTCGCAAAGACGTGTTTTTGAAAATTAATAAATTATTTGGCAGATAAGCAGTTTGAAAATTAATAAATTATTTGGCAGATAAGCAGTGTATGTACGAGTTTATGCCAGACATACCTTTTTTGGATAAGGTTGCAAGTTATGGGAGTTCTACCAAAGACCTGGGAAATAATTACCGATTCGTTCAGAGGAAGCATGGGACCATTGAGAAAATTGTTACGGCCAATTACCTGTCTAGTTAAGGAACGGCTACTGGAGTTTTTAATATTCTATGAACGTTGGAGGGTAAAAAATCATGTCTTCCTACTAGATATCATCAAAGCGCATATTTCTGTGAACCTGCACATGTTATCAGCATTATACGCGATTCCAAGTTTCCCCATGCGAACGATTCACTGTTTTTTTAATTTGCCCACTCCCGAAAGTATTGTCCTAACCTGCGATGCACATTTCGGGACTCCTCGGCAGCGTGCCATATCTTGAAACGTGACAAGAGTTATTGCTCATTCATTGTCTGAGAGAGCCTGAGATGGAATGCTACGATGCCAAGGTATTCGATAATTATGGTCAACGATCCGTGCTTCTCTCATTGTCATTGCGGCATGCATTTCCCCGCGTCCCCGTTCCTCTTTAGCACGGCTTACCAGACGCGAAGCAGTCCTGGTCGAGATATCCTGGTGGCGGTCAGCGCGTCATGACAAGCCAATAATCCACCCTTTCATCGCCCGTAGTCAGAGGTAACTTGTATCAGATTCGTGACTAATTGTCCCAAATAACGGCTCTTTGGCCAGTGTATAACCAGGATGTCCAACCGGCTTTCCTCGGCGGTTTCCGCTACCGTAATCCGGCCTCTGAATATCCGGGTTGCACGGTTATCAAAAGACATGCTTCTGGGGCAAAAGTTGACCCGCCCGTCCGAGTCAATTCGCCAAGTTTCTGATCGTACCTACGCTTTCGGTTTAACTTCTCGCTTGTACGCTCACAAGCCACATCCAAAATTGGACTGGGTATAACGAAACTCGAGAGATGCGAAGAGACACGACTCTCAACGAAGGGTCACGACCCTTACGGCAGATTGCCAAGGGACGGGCTACGCACCCTGGGAGATCGCCTGCAGGCCGGACCTGAACGGAATTTAAAAAGAGCTTACATACCCCCGTCCGTTTGCACAGGACACGCTTGCGTGTTTTTCGAAAAATTTTATCGTACTGCCGCCATATTGGCATATAGGAGGCTACCTTCCACCCACACAGGGATAGTAATCAAGATTGGTATCACCGTCAGGTTTAATCTTGGATAAGGGTCAACTACGGTTAGTTCAACCTTAGTCTTGTCACATCCCGTAAAAATTCTCCGCAACACTTGTTCACACATACCTACCCGTATAAATTTACACCGAAGCGAAGGTTCCTTCAACTCATTGCTCTATACCGTTGTCGATACAATATTTCTCGACGGTATATCGGTACTTCTGAGTTGAGTTCCAGCATAGCTTTCAACGGTCAATGCTACTCGCGCGTTGAGTGTTGTGTTTCTGTTAGGTAAACCGCAAACGCTTTGTAACGCGGAGGCTCGGAGGAGCAGCTGGAAAAGCGTTCGATGTTTCCGGCGGTCACGTAGCCTGGAAGGTGGATCGTGCAGTCGTTCGAGATGCACGTCGAAAAGTTGAGCTGACTCTTATGGGAAGAGTTGAATTGGCAGTGCGAGTTCTATCCGGTGTAATTTGAGACTCGATAGCACGAGAAAACTACCCTGTTTCGTTTTAGTGCTTCTCTTTCGGTTTCTACCGCTTTCCCATTCACCGAGACCCAGCCTCGAGCGCACTTCCTTCCACATCCTCTCAGGACCGGCCGTTACCCCGATGCACCGGGGAGCCACGTATACTTTTCTATTTGCAAATATACTTCATATCCCCGGCCACTTTGACGAGACCAGCTACTTCTGCCCTTCGTGCAAATACGGGGCGCGGTTTCTGTACTTGATGGAATATCAATATTGTATCGAATTGAAGAGCTGCGAGTTCCTATGCGCGATATTGGCTTGCAAAGCCAATTCGGAGTCTTCGTTATATCCAAGCTGCACGACGCTGTGACCCGGGAAACAAGCGACTGCAGAGAGAATTGTTCGCAAAACTGTACAGGGTGGAGTTTAACGATATTATACGAGGAGGGCGAGAAATCCCTGTAATAGATTTGTTAATTAGCAATTAGATAAATTTCGTTACCACTGCACTGCACTGCGCCCTGTCTTGCATTGCACCGCCGTTAGTTTTACCGAGATTAGGTAGGCGCTAACTTAAATTGTCATTAATTCCGGCCGCTCGCTCTGCAGGCAATTATTTTTCGCGTTTTACAAGCTCGCAACAGCTTTTGCCCGCCAACCGAGGATGGACGGGATGTTACAATTTGCCGCAAATCACGCGAGGCTCAAACGAGCAGGATAAAATATTCCACCCATTCAATGTTGATCGAATCAGATCCTTCTTCCCCGCCAATCCTGTGGACGGAAAATCTCGAAGCATGAGCAATTAATTCTTTTCCCTGCTACACTCGTCCAATTAGCCTCCGGATTGGATGCCACTTGGAGTACTCTCTGGTTCACTTGAATTTTTTTTTTTCACCTATTACTTCTCGATTTTCATGCTCGGTCAGCATTTGGCCGAGTTTCAAATCCCCGACTTCGATGGGAAGAGAGCGCTTCGGTTTCAGAGTAGGTTGCAAGCAGTCATACAGCAGCCTTAATGATCGTAATGCTAACGGCAGGCTGACCGTCTTTGTGAGTCCGAGGATAAAGTTAAACGGTTCTATCCCGGGACGGGGAGAAATGAAATGAATGAAATAATCAAAGAATCATTAGAATGGAATAATCAAAGGTAAAAACGACTCGCTGGCTTAATGGTGGCGCAGGGTTGTATAAACTCTGTATATCTATACGTGATGGCCACTTGTTTTGCCCTCAGTGAAAACGCATAAAAGTGGTGCGTTTTGCGCTGATTGGAATCGAGGACGCCTCGCCGTGGCTCGCGAGAGGAAATCCAGCCTGACGATGAGAGAGAGAGAGAGAGAGAGAGAGAGAGAGAGAGAGAGAGAGACTTTTAATGGATAGTGACAAAAGGCCCGCGCACAACGTCCATTAACGAAAGTGTGACGAATCGCCGTATATGATTACGTAACGTGCAAGATAACGATCGGTGAGTTCGGAAATCGTCGATTCGGCTCATCGATAGTGCCGTCGCGAGCATATCGCAATTCGAAATTCTGACATCGCAAGATCCTGCAGATTATTAGCTACGGGCATTGTTCCAGTCTCCTATGCCAACTTCGGGACGAGAAAATTTGGCTGCAAATTCTTTTTTGAAACTTGATCTTGTGATCAATCATTCGTGAAAGTAAGTGACCTGAAACTTTTCAAAGACCTCCGAATTTCCGTCAAAAATTAAACTCTGCAGAAACACGAATCTGCGCCACCGAATTTGATAAGCGAACTCTCGTTAACGGGCGAGGGTTTGGAGCAGCGGGGGAGGGGAAAAACTTAGCTGATTGAGACGAATGTTGAGTAAAAAATTGTGTACAAAATGAATAAGTAATAGTGGCGGGAAACTTTTGAAGCCTTGATTACTTTCGATTCGAATCTTGGCTTGTACTCCGTGGACTCGCGAAAACTTAATAACCTCTAGACTCCAGGATGCTGCGAGGTGGATATTTTTTGCAACGTGCCAGTCGAAAGCTAATTATTTCTACTGAGCGGTGGAGAAATTAGAGGAGAGTTAATTCGCCTGAATCGCAAACAATATATACCTAACAGTAAGTGCAGTTTGACGCTAGAATGAAGCGAATGTAAGTTTAAATTGAGGATAGGATATACATGTTTAGTACAAAAATATACATATCAAGTCGAGGGATGAATTATACTAATTCAGGATGATTGGAGCGGTGATGAAGCAGGCATACAACAAGCACTCCAATTTCCCTGGTGGAAACTAAACTCGCAGAACTTTCGTCACGTTCTTCGATCCCGGCGCGGTTGCAGAATCGTGTTCCGGTTCTTTCCGGAGAGAAGAGCAAGACGCGAACGGTCAGATCGGTCTGGCTGGGGGGCCCACAATCAATCGATCCCGTAATCGGTTATGGCGGGCGTGTTATTGCCGTCTATAAAATATCGCGGCGAGACGAGAGAGAGCGAGCGAGAGAGGGGATGGCGGAAAGTCTTCTGGGCTGAAAAAACTCGACTATACTGCACCTATATAAACTTGCTCGATGCCGAGTTCTCCGCTATAGAAACGGACGGCAAGGCGATCCGCTCAACTTTTAATGGCCGGTTGTTAGTGACGAAAATTCGCCCATACCACGGCCATTATGCAGCAATACCGCGACACCGCGACGCCGTCGGGCCGTAGTCCGCGGACTTCTTCCGCTGCTTATACTCGAACCCTAGAAGCCCCAGAAGCGCCAGGAGCCGGGGTCTTCCCGCGGCCCGAAACCTCGCGAGAAAGTCCTCCGAGGATGCGATCATCGGTTGCACAACGAGCGTATAACGAAGCGGCTCGCTCTCTCCGCCTCTTCAATTTATCCGTGGCTTCCCGTTCTCCTCTCAGATCATCGTGAAATCGTGGTGCGGCGATATACTGGCGAGGACCGAAGCTGGTCTGCGAAACTTTGAAAAGTTGTCGGGTGCATTCGTTATCTGGATATTTATTCACCCTGGGGGCAGAGACGCGGGTATCCCGCAGCTCGCGGCAGTTTTCTCGAGGTGCTTTTTATCCAAGCGCACCTCTTCAGGTGCCGCGTGGTATTATCTTGTACGTGTATTACGCAGATTTGGCGCGTGGGAAACGCCGCTTGCCTTTGAACGAGGATACGTATGCCGGATTCACCTCGCGCGAATCCTCTGCTACAAATTGGATCGAATTTTCAATTGGAAAGGGCCAATTTGCGACTCTTCATTCGACTGTGAAGCGGACTTGACGAGTGTTGCTGCCTGCTAATGGGATTGAATCAATTCCGTAACCCGGGCATTCGGCCGCGCCGCTTCTCGCTCGAAAGTTCGGAATTATATACATCCTTTGAATTGAATTCTTGTGTGGTTGTTACTTGTTACCGCCGTGCTATTCCTCAGCTATAACCTATTTTAACCCAAGTAGTTGTCCTTTCATATCGATGTCGGACCTTTGCGGTTGATTCCTTTGTCCGGTGTCCCGGGTAAAAGAAATTTTCATCGAGAGTAGGCCGCCCATTTCCTATTTCATTTTTTATCCGTCCATAAGCTATTGACAGTATATTTTTTGTTGAGAAAATCGTTACTTTGTGAAAATCCGTGATTGATTGCCTCGACGATCACAGATATGACACGCGGGACAGAGTTCTTTCGTCACTTGTTCTCAAGTCTGCCTTTAGAGTGTGAGACCGTGCTCGCGGATCACGTGACTAGTTAAAAAAAAAAAAATCCCCGTAATTTCTCGGCAATGACGAGAACGTCCTCTCGTATCTCTTTAACACAGTTTGAGGATAGACAGTCACGGTATATTACGAAGTGCCGTCCATTTCCTTCGTTTCGCGTGAGATTATTTATTGCGAAGATGTATTTACATCCAAACCCTGTGACGCAGGCATGTATGTATAGACCGGAGACCTAAACAGGGTGTAAAAAGCGAAGGAAAAACTTGCGCAGTAGACTGAATAAATAAGTCCACGTTCTTGGGGGGGGGGGGGGGGGGGGGTGTAGACGCTACGCGGCCGAAATTTATCGCCGACCATCCATTACCTGTTATCGTTTGGTGTATTACAGGGGTTCTATGCGCACACATTCCTACCTACGAGGCGCCGATCTGTTGCAGCGAAGTATGGAAATCAGGATCGTTGGATTGGGTATAAAAGCTGAAAGAAGGCAGGAAAAATCTGTACGCACTGAATATCCGCTTGGTGGTAGACGGCGAGCCAGCAGCAGGATCTGTAAATCATCGCTTTATAACTTCGGTGTAATTTTACTGTGAACATTTTACTCGGCGTGCTGGATTGAATTTATAATTGCTCGAATTTATGACGTCCACCGAGAAGACACAGGGGGCCACTTACTGCTTGAGCAACATCGGTTGATCGAGGGTAATTATTAATTTCAAACGATCGAAACGTACAGCCCAATAATTTGTAATCTCTACATCCTGCGTTGAGTACTATAAATCCGTGATGAAATTTTCGGCACAGTTCGATGAAATTTTTCCGAAGTGTATTACACGTGCGGTAGAGTAATTTCAATTGGGATTTCGGAGATACGGCACCGCTCACGTCTCTCCGCCTTTATCGAAACTTTTTATCGAAGCCGAGGGGAATGATTCGAATACAATTAGGGGGAAAATTTTCAAGCTGAAGAGAAAGAGGGGTAAAAAAAAAAAAAAAGAAATGAGAGAACAAGCATGGAAAAGGAAAGCTTTCGAGTGTATGAAAATTAAATTTATCGATTTAAAAGTATCGTTCGTGGAAAGTTTTTACAAACTTATGAAAAACTTTGCCGCTCTCGTATACCACGGTGAATACCAAATTCATTCGGCTCTACAGCTACGCGCTTGCCATTCGTCTCGCTTATCGCGGGTGTAACGAGTGATTCTTTTTTGATATGAACGGCGGGATTCCGAGGAAACGAACAAATGAATACCTACTTACTCTCAATGTATCATGCTGAAATTTGTAATATCGTTGATTTTTAGCGACGAATTGCGTCCCTTCCAAAGATACAGTTTCAACTCCCCACGCACTATCATCATCATCCGAGAGTGTTTCGATGGCTCGATTCGCAGTCAGACTTTTCTGCTCCCAAACTCTCAGCAATGGGTGGTTTGAAGTCTGTAAAGCAACTCCATCCAACCTGGAGTAGTGCACCGAACCAAATCCGTTCCGGTTGAAACAATACCAATCGTTCAACACGTCGAATTCGAAGTTTGGAAAGCTGGTACACTGGGTTCACACGCGATTGAATCAGTCCGTAGCCTCCCCATTAATCACGGCAAACGCGATAGTCGAAGTTGGAGAATTCGCACCGCGGGCCGATCAGCTCCGATGACGGACGCCGGCTGACACACGGAGCTGTTGCTCCTCGGAGAGCCAACGGTGTTCCTTTAAACTGTATAACGCCATCAGGGTGGAAAAGCGCCGAGTTCCTTGCGACTCGTGGCGAAATCCGAAGAACCGGAAACTCTCTGCAAATCGGCTCTGACGAATCAGTCGCTAATTGGACCGACTGGAACCGCTTTCAAGTTCCGACATCAGACGAAACCGGTGAAATTAGCTAATCGAGTCGCGGACCAATATGGCTTTCAACATTTCCACGGAGGTTTGAGTTTTCGAGGATGCGCTCAACCCCGACCTGCGTCATCGCGCTAACGGTACCAACGCTGTTTTCGATGCAACGATTCACCGATTGCGAGTGACACATGTACCTACCTACAACGTATCGGATACGTGTGCTGCATCGGAGTTGCAGACTTGCAGAGAGCTTCCGGCCCCGCAGTGTGTCGCGATCGACTCGCGTGTGAGAAATTTATCGAATAGATCGAGACTGGGCTAGGCTGGGGGTTAGGCTGGGTCAAACTGGTGCCTGGGATACCCGGCCCAAGACTGCGCCGAGCTATCTTCATCCTTGCGCCGCGTGTTCAGCCTCGTGATCCTCGTCCTCCGATCGTGAAGGTACACCGCATGAGAATGGAAGTGCACGAGTGCAACGCCGGTCCTTGATACCTGCTCTAGCCGTACTTTCTTGCAGCTCCGAGACGAACGGAATCCAGCTCGTTGCTGCACTTGTTATCCCGGCTATCCTCCTTCCGCCCCGGCTTGTTTCGATCGAGGAACCTCCGCGAGGCAGGTACAGATTGCCAGATAGTCGGATATTGATGGCCTTCTCCCTGCGTGCCGAGGGAAGATTCAGAAATTAATTCCTTGATGAATCTTGCTCGACGTTCCCTTCCGATATACCCATACGTATAAACTTTCTTGTTCGTCTCCTCGAGAGCACGCCGTTTAGCAATGATCACGTATAGTCGGTTCCGAAATGGCATATACTTTTGCTACACCTTCTACAGTCGGATGTCTATTCGTTTCTATCACTGTGAGAAAAATATGGCGCATGCATAGTTGTGTAAAGCCTGAGCCCTGATCGATGGTACTTGAATTACCCAAAGTATGCGGTAGTTTCGATCATTTACACGACCATGAAAACGTTTTTAATGGCTTCTCCAGGTCTAAGATTAGGGTCCAGGGCAATTTTTCTTTCGGTATACGAATCTACAATTTATTTCTCGAGTTAATGTCTATTCATTATAGCACCACCCGATCATCCTTACGTTTCGTTGATGTTCGCGCAAAAGTGGTAATTTCACGAAGTAAAACGTGTTCTGCACTTTAGATGAAAATCAGACATATCCGAGGTGCACAAACAGCTGGCGCGGTGTGGAGCGCGTACAGTGATTAGCAATTAAGGTAACTAGAGCCCGTGGAGAGATGGGTATAACTCGGAGAATAAGACCGAGTAATTGTGTAAAAGCGTTTCTGCGCGCCTTTACCGAGGAGTCGAGAGATAGAGAAAGATTAGATAGTATTAGATTGTTATTTATCATGCCGTGGCCTAGAAATAGGTCAAAGGGTAAACCAGCAGTATTATAACGGTAGATATGTTAACCCCAGGAAAAAGACCGAGCATTAAAATAGTGCAATACGATAAATAAGTTATAATCAATTGTACGTAAAAATACTATCTTGGAGAGCTATACGTAACTATTTACGGCGTATACAGAGATAAATGGTAAAATAATAATAGAAACAAATGTATACAACGTAGCGAAATAGCGTGTAGTGCTAAAAAAAAGCCTAGGGAACGAGTTACGGGGGCTGAGCAACTGAACGCAAGTAACCTGGATACAATGCGGATATCAAACAGATAGTAAAACAATTGAACGGAGTGGAAATATGAGAGTTTAGGGTGGCTGAAGATAAACAATAATAAGTTATTTAATCAACCGAGAGGAAATTTACCGATGCACTTAATGCTCAAAGCCTGGGTCTCGGTACACCGGCTGCAGCGGCTGCCTCGATCGACAGAAAGTGACTAGAGAACCTTGCCTTGAAGAAGTATCCATTTATGGCGACTCTCGGACAGATAAAGGTAAGTAGGTAATTAAGGAGTGGTGGTACCGGGATGTCCTATGGCTCGGGATGCAAAATGACTATGGGTTATTAGACGTCTATATTATATGTATAAAGCACTGGTTCACCGTTTACTACTACGTATAATATACCAGGAATGATAGCCTTAGTCCTCCAACCGTTCAACTGTTGGCCATTCCTCGCGTGTATACCTGTGAAATGTAACGCCTGTCAAATCATGCGTATTAGATCGCCGCAGTAAAATCTGAGTGGATGGTATGAATTTACGCGAACGAGAAATTTCAAAAGTAAAGCATGAAAATTTATGGCCCAGAACAATCAGAGTTCGAAGCAATTCTGCAAATTGACACTTTAACGAGTTTTATACATTTTTCCACGAGTTATTTACACAGCAAGTAACAGAAAACTCAGAGCTAGACACGAAGCCGTTAACCGAAGGTAACGTCGAGAGCAGAGAGCAGAGAGCAGAGAGAGAGAGAGAGGGGGGGGGGGAGGAAGAGAGCAGATAGAATCTGATCGTCGGTTGTACTCCGCAGGTATAATCGAAGTTTGATCGGGTGTCCGTATCGATAACACCATCCACGCATTCAGGCTGCACCGATTATCCGGGAAATAATCTTCTGCACATAGTCCTCCACCACCTACTCGGAGCGTGTAATCTGTGTTTATTATTACCCAGAATCACGCGATTAAATTCATTCCAAGAATTTACGCTATCGCAGCTGGGAACATGGAGATGCGCGCAGTAATACCAATAATATCCTACTCGGCTCGGTTTCCCGCGGCCTATAGGTATAGGCACATCATACACATCTTATAATTACGCCACGATATGCATGCCACGCCGTTTGACGACTTCGAGTTATTTGCAACTCCCGCGTTCACGAGCTTGTAATTCTCTGACCCCCTTTCCAGGCACCAATCTACAGGTTCCCATAGAAAGTCTTACCATTATCAATTATAATCAACTCTCAAACATCTTCTCTACCGCCACAATACGAAAACCTGTGCGAGGTTTCAATCTCAGCGGTCTCACCTTCTCGGCTTCGCTTATGCGTAAGAATGTCCGAGCATAACCCTTAATCACGGTCCTTTGGTACGCGAGTTTGTCGAGTGCACGCGCTAACATGGACGTAAAGTTTCATTGCGCTCTAATTCTATCAGACAATTTCCTCACACACGTTCGATCCGTTTAATTTCAAGTTATTAGTATACCTAGAGCGACAAAGACGGCGCAGTTCCGACTATAAGCCCGCGTTCGAAGAAAAGTTAAAACAGTCTTACTGGGGATATACTGGAATTCCTGGATGCACGTTTCCCCGCCTATGGTTAGGTATATGTTGGGTATACAAAGCGTGTGTCGGAACGACAGTGTGTGCATGTATGTAAGTCGGGTTGGCTGAAAACTGCGGGGCTATAATTACCTTGTAGACGTTTGCCGGAGGGTAACTTCCCTCCGTCCCTCGGGTCTCGCCTGCAGACTACTCGACAATCGTCTCAGCTCGCAAAATTGTCCTAGTGAAAACTTTTCCGTTTCACTTCGAAAAACCGGCGCCGTAAGTGTCGCTTAGCCTTTCTTACGCCGGATTTTGTTAATCGAATTCCGTGTACAAGTGTGAATTATTCCGTACACTTGTACGTAGATCCTCGGAACGAGCGGAACGTGGGCCGACGAATCAGCCGTCGCGACCCCTTTTAATGGCTGCGAAAAGGAGTCCTGGCTCTCCGCGACTTATTTTCCAGAAGAATTACCACGCGCCTCAACGAAAATCTTTGCTACGTTTCAAGGAGACGAAGAAGAAGACAAAAGTCCGCCCGTCTCCTCCCTGAACGCGGATAAACCGGCTGAATAAACAAGGCGTGAACTTCGTCTAGGTATACATGCCAGGCATCCGCGACCCGCAGCTTTGCTATTCTTCTTTGCCGCAGACACTGGGAAATAAAGGTGACTGCATGCATCTCGTACTGCGGTGCTGCATAAGGACGTTGAGACAAAAAATTGTGAAGAATCCGGCCATCTATCGTCCTCGCGTGTCTTATTGTTACCATAAATACGTCGTCACTCTTTCGCCCCAAGCTTTCTGTGTTCACAAGTTTCACCTCCGCCTTTGCGGATCCTGTGAACGACGGGATTCCGCAGGGCTGAAATTTACGCAGAGTTCTGAAATTCGTCTATTAGATTCGTTCGTCTTTCTATTCGTCGAGATTATATAAGATCACAATTCATTTATTAATGCCGCAGCTTATTTGACGCCAAAGATCAAATGGGAGCATACTGCAAGTAACAGAATGAAAATACAAATGGAAATACAAAGGGAAAATAGTAGGTAACGGCAACGTTCTTTAAACCTAGATACTTGCTAAGGTGATGATAGTAAATACACTTGCATTGTACCATAAGGAAATATTAAAAACTAACGAGAATACGGAGATGGAAAAGTACAATAAAAAGTTTTAGCGTAAGATGAGAAAGGTACGCGGGGGTTTGGTGAATGACTAAATGACTACGTTTCAAATGAATGGAACGGAACAACGGCCGTACAGATAAATTCAAGGGTGGGACTATAACGTTAAGACTCTGCTTTAAGATTGAATAATGCTTAAAAATTGATAAAATAAATACAATAAATGGGATAAATGGAATAGGCAAGTAACTAGAATAAATGAAGTAGATAAAATATATAGAATGCAAGCCATCGATCAGCGTTAGATATAGTCATGGACTCGGCCGCACGTAAACGAATGAGCCTAGCCTTGTACAACGAGGACGCAGATGTAACAGACAATGGCAGACTATTCCACAAGTAGCGGGGGGAGAGGGTAAAAGAATTACGAAGGGTGGAGATCCTGTGTCCGGGGCTGGCAAGAGATGAGGAAGGTTTTACAATTGCCAACCTTGACGAGCGTCGGATAGCAGGGTTCAGTTCGGGGAAAGGCTCTCGAAGGTAGCGGGGCGAGGGAGAGAGACAGAGAGGCGTTTATTCGTCCTGGGAGAAGTCCCCTTAGGCGATGTAACACACGTGTGACATGAAATGTGTATTAAAACTCAAAATTGCAGAAATAACGCAAGAAGAGAGAAAACGACGGATAAAGGTAAATAGAAGCAAAGTGAACAACAAGTAAAGAAAAAATGAATAAGTAGGTAAATAAATAAATCAGTAAGAAGAGAGAGGGAGAGAGAGAGAGAGAGAGAGAGAAAGAGCTGTTAAAGGCATGCAAAGGAAGTTTTCGCAAACTAAGTCAGCTCATCGGTTGGTATATAAGTTGAAGAATGTTTTCATCGATCCTTTCACGTAGGCCGGCTGCATTTGAGATGACCGAGTTCATAAATTCTTGCAAGCTATTGAGATCCAAAGTATCGGGGCATTCCATCCGGCGGTGCGATGTATAGTCGCGTGCAATTATAGAAGTTACCTTTTATCCGTTTTTCCCCTCGATATTGCCTCAAGGTATAAAAATAAAATCCCGGCAGTTTGCGAAAGGTCTTCCTTGTTCTGAGAGGCGTGTAACTTGAGGAAAAAAATTCCCAAACCGTTGACGTGACACGTGCGTAAAAATTCCAAAATACTTCCTCGGGAATTCCTTTTCCTTTTCCTCCGACGAGGCCCATCGTCGCTCCTTGTTAAAGTGATCGTTATTCGTTAAGACGCGCGTATGTAGGTAAAGTTCACTCGTTGACTCGCAGAGTCGTTAAGCACCGTCAGGCTTGTTTTACGAACGTCAATATTCAGCCCGCCTAACCACACAGGTCGTATTTCAGCTCGCAGGTTAATTTTCTTAGAAGAAAAATTCGGTGCTTGGAAACTGCGCTGGAATGCTTTAATTTCACCCTACATTTTACGTGACCGCGGCTGCAGTATCGAGTCAGTGACGACCCTTGCCGATTCGCTCGAGACTCCACCGAAGCTATTTATCCCAGTAAAACTGAAACACATATTAACTTCCTGCGTGGAGAAGCTCCGAGGCCGCGTTTTTTAAATCCGCCGAATCTGCCGAACGGCCTCTAAGCCTATACTCTGGAAGTAATTTTGGGAGGATGTGAGGTGTGCCGGCTTCCGGCTCTCTACGCAATTTCAAAGTTGTGTTAACCCGCAGCTCGAGGCGAAGGAAGTGGCGATATCCGATCTTCGTGTAAGGGTACCTTGCCTCGCGTCTATAGCTGCTCGTCTGCTTTCCAGGGTAACGAAACGGGTGTATTTGCGTCCGGAAACTGCGGAGCGGGCGAACCTTAATGCGTTCGGTTGGTCTAGTTTCGGCATATGTACAAAGTTGACTACGCCGAAGCGCGCCGTCACTCTCGCGGAATGATGACAGCATCGTACACGTCCCGTCGCAAGCGGAATTTTCTCCGCGTTGCGGGGCGTTTATGCCGTTCGATATCGGGCACATGCGGGCCGATGGTGTAACGGCGTCTTCGTCGCGTATAATACGAGGTACGTATGTACGTATATGTGTGTAATAACTTTGGGCATTAACTCGGGGCTTGGGAATAGAAACGAGATGTTGAACAAGGCCGTACTCACCACGTGTTGACGTAATCTGCATCAGCTTAATTCGCATCCCTCGAATTTATAATAACGATTCGTCTGCGAGGATAATCGTTTCCGTATTCTCGGTATAATACGAGTATATCCAACCCGCGCCTAGCTGGCTCCGATTTGGCGAATTTCGACGAACGGGGTGAATTCACCGCTTTCGCAGCAAGCGGCTGAATCTTCGTGCTTGCAGCACGCCGCGCAGTTTGGAGTTGAAAATTTTTTTTAAAGGAAATCTAATATATCTTCTCCCCGGTTGTTAATCTTACTACTCACGGAGCCCATAAAAAGGAACCTCGCCCCACGGTCTTCCCGAAGTGCATATAATCTTGTCGAGAGGAGCATTCGCCCCTGCGCGTTTGGTACAACTATCGCGTCGGTTTAATGCTAACACGAGTTACGGTTTACGATCGGTAAACCGCCGCGTTACGTATTTACGGACAACGTCGTGACGCGTATACTATACGTGTACAAGCGTGTAAGCGCGAATAGGCGGGTGGCTCTACCCGAAATGGGTTGCTCATTTTTATTTACCCGCTCTTTATTATTTGTAATTATGTCTGATGCTCTTCTCCTTATACTTAAATACCTCAATGTGAGGCTCGGCATGAATCGTTGCCATTTTTTAATATTTACTTTCCGGTCATCTTCACTCTTTTGCATAATTCAAATTGCCAGTCAATTTTCGCTCGCTTATCTCCGGGGTTTTCGGTCTCCCGTCACGAATCCGTTTCGCTTAGGGAAGTAACGCAACTACCCACCTAGTCATAAAAACATTTGCCCGTGGTTTGACCTAAGTAGTACTTAATCTGGCAACGTCGTTTTTCATTGACTGTGCGCGCGTGTATATGTGTGTCAAATATGCCGTCGACAGCTCGTCGGCGGTATCAGTGAATTTCTTTTAAGCGCCAGTTCGATATGCCTAAAGAAAAGAAGCCAAGATTTTATTGGAAAGGTAAAATATGTCGTGTAAACAAAAAACGAAGAATTATAAAAAATGTAATAGCCTGCACGAGCTGTCACAATACGTGGAAATTTCAAAATGCGCGCTCATAACCTCGAATATGCGACGTTGCAATATTTTTAGCGAGGGTCCGAAAATTCTCTACTAGTACTTTTTACTGTTTTTATTATTCCTATCATAAGTCACCTTTGAATATTTTTAAGCCGGATAAATGATTCTGAGTATTCCATCTCTCTACTGTTTATATTTCATTCTGATCTATCCATCAATTACGGAGATATAAGGAATAATGTGCAGCTAACTCCGTCATTTCTCATAAGAGGCCATGTCGAGGTGGCTTGTAAAGATATAAGAAGAATTACAAATATCTCGCGTAAAAACCCACCTCGGATCGTAAAAATTTGTATGAGTTCTTTTTACATTATAATCGAACATTCTGCCAAGTTTGGTATTTTTCTGTCCATCAATTCTATTTCTTCCGTTACTTCCTTAAATATATCGTCCGGTTTACCCGCCACTTATTCACCACGACACGAAATCCAACCCCGGAACGCCGGGGTGCCGCCCACGCCGTAGCTGCTCGATCCTTGAGGAGTCTGAAATCTTTCTACAAAAGAATTCACTCTCCGAGCTTGTACACGTGATACAATTGTACCGGTCGCGTCAAATTTGAATGACAGGAAAACGAGAATTAAGAAGAAGAAGAAGAAGAAGATTAAGTGGGAAAAACGAGAGAGAAGATGGGGTAAGACGTTATAAAATATACAAGGGAAGAGGATTTATCGCGGGTAATTGGGCTGAGTTTTCTTTTACTTTATTTCCTTTTAATTTCAAAGGCCGCCTTCTTCCCCCTCATTTTTCAGGTTCATCGCGATTTATTCACCCTGTTTTCCATCCCCTGTACCTGACGCAACTCGAGGATATGCTCCTTCGTCGTTTAATTGTCAAATCTAATGATGGCCGCCCGCGGTCGCTTCGCCCCATGCCGTAGGTATCATCCTCTTCGCGGGCACCGCGATGTATGTACGAAGAGCAAAACTCGACAAGAAGCTTATACCTACGTCGAGGAAGCCCTCGAGGTGCGTTGAGAAAAACTTGGAACGAGGTTAATAACATTCCCCCCGAAGTGCCTGCAGGAGCCAGAAAAATGTTACGAAGTAACTTAATCTTGGCATTCTGAATCGCATGTACATAACTTAACCCTGTTCTTCGCCGAGGGTTTCAATTGCGCCGACCTTTAACTTTCCCACGGTTCCGTTACCTACCGAATCATTCAGCCTCGCGCAAAAATCGAAAAAAGGAAAACACGCGTCACCGTAACGAGCCAGACGAGCGTAACGCTTGCAAAAATATTCCATCGAGTTGCCAAACGCACCCCTTTGTAATTTGGACAATGTCGCACGTATCGTTCGATTCCCTGCCGTGGCTTCTTCGAGTAATCGCGAAATTACCGATGGACAGTTGACGAGACGCGTAATGCGAGTAAGTGAGTTGCAGGTATTCAAGTAAGTAAGTCGAGCTTTTGAGGGTATGAAAATCCCTCGAGGATCGTATTTCAAGTACATACGCAACAAACTGTAGCAATTTCGTGAGAATGATATTTTCGAGGCGTAGGTATTTCAGGCTGTGAGTTTCACTGGGTAAACGTTTTGAAATAATCGTCGAAGAAATAACCTCCCGGGGTGAAATATCTACTCGACATCAGTTCGTTTCCTCCCCAAATTAAACTCGCGACTCGCGAAGTAGGCGATGAACACGTCGCCGGAACGGTACCGGGGCCATAATTTCCCCCGATACTTTCACCGTTACTCAGACTTATAACCCTTCGTTATTCGTGGCCAAGTCCTCGAGGTGACAGGAGAACACGATTCTTATCACAACAACTGTTTACAATTCTTATTACGAAATTGAGTCGAAGATTCGAGCAAGACTTTCTTCCCGCAAGTTTTATTACGGTGAGCCGGCCAACTTTTTAGTTGTACATTACGGTATGTGTGCTACGGCCACATAAGAACGGTAAATCTGAATTCTACTTTTATTATTAGCACGCTCGAATTAAAACTTTCCGTAACTTTGTACGTCGTGTGCAACGTTCCTCGCTTCTGAGAGTGAAAGAAAATATTTCAGTACATCAAGTGCTTGAAAGCTCGAAATAATTTTCCAATCGCCGCTCGGACTCTCGGAAATTCACTTCAATCATGAACGAGACCGTTACACGTACATAATATTTGATTTTACCCACGAAAATCTTCAAGATACCGATCGCGAGAAAAGTACGTCAACTTTCAACGACGCCCCCGTCAGGTGGTCTCTACACCAGTTCTCCAACCCCACGTGTAAGGGTCAGCGGTTCCGCGGATTTAACACGAAAAGTTACCTCTCGGTCTGCGAACCGTGTCCAGGGAGAACTTTCCGAAACTCTCGTCAACCTGACGTTACCGTGTGCTCAAAGTCCGCCAGGTCTTGTGCTGCTCGACCTCAAAATGTACGGATGAACACCCCCATCTCTCTTTCAGCAATAGATCGTTCGTCGTAAGCATTGTACAGGTGTTTGAAATTCTTGCAGACGTGTTCGACGTGGGAGAAGCGCGTTTTCAATTTGCGTCCGTTATTGATCTCTGGCGATGGACGTAGCTAAGAATAAGAAGAGAATTTCTCCGTGGTAGGTATTCGATGGATTTTCTTCCCGTTTCTCGAGAGTTCCTTTTCACGGAAATACCGTATTTACTATAATCTCAGGCTTGTTTTGGTCCTTTCGAACTGTCAAAAAAATCTCACCCGATTCCACGATCCGCTCGAATGAAGTTTATCAAAATGAAGATTGAATCTCGTCGAGGTAATATACACGTGACATTCAAATGAATTGACCTCCCTTGAGTAAAAATGTTCCGCCGACCTTGTCTCAACATTGCAAGTCACAGTCTGGAGTTAAAATCATGATGAGGTTTGAACGAAAGGCAGATGGTTGTCGGAAAATGGATAAATTACCTGCAGCCGCCGCGGGTTGGTTGGATTGCGGGGGTTGGCGAGAATGGAAAGCTCGGTGCGGTTTGCGCGCAGTGAAGTGCAAACATACTTTACCGCGGTCGCTAGTCGCCACAAATCCGGAGCACTGCGCCTCAATTAAGACATTGCGTCACAGGGGAGGGTGAAAATACTGGTGCGTACAGCCGGCTAATTTGCATTGAGCTCTCGGGATAATGCTCCTAAGAATTCGGCTTAATTCCGAGTTTGGCGTTTCCCAGGTTCCGCGGGAGTAGAGTCCACTCTCTTCATCGGTTTCTTTAATTCACCTGAGCAAAAAATTAAACTCCACCTAACCGACATCCGAACGGATTTTTTAATTGCGTTACGGGGATGTGAAAGATGTGTAAGAAAGTTCAGCGTCTGAGCTGAATAACACTAATCGGTAAAAAAAAAACAACTTTTTTTTTCTCTTTTCTTATCATTATGTGGAATTATAATAAATTTGATCCTCTTGAATCAAAATATAGTAATGAAAAATATGCACCATATGTATATACACTTTTCATGCGATATTTTTTTTTTTTTTCAATGAAACCTTATGTTGGCATACAAATTATAGTCACACACTAATGATAACAACAATGTGTAAAAAAAAAAAGTTTCAAAGTTGAAAAGTTAAAACATTAATATCGTCAGAACATCTATCTAGTAGTGTAATTCGAACTGGTTTTGTATGTACAAATACTATTTAAATAGATTAAAGTAGTGTAAATGCAAAAACAAAACACCACAAATTCTGAATTTTGAACATTAAGAAAAGAAAAAAAACTCATATCACGTAACATATACGTGAGAGTAATAAATGAAGAGCAGATATGAATTCGGCACATTGAAACCATCATATCTGTAATATTCTTTTTTGAAGTAGGATTTCGTTGCAGGCCTGTGCAATCAAAATATCTGCAAGCGGACCTTGAACCCTCCACCACTTTGCGTTCTCAGAAAACTTTGATGGTTCAGAATGAGACGAGGGAATACGACGACGCGTCAGCTGTCGACGGGGTCCCGAGTACGACTAGAAGACGTACATGTCATCGTGGAAGGAAGGAGGGCAGGAATCGCGGTTGGAATTCTGAAGCATTTGCACGTACGATGACTGGCAGGTTTATTGGTAGGTAGAAGAATGTCCTACATGTTGTACGACTGTTGTACAGCTAGGGAACGCGTGCATGGTTAGAGTGAAGGAGGCAAGGAGCTCGACTCGAATAGTTAAGCGCACGCGTAATTGCGCATTGAATTCCGGGTGTCATCCTCGTCGTCGTCGTCGTCGTCGTCGTTGTCGTCGTCTGGCAAACACAAACTAAAATCCTGATTCGGTCCTCGGTCCCAAAGGCGCGCGGAGTACACAGCCAAGCATCTCGGTCAGGTACGGAATGATTTAGAGCTACACGACCGACGTCGACGCCCCAGGACGAACTCGCGACGAGGAAGAGGACGAGGACGGACCCGGCGAGGAGCGGGCGAGCCTAGCGCAGCCCTCGAGCAGCGCCCCGCTATACAAACATCCCGTAAATCTCGCAAGGAGTTTCTTCGGGTACGTGCGCACAGCGCGACATAATTATCCTGCACCCCTTGGCCCAGCCGTCTCTCATCTCCTCGACCTCGACTCGTTTCTCCTTCGGTGTACGGAAACCGAGGCAGACTCGCGACCCTTTCCGGGGCCGAAATCGCAATATATCCCACCGCTGTCACCATAATCGTGTTTGCTCGCATCACAGCCCGCCGCGTATTCCCGCGTTCTCACTATCTTGTGATTCGAGCGGGGTCGAATTCGGTCGCTGCAGGAAATATGACAAATACCGTATATTTTTTAACCGCTATTAGTCGGGCTTTCAGTCCTCGGAGTCCAGAAAATCGGAGGGGAGGGGGGGATTCTGGCGACCTCTGGCCTCGGCGCGCTTCTTTTTGTTATACCTCGTGCACTGCTGATCGGTTCGTAACGTTACGGCACGCAGTTTTAGGGTCGGAGCATTCGACATTGTCGGTCGCACGTGGTTGGTTCGCGAGTGCGATTCTAATGCCGCAGCTTTAACCCAAGTCCTGCTCTAGCCGATGGATTGAATCACGTGTAACTCTGCTCGAGCCATTTTTTGCCCCGGCGTGAACGGCTGGATTCCTTGGTATCACGAGAGATCGTTGTCCTAATATCCATGTAGCTATGACATCGTGGTTTTCAACTCTTCACCTTAAAGGGTTCAGCCTAGCGAGAAATAGAACGATGCCGTGAACTCTGGCGTGTCAACTAGGTGATTTATCGAGTAAGTTGAAGCGGGAATACCAGCGTCGCTGCATGGGCATAATGCTTGTGTACTTTTATAATCTTTTAAAAATATCGGATTTTCACTTTGTACTCGTAAGAAAATTTACTTCCGTCAGGCACGCGAATTTCATTACTTCCTAACGTAATATTAATTTTGAATACGAGGTTTGCCGTCAAGTTTAATTTGTCCATCACGTACCGTTAATTCAATGGTAAATGGTATACTTAATGCGATTCATTCAATAGCACTAACGGTTAATATGACCCGGTAACGTGCTGCCGAGAGGGATTGCTTAATCTTTTATTAAGGTCTCGGACACGGTTCGAATATTTTTACGAACGGCACAAATATATGTATACCTGTATACGCATAGGAGGAGATCCTCTTAAGCGATAGAAAGTGCACTTTGATTTGATTTATTCCTGACACATACCGGCTTCACGGTTCGTCCGAACAATTAGAGATGGCTTTTTACCACGGGCAAAAAGGCTCTATTATCATTACACAACCTCAAACCATACGGTCATCGTCTCGCGCTTCCCACACACATACTATATATCACTCACGATTAACCGACGGACACTCATAACGTGAGTGAGAATAAATTAATAACCCCTCCCCCCCCAATCACATCTGCACCGCAACAAATTATCCCCGGCGTGACGAATCGGCTCAGTTTTTACAATATGCGTTGCGTACGGACGTGTTTTCGACGTATAAGCGAGACGTAATTTATCACATCCGCGAGGCAAATCCTACTATCCGATATATATTATCCATATTGACAGTTGCAACCCCTTCAGCCGAGTAAACCCGGAGGGATGAGGAACGCGCGAGTGCAGCGCAAAGTCTGTCTGCGAGATGTTAATTAAATTGACATCAATTCCCCGGCAACGGGTCGGAGTAATTGATCCTGATTAATCTGCATACGTAGGTATACGTATACGAGTACAGTCGCTCGTGAAGGTCCATATCTACCGTGAGAAGTTCCACCGGTTAAAGTTTGCCTTTGACGGTTTAGGCGAAGGCAGCTAGTTGGGTTGATTTAGCAGCACCCTTTCCGGCTCTTTGAAATTGGCGCGCGAGTCGCCCTCGTGCATCGGTACACGGTGTATAAAAGTTGGCCAAAGAGCCGCAGGGATTAGAGAGAGAGAGAAAGAGAGAGAGAGAGAGAGAGAGATGCGATGATTTGAAATACGTTTCAGCGCAAAGAAGAAGTTGAGCGTTACAGGCGTGCGGCAGGGTGGAGGGGGGAATTTTGCTAAACGGCTGGTGTAGTTGCTGCAGTAGCGTCGCGACGTCGCGGTTCGTCCTCCTCCCTCGCGGTGCAGGATGGATCTTTTAGCATTCCGGTGCACGGAGTGCGACTTTTGACGACCAACTTTTACCTCCCGGAGAAACGGTCTGGCCTTCACTTCGCCTCTTCTCCCCGCCTCTGCATAATCCATGGAGGGTGTAAGAGCTGCAGTTTAGTGCACCATGGAAGGCGGGCGAAACGACGTGGATGCAGTCGCGGCGTTGCCGAGGAGCTGCAAGAATTCTTGATGAAAAGGACTAGGAGGTGTGACTTGGGCAACACGTGCAAATAACAGTCAGTGGTCTTCGTCCCCAAGTCCTTGCCAAGTTCCGCTTCTCTCTCTCTCTCTCTCTCTCTCCATCTCTCTCCATCTCTACAGTTCCAGGCGCCGTCCTACCACTCGGACTGATCCATTCCGGAGGTTGTAAACCCGCAGACCAGCCGAGGATGTCCCTCGAAGTAGAAATTACTCCGTGAAACTGAAGACACCTTTATTAGATATTGTTTGCGCTGATGAACGTTCCCGAGTGCACGGAGTAACTTCCACCAGGAAACGCGTCCGTACACCGGCGTGCCGAAGACCTCTAGTTATTATCCGAGACGTCTAGGCTGCATCGGACTCCTTTCGTACGACCGACAAGAGTGATGACAAAGCGCGAGAGGAGAGACAAACACGAGGGGGAACGAGTCACGCTCATTTATGAATTCTCCTTTGTTTAGCGTTACTCCGGACGCGAATCAGCGACCTGGCAAGAACGAATCAAGGAATTTGTTCCGGGTGCCAGTACCTACCCTGTTCCACGACGGGGTACAAGAGCTATGGGATTCACGCCGAGATTGAAGAGCCCGCTACACAATGACAATTCGAAATTGAATTCGATCCTTGACTCTCTCTCTCTCTCTTTCTCTCTCTCTCTCTCTCTCTCTCTCTCTCCATCTCTTCCCCCTTCTCTTTTTCCCGCCTCGAGTACCGTCTGTACACGAGATTGCTACAGACATCATCCTATTAACAACTTAACCTCTGCAGGTTACACCGAGTACACGTGTTGCGTACGTGTAACAGTTATTTCATAGCCGACGTGCAAGAGACACGGTTCTTCTCATACTTTGAACTTTCAATTAGCTCTACTTGTGGTCCGTAAACGGAAATTGCGTTTTATTACGAGTAAAAGAACTTTGGGAAAACTGATGTTGAATATAGTAGCTTGTCTTTAGCGAAATCTGACAGTCTACAGGTATATTATGCCTGAAATTCTTTGACTAATCGAGCAAGTTGTACAGTATACCTTCTACCATATTACTGCAGATGGTGAGAATCGGCTGAGGTAGTAAAACCGACCTCTTCAATCATCGTAAAATCTGCAAGGACCATAAATTTTCTTATTGCCGAGCGAGACAAAGGAGAGCGACCTTGACTCGCCCCCTGATCCCCACCTCACGAGCAAAGGACTTCCATGATCTTCGGGGATGAATATGCGGTGATTTAAAAATTGTCTGCGGATGATCGCCCCAACGCTAATTGCACGCGGGAAAAATATCGCGAAAAAGTTTAAGAGAAATATAAAACCGTCGGTTCGAAAGAGAATAATGAAAATGTGCCAGGGAAGAAGAGATCGCCTAATTGCGCAGATGCACCAACACCTACCGAAGCGAGTATATTTTCCTCTCCTTCTATCCTTTCATCTACGTACACCTTCCGTGCATCTACCTGCGGTACATTTATAATACAATGCGAGGAGAAAAGGCCAGATGTCGTCGACCGCGAGGTAAGACTTCGTAAAAAGGGATTAAAAAAGTCCAAACAATCCATTTAGGTACGATTCGCGAACTCCCGGTTCCCGTTGACCTCTCCCCTCCTTCATCCCCTCGCCGGCTCCTTTTCTACCGTCATCGAGAGCCCTCCGACCGTAGAAACTCAACAATTTCCCCCTC
Source organism: Neodiprion lecontei (assembly GCF_021901455.1). Taxonomy (NCBI): domain Eukaryota; kingdom Metazoa; phylum Arthropoda; class Insecta; order Hymenoptera; family Diprionidae; genus Neodiprion; species Neodiprion lecontei. The sequence continues at coordinate 305,955 of NC_060265.1, forward strand.
GACAGGCAATCCACTTACTTCTCTTATTGCAACTCGAAAGGTTTCTCCTTCGCTCAAAGCCTCTCACCTTATATACCGTCGACGATTCAACCCTTTATTTTTCTTCTTCTTCTTCTTTTTCTGCTTCTCCTTCTCCTTCTCCATCGTATGGATTTGAATAAAACTTCTTCACCGTCACGCCGCGCCGGGTTTCCTCTCGCCTCGGGTCATGAAATGTCATCTCGGTGTCTTTGTTTCGCACCTCTTGACGCTTCGGGTTACTCGAATAAGTTTGATCCCCCGCGGTATATTCTTGCCGCGGTAGAAACACTGGAAATATTACCTGTAAGCATCGATTTTATGGCGAGGGGAGGCGCGTTTGACTTTCATTCGGCAGCCTTTCACTCGCAGATTGTATAAACGACAGAGCTTGTAAGCTTGCGAATTTCAGTCGAAATGGTGGAACGCGATCTTCAAACGTCTGAACATCGCACCGCCTTGCCCGACTTGATTCGAATCAGCCGCGTTCCCAGTCCCACTTGTGAATGAACGAACGAACGAACGAATTATTGAATGAACGAACTCTTACAGACTCGTTACAGCGATGATCCGGGCCTTTCACCGGCGTTCAGGAATTCGCACGTGTAAAATAATAATCATCGAGGTAGCTCGACGTTCGTGCGCGACCCGGCATAAGGCCGGACAATTACGCGCACCGCCGGACTAGAAGTATTTAACCGTGCCAATGGATCGCCGGGTTGATAATTAGTAATTATAAACTGGTAGCGTAATTACACCTGCGTGCTGGATACCGCCCGGCAGGGAAACCGTGCAATTAATCGCCAATGTTTCGTGGCGCTGCCTCCGCACGCCTCGATCGTGTAAGCACGTATGTACAGGGCGAGCGTGCCTGTCGGGGCTAGAGGCATCCGAGCAGACGCAACGCGATCTTGTAAACACCCGTGAACGATGATCGTTCGCGAAATTGGCATTCACGATCAGCCGGCCGGATGCGTGAGCGAGACCGTGCAGTTCTGCCTTTGTAACGCAGCGTTAGTCGCGGGCGTGACGATAAATTAATTTCGCGCGTTGGACACCCGGTAGATGAGATCTGGGATCCCGATCGTTGAGCGCGAATCGAATCGGGACTCGTACCGTGAATATCGAAAGCCGATTAGAAAATGCTGCTAAAGGCCTCTCTTCCGTCACGTTTGTCTCGCCTCAATCGGATATCTCACCGCGATGCGGTGAAGGGTAAAAATCGCGTCGAAAGTTGGCAGGCCGCGTGTCTTTATTACCCGTCTACGTACTCGGAGATTCTTCAAACACTATGTACAGCCGACAAATCGTTGCTGATACACGCACAGGCACTGTTCGCCTGAACGCCAATCAACAGCTGCTTCGAGGTAAATTGAATAAACGTTCAATGTCTGCGTCGTCGGTCGGCTGATCACGAGCGGTAATTATGCAAATGATAATTGGGGAACAGCACAGAAGGTATAATTCCATAACCAATTCACGAAAAAAGAGGGTGAGTCGATTTTGTTCTTTTTTTCCTGTTCAGCATCGCAACAATAACGGCATCAACAAGAATAATAATAATAACATTTTGTAAAATCAGTTTCGCTTTGATCCAACGGTTGGTTGGCGAAATTAATATCGTGATTAGAATTGGATCAAAGAGTAACGAATTGATCTGCACCCCGGATTTCGTCCAGTGCAAATATTAATCATCGACGACTAATTATGACGGTGACGGTTATCGCGTTGCGCTGACTAGTTTCGAACTTTCATTAACGTTTCGTATAATTATGATAGATACTTGCTTTGCGAACCGTGGCAGGGTGCTTTTTTCTCCACTTTTCTATTAAAATTATACGTGTATGCGGTCGTGTTGAAAAGCATAAATTAAGAAATGATAATCGGACTCGCGTTTCTGGATTGAGATCCAACTTTTATTTCACCTTGTGAAATTCACGCCAGACCAAGTGCATTAATTGACCGTCTCGAGCGTAAGGAATCTTTCGCGGAGCCCGAAACGCAGCTTCGTCCAATTAGCCTCGGAGGGTGCTCGCATAAAGGTTCTCAGATACGCGGTATCCAAGGTCGAGAATATTGTAGGCACCTATCTGTGCATGAAAGTCACTTAGAGCCGAACTTCTCGTAACTGATTGACGCGGCTCAAGTGACGCGCCCTTAACTTGCGCGTGGAATTATTTATACGAACTAGCGATGGCCCTTAAGCTAAAAATAACCGATGCATCGATTAATCGAGTCCAAAAAAATAATCGTACGCGACCCAATTGAATCGGTAAACACGAGTCGATTAATCGATTATCTCGTATTTTTTTTTTTTTTTTTTTCGAGACGGCGCATTTCGAATCCGAAGTTTTGCAAATTTCAGTATGTATGTAGTCTTAATTGCGGAAAAGTGCTTTTGGTAATTAATGGTTTTAATTCAAAATATTTTACAATTTTAGTTAAAAATATTCGTTCGTATTTCACTTATTACATGAAATAGGTATTTTATCGTTAGTACGTAACACAATGCTAATAACTGATGTAATATCGCGCGTTAGCCTGCAGCAGTTTCAGTGCGGCGTTTCAGCGACGCCACGTTGAGAAATTGGAATCATATTTTCCTATGATAATTGAAATCGAGTTGTGTACTCCAGTTCGCTTAACCGTGACCGGTTAACTGGCGGCTGTAACGCGTGTGCGAAATTCAAGGGAGTACCGAGCGCGACGGTGAGTTGTGAAAATTATCATTAATGCCGTCTATGCTCGCGGGCCGCAGGACTCGAGAAAAATTCCCATCCGCTCGAAGAGCGTAATTAATATTCTCGGCGCGTGGAATCATGGGAGATAAGCATCGGGAACTTATTGCAGTATTCCTTGATGAGTTCGAGACAAACGAAAGAAGCTCTGGAGGCTTTATCGCCCCGCGAAACTTTTAATATGTTGGCAAATTTCCGAGCACAGGGAGGAAAGTAAGAGGGAAAAGAAAGATAAAGAAAACTTGATCTCAAACCGATCTACCCGCATGATTTATGCGAAGCTAAGCTTTATAAAATTCCACCTATAATAACAACGGGGGTTTAATCTCCCGAGTTTATACGACGCGGACGGTATAGCTCTCGTAGAAAAAGTTTTTCTTCCCGCAAGACTCGTCAAGTCGTACGATTAAATTCTCACGAAATTTTCAACCACCGGCTGATATCCAACTTGCTTTTTCTTACCGACTATTTTCTTGCTTGTCTAGGCCGAGGAGCGATCCATTGTCACTGAACAATAACCGGATTCTCTCCCCCCACCTCGTCTCGGCGCGGTTTGAACCCTTCGAAGAACCGTGAGTCTTTTCTCACTGATTAGACGTCGGTTCATTACTTTCGCGTAATTGAACTTAAGTCTGTTCAAACTTTGAATATTTACGATCCATAAGTGAGTCGGGTTATAAATTCTCATCCGAATGCTGGGTGTGCCGTTACTCGTTAAGGATCGGCCGAATCTCTTCGAACAATCATAAAGTACGTTGGTAAAAAACGATCAGCCGACTCCGCCGATCCCGTGGCAGAGGCCGAATCATCGAGTGTCCGACATTCCATTGATTCGAACCTCAAATCGACACTAGTCGGGGCGAGAAAGAACCCCGGTCCCACGAATAACCCCTCATCGGTTGAATTTAGTCGCCGAGGGATGAGTTTTGGAACACGGCTAAGGGGTTTGTTTTGACAAAGGGACGTATGCGCCGGCTTACACGCGTAAGGACAGCCACAGGCAACTGAATTAAGTACGATGTAATTGTAATGAAAAATATTTCTCCACCGTCGTACGAACGGCGTGGCCGCTATCAGGGATCGGCAAATATTTGCGAACCGCCGCACCCTTCTCTGCGCGTCGGGTTAACTGAATATCGTAAGCGCGAGGACCCCGCGCCTGGCTAATTGCAGCTTTATTATATACGCCGAAGTTTGAAGCAGCTTCCGCAGTGCAAACTCGCGTTGTGCAAATCCCCTTGTTATTTCTCTATCTATACTCCGGCTGCAGCCCTTTGTTCGTCCGTTGATTGAACGACAATTCAGTCGAGACGAGCGAGAAGAGTTAGTTTCGAGGTGCCTCGAGCCTTCCAAGCATTTTTTCACATTCGTTATTTTTCATCGCTTCGCGCCCTTTCGCCTGGATCGCGTAACCGCGTCAGAGACCGAGATTTGGCGAGTATCGGACACGCGGTGAAAGCCTGAGTTATGTAAGCGCGTGCTTACGATCGCCTCGCCCCCGAATTTGGCGAAAGCTCGGCCGTCTTATCTCGCGCTTAGGCCGAGGCTCCATTATACTCGAACCCTCGAAAATATATGGGGCTAAACTGTAAGCACAATGGTCTCGAATCACGTGTCAGACTCGCCTTTGTCGTCGCTCGGTTCTCGTTACCCCCGTTAATCGCACCATTACCGGTTCGTTATGCACTTTGTAAACGCCGAGACACAACAAACACGCTCAGGCCCCGGCTTATAATTATTATTATAGAATGTTTAGGCAACCCCTTATCAGCATTCCCGAATAAACAATTCTGTTTTTTTTTCTAATTTTTGTCTCTTCCGCTCTTAATTATTCCTCTATGCGTTTTTCATTCTCCATACTCCGTTTGATGTTTCTCGACTGCAAGAAAAAAAAAAAAAAGTAAAGAAAAAAATGAAAATTACAATGATAAAATAAGGGATAATTCGGCGTCAGGAAGTGAGGAAGTGAGGAAGGAAAAGAGGAGGGAAGGAAGGAAGGAAGGAAGGAAGGCAGGAAGGAAGAATTGTGCATCGGAAGTCTCCCCCTTCGTTAAAACACACGAGGGACTCTGCGATGGGAGGCCAGAATCCCCGAATATTATAATAATGGGGTGCGGCACGGTGGCGGGACGCGATTTTTGGAAGAGTTTCGGGAAGAGAGAGAGACAGAGCAAGAGAGAGAGCGAGAAAGGGAGAGAGTCTTAATTTATGAAGGTCACAGCGGGTGCCGGTGACGTCTATTAATTACGCTCGGACACAGGAACGTGCAGAAGCCATCTTTGCCCCGACCATTTCCAGTTTGCGAAACGGGTGAATTCGCGGACGTGGAAGCGCCGCGATTCTTCCCTGCAGGCTCGCCGTCTCGAGCGTTTCGTCGTGCACTTTTCATATATACACCGAGGGAAGATCCGCGCCGCTGTGAATTTCCGCCTCTTGCCTCGAGGAGCCGGCACGTACCGGGAACCCTGCAGCTTTTTAATTGCCATCCTTGCAATTAGACTTCCGCACCTAGATTCGCCATCCCCCCGAGGCGACGAATCTCCGGACAAATCCTACGTGTCTTGCGGTTCGAGGAGCCAGCCGACTTTTTCACTAATGGGGGAAATTTTTTTACACATTTAGTTTGTTCTTGCTGATGCACCGTCTCGAGATATTCATTTAAATTCGTATACGTGGCTGGACGATTTAACGAGGTTGCAGACGAGTTGGAAAACGATGCTTTTTGGTAATTTCATCGCGAGTTGGTCGATCATTGAATATTCAACAAATTAGGATGATCGTAAGTTGCGACGATTTTGGAAGATATACGTTAAAAAAAAAGAAATATATGAATTATAAATATGGGCTAGGATGTCAATTCTTCGATTCGAATCGGTTTCACGTGGTCTTGTGGATTTTATTCCGTAATGACTTCCCTTGTCGATCAAACTGCTGTTCACAAACTAACTGAAACGAGATTCGATCGAATTCCATGTCAGCGTAAGTTTGAAAATTCTAATATTTGACGCTACTAGCCTGATGAAAAAGTGCATCTCATTTGTTGTAATAGAAACAATAAGAAGTGTCGATCTTTGACTTACCAACCCCTTGAACCGACTCTATAAATAATTTTCCGGGCCATGATACGGAATTTTGTAGGTCAAAAGGAGAAAGTGTGAGAGGCGATGTTTTGCTACGAATAAAACTGAAATAGTTGGCACAGTAATTTTGAAAATATATCTATCCACCCCTCGATTTTCCATGTTTTTTATTACTCTCCCGTTTCGTCGTCCAGGCTTATCGGTGAGGGATAGAATTGCCGGGTCTTAAAGAACCAAGGAAGCTAATTTTGTTTTTCAACCGACAGGCAATACGAAGTCAGCGGATTGTGCAATTGCAGAGTTATTTGGTGGGAGAGCCGACGTTTTAATAGCCGGTGTTTGTGTTATAATCGCGGGAAATCACAAATTCCTGTGTATAAAATTTGTTCTTAAAATACAGAAACTTGAGTTAAGGGCGAATTGCTGGACGGGCGAAAGTGGGACTCGAGATTGGGGTGAGCTGGCACACTCAAGGGTTGAGGGACACTGGTAATTACCTACTAATTCGTAGCTTAGTGCGAACAAGGTTAAATCCCCGCTTGGAATATTAATCTTTGAACGAATTGATATAAGCACTCACTTCTCGCCTCTCTCTCTCTCTCTCTCTCTCTCTCTCTCTCTCTCTCTCTCTCTCTCTCTCTCTCTCTCTCTCTCTCTCTCTCTCTCTCTCTCTCTCTATCTCTATCTCTATCTCTCTCTCTCTCTCTCTCTCTCTCTCTCTCTCTCTCTCTCTCTCTCTCTCTCTCTCTCTCTCTCTCTCTCTCTCTCTCTCTCTCTCTCTCTCTCTCTCTCTCTCTCTCTCTCTCTCTCTCTCTCTCTCTCTCTCTCTCTCTCTCTACCTACTTACATTTATCGTGGAAATTAAGCCGCGAAGTGAAGCGAGATAATTACGAAACGGTCCCGCATTTTTTTTCAAACTTCGCTACACTGCCCACCGTAGCTGTTAAACAGGACGACCGGAAATTGAACGATCGATGGCCGCGATTCAATTTGTGCACCTATTACAGCGATTTTCGTTTTCTTTTTCCTTTTCAACTAAAATACTTCTCTCGATCGGTGTAACGAAACTACAATATGGTACCTAAACAAGGTTGCGTGGCTTGTTCGTAACGAGGCTGCTCCAGGCGAATAATTTAATCCCATCCTGCTAATGGGTTTGAAATTAGTTGGACGATTAAGAAAAGCATCTTTTCTACAACGCTCGGCGCTCTTTAATGGCTTTAAGTTTATCTCGACTAGGTCGGAAGTACGCGTAAAGTAGTCGAAGGCGAATAATCAGGATCATCGGTAGATCGCTTCGTCGATCTCATGGTTTGCTGATTTTTTTGTATCTGTAACGTCGCGGGGCGAATCAAGTCGACGGATTAATTGCGAAATCCGCAGCGATCGGAGTTCGAACGAGGTAAAGATTAAGTATATCGGACTGCTTATGATCCTCTTGCGATTTACATTTCCGGCCGTTGCAACCCTTCCGAGCTGCCTCGAGCCTGCCGTCCGATCGTATATTTATTAATGGACAATAAAACGCGGCGCATTATGTACCTACCTGGCGACCCAGCGTAGGTAGGTAGGTAGGTAGGTGTAACAAGCCGCTGCACCACCGCTCTCCTCGTTAAACGCTCTGATGCATGAAAACTCCCGGTTTTATCTTTCCTAGATCCATTAGCCTAATGAGCGTATTTAACCACGTCATCCGCGCGTCCGAATGGTTCAACGCGCCTGCCGCTTACGTCCCCGACTCCGCGAAGGACTTTCCCCTGGTGCCAAGGATTCGATCCACCTGCTCTCGAAAAGAAGTCACAGTGTCCGAGATTGTGTGAAGGGAACACGCCCAACAATCAACTGCCGCATTCGCGATCGATTTCCTCGCTTCCTCCATGCCGCAACTTGCTGCAATCACGAATCGCCGCAGCGATGCAACAAAGATCGAATGCTGCCATTGCGGAGAAGCCTAAATCGAGCTTTCCCAAAAACTTTTCAGGGAGCATTGATCGGGGTGCATCCCGGCGACGGATGCGAGGAGATTAGGAAGACGGAGGTGCCTTCGGGGTCCGGGCTTTGTTCACGCCGGCGTTGCACGAAGGTGTTACTTTCGGTCGCGGATGATAGCGCACGGCTCCTTCCCTCGGCTTTGTTCGGGTTCGCCCTCCTCGTATACCGACGTCACCGCGCTGCGGTGGGTGGCTTAATTAAATCGAGGGACGTGACAGGGGGTATACGCCGCGTTTGTCTCGCTCCGGCAACAATAAGGCTGTATCAGTTTACCCTCCGACGCTGCAACATCGACGCGACGCGACGCGACGCCAACGGCAGCGCCGTCAAAGATACATCATCTTCTGGAACAATGAACGAGGGGAGATACACACGCTCCGTTCGGTCCTCGTTTCAATTGAACGGCATTGCGAATCGATGCTCCGATCGGCTCTCTAAATGCGAATACCTTCAACGGTTTGCATCTGGAACTCTGAATTGCAGGACGGGAGGGCTTTGATGCCGCGATAAAACCGTTTCAATTTCTGCGGACAATTGGCGCAACGCTTCTCGAAATTCACCAACGGCGTGGGAAATGGCAGAATTTTATCGCTACGTAACTCGGTGAAAACGGAGGAAATTGGCCCCGTTTTTTAATTGATAAAATTAAACCGACTCGTTGCTTTAATATTGTAAATTACCGTAACGAAAATTAAATGCAACATAACAGTTCGAAATCTTATCAACAGCGGGCCGTGAAGCTAACAATTTCTCAGGGCCAGCCTCGATTCGAGCGGACATTCCGAATCCGCTGATGAACATTCGCACCTTTTTTTTTTTATATTTCAACTAATATAGAGAGAAGGAATTGGCCTCTGGACCGCGGACGACCCTCTTGGGAATTCGAGCGATTTCAATGATTCAGACGGTCCGTTCCTGGTACTGAAATATAAATTTATCATCGATCCGCGCCACGGTAAGAATGTGGGAACTGTGACTCGCCTGAAATTTCACCGTGAGAACGCAGCGCGTCCCAAAAAGTAAACGTAAGAATCTAGGTATTTTTGTGCAGCTACTTCATTTTCGTATCCACCGCCTTTTTCTTCTTATTCCTTCGATTCCGAAATTTTTACCGCTGTACAACTCTTCGAAAATAGCTACGGGATGAATTCTTCACGGTATAATAAAGAGATTGGGACCCGGTACAAGTCCGCATGATTTTCGCAGCTCTTCGTCTCCTCGTTTCCCGACATGTACACGATTATTTCTCCGAATCGTTCGGAAAGATCACTATCACAGATCATTAGTGCTGCGTAGGAGAGTTTGGCTCTTATTGAATTGAGTTTGAGCGTGAATTGGTTGTAAAATTTTTACACAGCTTGTTAAAAGACATTGAAAAACTTTTAAATTCTTCAAAAACAACCCTGCAGTCTCTTGAAAAAATTTCTTAATTACGATGCGTTAAAGTTACACAGTCAAGTTTCGCCCAGGCGCTCCATCACGCTGGATTCTAAAGAGAGGTGGAAAAAAAATTCACTAAGCGAATCGTATTCGGGATAAAATTGAGCAGCAGACGTGCATCCAGGTCGTCAAGATGTAAATGCGAGGTATTCAGTGGCGGCTCGGCGCACATCTTGATTAGTCCATGAAGAACAGAGCAACGGGAGTACGAAGTCGATTAAAAAATATCGAAACAACGTGTCAATGATTGTCGTCGGTTCAGCCACTGACGATGATTGGCACTGTGATTTCAACGACACAAGAAAGCTTGTAGCGATATTTTCAAAAAATGATCAAAGTAGAATGAAAAAAAAAATACAAATAAAAAAATACAAAACTCATGGTTGGTATAAAATAACAGAATAAATCGCACGTCGTTTCCGAGAATATGGAAAGCCACGTTGAAGCAAAGGTCAAGTGACTTGTCAGACTTGTTGGTGTTCGATGGTTAATCGCGGCAGGATCAAGGAGAAATCTGTGTGAAAGCTTTTGGATTCTGACATTCGTGGAGGAGGTAGACGAATATCGAGTGGCTGATCGCGAGGGCGTATGAAGAGTGCGTAGGTACCCTGTGCCTCGGAAAAGTGTAAGCCGGGGCGGGCGGAATGAGGGTGCACCACGTTTAAGGCCGTCGTGACCTCCCGACTGACGCAAGTTGTCTCGCTAACGACCCGGGCCTCGTTAATTGCGAAAGTTATCGTCCATTGAAGTCCGCAATCCTTCCAACTTCTCCCTCCCCCCCCCCCCCCCCCCCCACCGTGTATTTCGAACCCCTCGAGCGCGGGCTACTCGCCTCGACGCACACGCGTGTCTACCCCCTCCCCATCCCCATCCCCCTTCTCTGGAATATCGCGTCGTGGGGATAAAAAAAATTAACACAAAGTCAAAAGCTCGAGGAGGCTCTATTCACCGAGTCGTATCGCGCGTTCTGTGGTGGTTCATCACTTTGAAGAGGACGTAATACATTTCGGAGCAAAGGGTAATTAACTTTCGTGAATTTTTTTCATTCGCTTGCGCTGATTACCGCGCGAATCCTTCCGTCAAGATCGACAATTGTTCGCACAGGACATAGGTATATACGTACTATTCGACAAGGATCAAGACGAGCTTTCTGACGCGGAGTAACGTCGCGCCTCCCAACGTCACATGGTGTCAGCTTCGCTTCTACGTCCCCGGTGCACCGTCTGCTATTTGGCTGAGTTATCGTCTCTGCCGAGGTCGCGTTTCCGTCGTCGCGTCCAAGTGATTTGCATGCAGGCCAGATCTCCTTCTCGAATCTCATCTCCTATCCTCTCCTCGAACGTCCGGCTCGTTCGGGGTGGTACAGAGAATCTTCGAACGTGGATTTTGAAGAGGTTCGCATAACGCTGCTACCAATTCGGAATCACGATCAATGTATTCCTCGCCCTTTGACTCATACGAATATCTCGAAACAAGCTTTCGGGCATGCGAAGAGATCGTATACCACGATATTGCGAACCATGCCGACGACGTGAATCTCCTAATACGGATTTCTCCGATTGGGGCGACGAGACAGAAGCACCGAACCGTGTTTCTTGCGTCCTATGTTAGGGAGGCTGAGGGTTAACTCGAGGCGAAGTCCACCTGTGGATTTCGTCCCTAGTAGGCGGATCTTGGACGTGACGGAGACCGACCAGTTGGCACTGACCGTAACTAGTGATGAGAGGCTAATTAACAGCCTCGGTAAACAACGGACGAACGGTTATATACACGCGGCTCCGTGCCGCGAGGTCAATTCATCCTCAGAAACCGCTTGGCACTATTGGTCCCTCGGTCTGCGGTTAGGCCGGCTGCCCCTTTCACCTTGCCGGTTGACTAATAATTGATCGACGTTGCCCAGAGTCGACTAAACTGATTTCGACACCCTCGCGCAGAGAGGACGAAACGGTGGTTAGTCCTCGCGTAGAAACAGCATAAAGCTGGGAATATAAGTTATAATTGAAATCCTTGTGTCGTGGGCGGATTATACGCGACGGTTATACACCCCGAGGCGGTGGTTAATTCTCCATTTTATTGTTTCACGGGAGGTCAACGGGCCGTATAGAGTTTAGGTTTCGCGGTACCGCGACAATGTTTTTCCCATACGTATGTATTAGAAGTTGCTAACGCGAGAATATGAGTTTTCCTGGAAAATGGAGGGTGAAAATGACAATAGATTTACCGGGATGATACCAGCCGCAGGAAGTTAATTACTTTTCATTTCATACCTTTTCTTTTTGCGCAGTCACAAACAAGTGACCATAATTGGTGCAAGGGCCGAGATCTCGCGAAACTTTGGCAGTTCAATTTTCAATCAACAATCGCGTGGTTCGGGATTGAGAATTATCATATCTACTGGCTGCAGAAATATCTACCGGATCGAATGACGTGGTGGCACTGACGGATGAATGGCAGGACAGTGATTGTTTTAGATCTGAATCGTATAAGTGGTTCGCCACTCGTGCCCTTGACGAAACTTGAACCCCTTTTCGTTGGAAATATCAGACATTTTCAATTAGCGATAAGGCGAATTTTGACGTTTGTCAACCGGCTGCGGGAAAACCTCCCGGTTCGTTTCATTCGGCGTAAAAAATCACGGCGATACCAAATCGGGATCGCAGACGTGGAAACAAATTCAATGGAACGAATCCCTTTGTGCAGTAATTGATCAAAGAAATCCACTAAGCAAACCATTTGCAAATTAGTAAAAACGAAAAAAATGACGTCGACACGTACTCTTTAATGGGAAATTTTTGGATAACGTACGTGCTGCACTTGATCTTTGCAACCCTTGTGAATGGTTCGAGGAGCAAATTGTTGTCAAGGATGGCTCAATGTTATCCATTACCAAGTATAGGCGTGGGGGGATGGGGGGGGGGGGGGGGGAATTTACGATCTAATAAGGAAGGGAACCGCGTTCTCCGATCTATCTTAGACACTTCCGATCTTCCCTCTCCCATGGTCTTACCCACCGTCGATCCCGGAGGAGCCGCGATAGCTGTACCTACTAAAGTACGCTCTTTCCGCAAGACCACCTTGAACTGATTAAACGACGTATAATCAATCAGTCGAACCTGCGCAGCCGATCGCGAGTTTATAACTTTAGCTTGTCTGGGTGAATCGAAGGGAGAAAGAAGCGATTCTCATCACAAATCGCAGACGGCTGTATTACATATTTTTCGAATTACGTTCTGCACCTGAAATTAGCTAAAGTGAGGGATAATTGTTTTAAACTGTTATGATATTACAGGGGTAAAACGAAAGAGAAATCGTTTTTACCTCATTTTCATTCTACCAAACTGTTGCGCAGCACGTTATTAATATACATTAAGCATAACGACATTCATTCCAGAAGCACTTTGGCCTCCTACCTTTACGCGATCGGGGTGAAACCAGTGTAAAAGATTTTGCCGTCGATCAATATCGTCTCTCAGAGGTGAAATTCGGTAAAAGCTGGATTTAAATACTACCCGTTACCTATACAAATATTTAATAAAGAACAGAAATGAGCCTTGCACAAGCGTGTGCTTGTCGGTGTGAAGAAACGATACACACGTGTTTCATATTATTATTGGCGTCGCTTTGATAGCTTGGTTTTTAACTTATCCAGAATTATCGCGGTGCAAGCTGCCGCAGCTGCATTGCGTTATCGCCGCATCACCGTGTTGATGTAATTTTTGCTACATGTGACCTGATTGAATTTTTCACTCGTCACTCGTCAAAGAGTACCTGATTTTATCGAAGCAGGATACGAGTGACATTTGTCGAAAAATTTGAAACGCGGATGAAAATCGCACCGCACACGATACCGTACAAATACCGCGCTCATGTGTTATCGAAACGTGGCATCGGACCAATTAGGTCAACGAATTTTTCTCTCTTCCTTTGAATCGACTCCCAACCGAATACCGAACATGCTTGAAAATGGACGAAGCGAAAAAATGAAGAACAAACTTCATCGCGAGTTTCCAATTACCGAACTTTTCCAATCGGCAGGAAATCGAAGGCCTTATTTTTATTAATTAATAATCTTCACCGCTTGATTATACATTATATATGTACCTCCGTAAGGCCTGTCGACGAGCGTGTCGTTATGTATATATATACTATACAAACAAACAAAACTCACAAAAAGCACAAAAATCATTTATGTGATATTTTTAACCTTTATATTTATGTATTTGTGCTTTTTGTGAGGTAAGTATTGAATTGATTATCAAAAAAAAAAAAAAGTTTACGGTCTCAGGTTAACAGAATTAAAGTAATTTTACATAAAAAATAATATAAATATGGCATATGATATTTTTTTGTACTTTTATTGGAAAATATTTGAAATTTTTTATCAGTATGATGTTTGATCGCTGATATCTTTGAAACGGTTGATCTGAGGAACTTTGATCTTCAGACGTTTTTTGTAGAGCGTGAAATTTCCTACAAATCTCTTTTTTCAGATTGTTGTTACGATAAACCGTTCTAAAGTAATAGTAATTCAAAAATGAAAAAAAAAATTTACCGTGTTATTTAAATGGAAAATAAAGAAATGGATAGAGGCAAACCTTCCTATTGATATTAAGAGCTCATATTGGCGCCAAAATTTTTGTTTGCAGATATACTATTAATTTTTGGACACCATAAGAAAAAAAAAATCGTCTTTTTTTTGAAACACCCTAATATATATATATATATATATATTATCATATTGATTTATATCACTCGAGCTGTTCCATAATAAGATTCCAGAAACAGACTAGTGGGGGGATAAAAATGGAAAATTAATTGAACAGCGAACGAGGCTACGAAGCACGAGGCTTGTTTCTGAATCAGTGGCACGAATACGCACAACAAGATTCATCGGGTACCTACAAGCTTCCGTATCACCCGAGCATCGTCCCACTTGTTCGCAGATACTTCCGCGTCATGTTTCCTTATCGTTGCGGATCTATTGACCAGGTGGACCGTCACTCGAGCCTTGCGATCGGTTCTTTCGATATCAATCAGCCCGGGAAGTCACCTACTAATCAGACACGCACTGGTGCAGCGGCCTTCTGTGTTTCAGTCAAGGGAGCGAAATTCACGTCTAACGATTAGTTCGAAACCTTGCCAAATGTCTGGGAGTTGCGTAAAATGAATATTCGGCTTCGAATCGGCGCGGATAATTATAATCCGAGCGGTTCAAGCGGAGTCACTTCGCGGCTCGTGTAATAACTCGAGGTGCGCGAGTGGCGTCGGTGACGCGAATACGCGGCGTGTCATTCGAGTTGGAGGGCTGATCGATGAGCTCGTTACAGTTCCATACGACGATTATGGATGCCCGGGTGATGAAGCACGCGCGCAAGCACACCGGGCTTCCGCACGCAGCACGCAATAGCCGAGGTATACACGCGTGTAAGCTACGCCCGGTGTAGGTAGAAGCTGCGTAATCGAGTGACGATCGCGCGGCGTTTGAGGCGAATGATAATGCTAACGATCGTGCAGCCGTGGTGCAGGAGCAGCTCGTTTCAGGAAGGCTAGGCTGAAAGAGGCGCGCTTTCACAAACTAATTGCATGCACTTACCTACGCCGACCGGACCGCGGGAACTTAGCCTCCTGATTACTGTAGCGGGAAGTCAGCTATGATAATGATTAGATGTCGCACCGGCTCCCGTGGTAGCGATAATGTGCGACGTCAGCCGACGCGATGCGCCGCGACGCCAAACGTCGACGTTTATTACTCACTCGATTGTCAAGTGTCGGGGGCACAATCGGCCGTGAGTAAACCTCGGACGAACTTTCTCCCGACTCTACTGACACTCGCAAAAACTGATTGGCCGTAGGTATGAAGAAATTTGCCGAACAACGGTACGTTCGTCTTACAAGGCAGGTATCCCAGATCGATCTCTCCGATTGGTTTCTTTTGCAATACGTTAAAGTACACTAAAAACTAAGCGACGCGTATTTTTTTTATCTGCCATTAAACACCTTGAGGGGCTGAAACCACTCTTCGTACTGAGGCATGTCAAGGGGCGATTTGGCAGATTCAACCACGAGAAATTAACATTTTTTAACCAAACCAACTGGAAAAGTTTTCTCGTAACGACGAATGAAAATTTATATTTTCTCGATTAGAAGAAGAAAAAAAAAACCTGGCAAATAGCCCCTCGACATGCCTGAGTTCGAAGGGTGGTTTCACCCCGTTAAAGTGTTTAATGGCAGATAAAAAAAAAAAAAAAAAAAAAAAAGATACGCCTGCTTAGTTTTGAGTTTACTATAACATATTGCAAAAGAAATCAAGTCCGAAAGGTCAACTTGCTGCATTGGTCATTTTCCAAGGCTCGTCGGTAGAAAGTACGGATCCTGGCTCGCTGTTGGAAGGAATTTTAGCCGAGAACCGCAACCGGTTAAATCTGGAGACGTCGAAGAGCCGAGATTAGGGAGGTGCCTGGTCCGTGGGAAATGCACGTGCCGTCCGAAGGAGCGTCGGCACGGCGCGTCGTTTTTAGGATTTGGTCCTTTACAAGCCCGCATCGCTGCCTGCGCCTCCGATGATAAGGGGCTTCGTTTTCCAATTTTGGACATAGGCTCACGTCCACGCTGAGCGATCTGTAAACCCGGAAATGTTTGCTTCGGTGAAATTACACGCCTGTTGGAGTGACGGGACAAGGGAGCGAGGGAAGAACGATCGGTTTCTAAGTTTCCGGGTGAAATCGGGACCCTCGCAAATGAATATCGTCGCGGAATAATTGATCAGGGATTGCCGCAGCGCCAAGACGGTTTTAATTGCCACACGCGGGTAACCCTCTTTGCATTTAAACAATCTACGTCACGTGAATCAGAATGACTGGGATATTTTCATATTCTTCCTGGTCAAGAGGTGGGCGGGATAACTTCGCTCGATTCAAATTTCGTTGGTATAAATTCAGGGAGGAAGGGGAAAGCCGGGCACGTTGCGGGAAACTGAATACAGCGCGTCGCGTACCCATCTCGTTTTGGATTTCAAGTCCTCCTCCGATCCCTGATTTACAGCCGTCGCAATTAGCTGTTTAAGGTGTTTAGTTTCGGGATAAACTTAACATCGTGAAACGCGGCTGTGCTCAGAGGTTCGAAACCGAACACGAAACGACCGGGACTCTCGGTTCTGCGATGTTAATTTGACGGAACACCGGTCTCGTCTCTTCCGACGGCCATCAATTATACGTACACCGTAAACAAATGTACCGACGTAGAGACAAGTGTTCAGTTTCAGCTCTGCTGGTTTCTGTCCGGCTCGATTATTTCGGTAGGTATCCAGTGTCACCTCACCTTTGACTCCGATCACCGTTCCGCTGATCATTCGGATTCTTATCGGCCCAGGTAATCGGGAAGGCCTCATTACCGGAGAATTCCCGCTGCGAGCAGCCTCACACTGAGAATTATATTAACCAATAACCTCCGACCAAGCGTATTGCGTATACAGGTACACAAATTTGCACGCTGCGAGCTCTTCGTAGGTATGTATATGACTCAAGAAACATACATGACAAAGATCAATTGCGGAAGATTTCCGGCAGAGAGAACCGTTAAAATATAGTATGTATAATATTTTGGGGGACAAATATGCCTCAAACACAATGAGCAATAAACAATTGCCGGCATTAGTTGCAGTGTCCCAACAGTATGCCGGAAAGAAACGAAATTTCTGCACAGCGGAAAGCTCTGCCCGTGACAGATTCAATTCCGACTTGCAATCCCGTGACGCTTGGGGATGCAGGATGGGGTAATTTTTTTCAAATCCGCATGTCCACGACAAGTTGGAGCGGTGGAGCGTGTACCATAAAAAATCGTTTCTAATTTACTTGAAGTGGCTTTTGACCGGAGCTAAGCATCGTACGACATAACCCGAGGTTACGAAGGTCTGAAAATTGGTGCTCAGCCGGTTTAACCGCCCCCCGGGCGTTTCGCGCCGATAGCCGAAGTGGAATCGGAATTAGTGACCGCACGAAACTGGGCACGAATATTCCATTAGCTTGGAACCCGCGAATACTTTCCTCCTCCGACTTCGTCCTGTTTTAGGGAATAAGAAAACTCCGCCGCGGTCCGAGGTTACGTGTCTGGGTTTAAAACAGTGCGACGGATTTTCCCAAATATGGTCGATCCGGGTCGTGGGACCCGGACAGTCTCGTTGCGGCTTAGTCAGGGTATTAGGAATAATAATTTAGTAGCGGTGGTAATATTTATTGACACTGAGAGATGTCCGTTTTACACGTAAGATTAACAGAAGAACCACGAGAATAGAGCATAGCGGTCGCAGAGTGCGTGCAGAATTGCGCATGCGGTTGTAAAATATATATTATACAAAATAAATTAATTACAAATGATTCGGTTGAGTTAAATTAGGTTAAAAGCTGCCAATTAAGATGACTAAAGTAGGAGTGAGCTTGAGTGGAGCAAAGTAAGATGAATAAAAATAAAAATATGATAAAACGGGGTGAAATAGATAAAATAGATATAATGGGCGGAGGAAAATGCATTACGGGGAATTTTTAAATAGAAAGCAAGACTGACACGAAGCATTTAACCTGGGAAAGCTAATTTAGAGGAAGACATCGGATCAACATTTGACCGCCGTCACCGGCCACTCTCTCGAATTTTGAAGCGAGGCATTCTCCCCTTTTCTAACAATCCCGAATTCGGCGTATTAATTGGAGAAAAATGGTGGCCCGAATCTCGGTAATTTTTCCCCCACCCGTCGGTATTTCGGTAGATTGGAATAAAGCGAGACCCGACGGAACACCGATTTTCGGCCCGATTGCTCGGAGTCGAAGGTCTCGTCGCGACAACCCGAGGTCATTATAAACACGCTCGATCGACCCTTTCGGGTTTTAACCGTATCCGCACCCGGCCGGATCTCTCTATGCCAAGTAATCAGAGCTTTTACCGAATTGTCCGAGAGTCGAGATCGGGGCGCTCACGGGAAGATCTTTCCCGCCTCGGGGCTTTCAGCATCGAGGCGCGGTTTGATCCGCGGTAAAGAATCGTCGGGAATAATTTTCGCAGCCACGTCGGCTATATTTGAAATTGCGCGGTCGAGGGAGAGGCGCACGTTTCCCATCGGGACGCCGGGTAATTGGAGTTTGAAGTAAATATAGCCAGGACGTTGAAGCGGTGCGACGTGAAATTGCACGGTTAACGTGAATCAATTATACCAACTTCCAAATGAGATTCAATCCGATTTTGTAATCGTTATTTCATCGAGTCAGTAGGTACCTCATATTCATCTTCTCAGCCAGCTGCAGCCTGGCAGCCGGCGGTGAGAAATTCTGCCATGAAAATGTCTCTCCTACCCTGGGATTCCTGCCCGACGTTGCTGTGCAAACTCTCCCTCCCTCCCTCCCTCCCTCACTCACGCGCGCACACGGGTCCACCTGTGTGTAACAACTATTCAAATTATCCGGCACATTTGAATTGCATATTTCAGAGTTGGTTAAGGTAAACGAAGAAGTAATTAGGCGAATGTGCTCGAGATCCGGACGTCTGCGATCCGACGGAAAGACGAGGCCGAATAGACGCTGCGGGAAAACGATGAGAATATCAACTCGGTCGAATATTAAATTCTAGCACGTGCCCGCCCTCCGCAGAGTCGAAGCCTCAGAATGTCTAATGCGCCGGCCCCGCTTTCAATCTTCGATTTTTTTCTCTCCCCTTTCCCTGAGACTGACCCCATTTTTCGCGAATGCATTCTACCCACTACTACGACGGATCGGAATCGCCCGACGGTGGTCGACGGTGAATTTTTCTACCCGATTTTCACGCTTTGATCACCGATATCTTACCGATTTCTGTGCAATACCTCGGAACTTCGGAGAGGAGAGACGGAGGAAATTTAGCGAGAATCGTGGAAGGTAGAACGGAAGGGAAAAAGGGATGTTAACGAAGAGACGGAGCGGATAGAGGGAAAAGTTTTAGCTGACGTCGTAGAAACGCGGGAGTTTGAGGGATGATGATGCGGGGAAAACTCGCACCTATTACACCCTCGAGAATCGGTGTGGGCGCGGTACAGGATAACAGCCCAGGGACGGGTTCAGCCACGGGCTAATTAAAGTGTCTTTCCAAACTTCGCTCAGTGATTATGATTTTACGTTACAGACTTGGGATCCGACGAAAAAATTGTCAATGTTTCAAAAACTATGCTATTTTGGTGCAATCGCGGTTTTTCGTACCGTTGGAGGGACATACTTTTTAATTCTGCACCAAAATAGAGAACCGTTTGATCTCTCCGACAGACGAGAGATCATCCACTCGTTACTCCGAGAGACGCCTTTGAGATTGAACCAGAGGCTGGAATGATTGTCTCACACTTGGACGCCCGAATTGGCCGCAATTAAAGTTAATATAAGCGGAGTTGTTCGTTGCTATAAGCTACGGTGACGCGCGGTTCAGGCATCTCTGCAGAGAGAGGAATGGATCGAGAGACGAGAGACGAGAGAGGGGGAGAAATACGAACGTCAAGTGCATACGGTAGGAAAATAACACCAAGTGTCCGATACGATGTTCGTAATGATTTAATATTTCTTGGCGTGAAGATGGGATCGTCACAATATGTTCTCCAAAGTGTATGAAAGTGCTGCCACATTTGTTTTTTTGTTTTTTTTGTCTTTTTTTTTCAACTATAAAAACCGATTCTCATATTTATCCGTGCGTAGCCAACAGCAGTATTATTATTATACCCAGTACCAAACCGTATATCGATGATAAAATTAAATTATAATCGTACCGGTAATATATTTCCGGAGAAAAGCGATAAGATCGAAGAAATAGAAAAATATTCAACGTGGTGATAAATTTTACCTCCATTTTTTTCCACCTGCCTTCGCAGAAAATGCCGAGATACGTCTGTAACTTTGCCGCGTTGCATACATTTCTACGTAGCCGGTACCCTTGCGCTCGAGGGTAAAATCTTCCAGAAAGCTTTGTATTATATTTCGAAGAAGAAACGAAAAATAACAATGATCCTTTCAGTTGGACGAATTTCTCACTGAAATTACACGAAAAATCGAAAATGAAAAACGCAAATTAACGAACTCACGCTCCGGCAATTTAATTTTCACCGAGCACGTTTCCTTTTTTCAACTTTTCAATTCACCTTTATCGCAACTGAAACTGCATCACCATCAGTCTGTGCAGCTGCAGGCACTAAAGGCGAGGCTCGGCGAGCTTTCGGAAGCCTTGGAACCACTTGAACAAAACTTTCGACAATTTCCTCGAGTTTGGCAGGTTGACGATACTGCGAGAGGGCAGGGTGGAGATATTTTACGGCGGTCCGGAGACGGGGAAAGGCGGGGTGTAATGGGGGTAGGACGGGGCGCATCGTAGCTTTTGTGCCAAACTATGCATGTAATATGCAGGATCATTTTAGCCCCGGCAGGCTGAGCCTCTTGTGTACGTCAAATTACCGCTGCATGCTGCGGCGGTACGAGAATGTTGAGAAGGTTGTTCAAGCCGAGACGAACCTCCGGAACCGCTCAGACTTTCCGACCTTAACGGCTACGAGCACTTCACTCTTCGCGAGCCGTCGAAGAAGCGGAATGCCGAATAAAATAAATCAAACGATCCCAGAAACACTCAATCGCATTTTGCAGGCATGTTAATATTCTGCTAACCGAAGTGAGGAATTACCGCTGACCAATCCCTGAAAATTCTCGATCTTGAACATTTCATTTTCAGAATTCTTTTTTTCTCTTCTTTATCGCCGGTAAGTTCAATTCTCCGTGTAAGGAATTTCGTCTCTTGTACAATAAGGGAAAAAAGGAAGCATTGAAATAATAAAAGCTGTGCAGTATCCATTTCCTCCTACTATTTCTCTCCTATTCAGCTTTTTATTTCTTTTTTTCTATCTGCAAGCACGCTCACACGCTTCATTGGAAAAGCGTTTAGATTTTTGCAACGGTCCATTGAAAACCTCGAGATACTCGAGAGCATCGTGCACGCGGTAGTAAAAGCTTGATAAAATACGGAGTTAAAAAAGCATCAGGGAGTGGAATATTCATTCGAACGGTGACAACGGCCCTCCAAGGGAGTCTCCCTGACTTTTTATCGGCATCAACCAACCGCACGAACAACGGTGCATTAGTTATCATCCGGATTCGCATCCGTGACTTTTGAGCTAGGAAATACATTTCGCCATCCGACGTGACACGGAACTATAAAGTTAACGAGCATGAATGTACGGAAGCTTTTGAGCTTGCGGCACGCATAGTTCTATTCGTTGGTAAGTGTTACGCGAGTGAAAATGTTGTAACATTGTTGAGGAGAACGTTGGTACCTTATCATCGGCTATAATTTCGGCAAATCAAGTATACTGTAATTATGACGACAACCGAGATCCGCTAACGTATCGCCAACACTGCAAGCTCGAGGAAAGAATTAGCGCTACGCTTTGCATTTGGCGGTCGCAGTCGCCACGTATAAGGTATTCTAGACTCGGTGCGCTAATTACCCGCATTTGTCATTGTCTTCTAGCCGCTTTCCCACTGATTACTCTCGTCGCTGACGTAAACTTGGAAACGTCACGGCGTCGCGCCAGCTCGCCGGTAATCAAAACCAAACGACTCTGAGCCCCCTCTCGCGGCAGGGCAGAAATTTCGGTTATGCAAATCTTACCAAATGTCACTTTCCACTCGGCGTACACGTATTTCACGAAACACACGCTCACTCGGCTCGCCTCGCGCCTATTTGCTCCCGGAATACTGGCAGGAATTCATCTGCGAGGGAGAGAAAGAGCGGCGAAATTATTACGCAGCTGGCGAAATTGGAATGGGGAAAACGAAAGCAGGTAACAAACCTGGATAACTTTATTCGTATAGTGATTAATGATTCAAAAATTTCGTCCACATCGTCGGTTTGTTTTTAATATCTCGACTTTGTTTCCGCTTCAAACCTCATCGGCGATATAAAATGAAATTCAATAAGTGCACCGAGGCGTGATGTAGCGTAGAAAAAATCTGTAAAGAAAAAAGTAACAAAACAGAAGTAAAGCAG
The DNA here is from genome assembly GCF_021901455.1 of Neodiprion lecontei. NCBI lineage: Eukaryota > Metazoa > Arthropoda > Insecta > Hymenoptera > Diprionidae > Neodiprion > Neodiprion lecontei. The sequence continues at coordinate 328,255 of NC_060265.1, forward strand.
AAGAAAAAAAAGATATTAAACAAAAAATAAGAACAGTGCAGCAGCTTAATTAAAACGATAAAGTTCGCCGACGAGTGGGAAAGAAAAACAAACCCACTTCGAACTCTCGCGCGTGCCTTGATTGATGGCTGTGTTCACGGTAGAAAAACAACCCCGGTTACAAGAACAAGGATCAAGGAGCGGTGTTCGGATTAGCCGTGAGTCGAAAAACACAGGAAGCAGAACTGATCGGTGGTCGCTCAACGATGCGCTCGGTTTATTTGCAAGTATCGAACGGAAGATTTATCCAAGTCCAGGAATGTCTTTTTCACCCGTGCCCGCGCCTCTCGTTATTATTCATGAACAATTTCCTCGTACCAGGTAAAACCGAGTCGTTTGTCGCCTCCGCGCCTCGAGCCATACAGAGAAACCGTGCCTGCTATCATCGCCCCAAATCGTTAAGGCGGGCATAACGCGGCCCGCGATTCAGTCTCGAGACCATATTTCGATATTTCACCACGTTCCAGGAGGTGCTGGAATCCCCTCATCTTCCGCCCTCGTTTCACCGCTTACGCCCTCGCATAAAAGAGGGAAAAACCTAGCTGGCGGGCTGCCGGTGCACCTATAAGTTTATCCGGAGCTCTGGCTCTTTCCTACCGAGAGCCATTATCTATCCTCTCATCGCCGATCGTAAGTTTCGAGATTCGATTTTTATTTTCTCTCTTCTTCTTCTTCTTCTTCTGCCTCTCCTCTCTCCGCTCGAACCGGGAGGAACGCATGGATCCCGTTGCTGATTAACTTTAAACTCAAACGCGATCGTGTCAACTCCGAAAACCGCTGCCGCAGCGGTGGATATGCGCATTGGGATAAGTTTTGGCTTATACAAATGTCCCGCTAAGTATGCAGATGACCGGCAACCGTCTAAAGTAAACAAGAACCAATCCCTGAACAAATTAGAATGACAATTGCATCTCCATATATGTATATCTCGTTCGAAATCTGCATACATAGAGTTAAGTCGCTTCTCTCCTGTATGCGCAGTTGGTTATTGTTATCCGCACAGCGCTGATTCTGTTAATTTTGTCGCGACTTAATAACGCACCTGGACGATTCAAATCTCCGAATTCATACGGACGGTGATGCTGGCCTGAACTTGTTTCAAGACTTATCAGTCGATGCTTTATAAGCTTTTCTCCTGTGTCATTTATTTATTTTGCTGGTACAGAAGTCCGAATCGAACGTAAAGAACTCACGATTAAACCGCATCATTGAACGACTACGCACACTGTACACTGGGATGTAGATGATTTTTTTACACCGATGTAAGTGCACTCATTGAATGTCCGATGCGAAGTAGGCGAGTTTGACTCACATACTGAGCAAAACTTGAAGAGCAACCGTTCCTCAATTACAGTTTAATTAACTACCGCTTAATACCAGCCGTATCTGTAGCTGGTTTGCAGATTAATCTACCGCGAGGCGGAACGCACTCATGGGTGCGTTACCGCGTAGTATTGAATAAAGGAGGAAAAAAACATGTATATACACATACATGTAAATGAAAACGAAAGTCCCGATTGATGCCTTTGAAGTTAATTAACACTTGAAACCGGTATGCTTTTGCAACGTGCGGACATACGTATAGGTATGTACATTCAAAGCGTGTCGAGCGCCGTTTCGCAGTTGACGATAACAGTTTGGTAATTATTATTAAACGCGTGTTTATTAACCTCGTTCGTAAATTGCATTATGTATATAATGGTAGAATATTTAATCGGGCGTCGTCACTTTTTATCGGACAATGCGCACGTGTTTCCGTGTACCCGAAAGTGCTGTCAAAATATTCCAATGCATAATAGAGGAGGTGGTATTATACCTGCGTACTAAAGCCATCCGGCCTGGAGAGCCGGGGGCGCTGAATCGCAGTGCAGAAATACGCGCTGCACGTTTGCGAAAATTAATCGTCCCGCGGTGATACGACGCCGGCTATACGGTAATTTCAGGGGACAGAACCCGCGCGTTACACGTACAGGTTGAGGTACGCGGTCAATTAATAGATGACCTCTCGTAAACCGTCCTACACCCTCCTCGGCCCCGTAAAAACTTCATCAAAACGCCGTGCTCGTACCCGCCGAGCCTGTAGTCAAACGGGTTTGACACGGATTCGTGTTTTATTAACGAAAAACGAACACCCTCTATTCACCTGTCCCTGTTGAAATGTCGAAAGCGGGGAAAATCGATGCAAGCCCTCCATCCCGGAGATCCGGAATATCTGGCTAGTTTTTAATGCGTTCTCTATTTATATTTCATCGAACTTCTTTTCCGAATAATATAATATTCCGATGAGTTATAAACGAGTTATGTAGGACTGGCGAGCTTGCAGCAGCTCCAATCAAATTGCACGCATCAGACTCTCTTCGGTTAGACGCCTATCAGCTGCACGGTCCGCTTAAAACTTACTGCAAACTAAAAAATTACGAAATGAAGACTAAGCAAATGCAGCTGCAAAGTTGATCCAGTTAAATTGGGTCAAAGCAATGTACCCAGAATATACCGAAACGAATAAAAATCGACAGATTCGCACGGAAAGAGCTGTATTACCAACAACATGTTGGAATCAGCCTGTACGTCTCGAAAAAAAAAAAAAATAACTTCAACCGTAACAGGTCGCTGGGCACGTCAACTTGGCTAAAAACTGTTAAACGAACTCCCTTTAGCGGCTTCAACCGTGTCCGAGCATGATTATTCCGACAGTAGGAGTCTCCAAACACTACCGATGGAAATACGAGCAGTGGAAAAAGGCAAGTTCAACAAGTTTCAAATACTAGAAACTGAAGTGAAACAGAAAATTGGGCGAATCTAATGAGAGAGAAGAAATAATACTAGTGAAACGCGTGAAGAAATAACAGTGAGATAGCAATAGTGAGATAACGAGTGGGAAGCTCAGCATCATAAAATGACAGCAGATACTAGAACATGGAAGGAATCAACAGAGAAATGAATTTGTATTATGGTAAAAGAATCGAATCGGCAGTGCATGAGGCATACTGTTAAAAATCAATTTTGCATTGCAGCGAATGAATTTTCGGTGTGGCCAAACTGTGGAAAATAATTTTGCAGTTTCGTGAAATGAATCTGCAGTGTGGCCATACTGCGAAAAATAATTTCGCCGTGTGGCGAAATGAATCCGCAGTGTGGTGAAATTATCCCGACGTGTGTTCGAGCTTTTTAATTTACGTCAAAAAACAAGTTACATATACACGTAAGCTGCGTACGATTAATAAATGATTTGTTTGAAAATATATTCTGATTTGTCAAATATCAGTGTCAAGTGATTTGCGTGGAATTAATAACTTACGGACGAGGTGAGCTACTACTATTCGTCGAAATTCAAGGAAATATACGAGTTTTCAATGGATGAAAGATGCTTGAAAATTGAACGCGTTACAGATATTATTAAATGCTATTCCGATCACAATTCACAGCTTTCCATTCTTCTTTCACGCTAAAAGCGATAATATTTATTTATTTATTTTTTTATATAAATCTCACTACATCTCAACTCGGTCATAGGTTCGAAGCCTCTTCTCGTCTCTATACTCTTTTGTCTGAAATGTGCACCCGATACATCCTTGAAAAGGAATAAATCTGGCACTCTTTCCATGCAGTCTCGATGTATTTGTCATTCACCCTCGAGGTTTGCGCCGTGATCTTCACCTGACGATATGAGTCATCCGAGGGTTGACGAGAGGCCTCTTCGAGGGGGATCGGCGCGATTGCTTTCCGCTTTTTCAAAGCTGAGCATCTCGTCGCGTCGCGACGACGCCGAGTGCGGATCGAGCATTCCCACCGGAAGTACACGTAAGCCGAGGTCTTGGTGTGAAATTGAAATTCCTTTTACAGAGGAAGAAGCCAGGTACCTTATCACGTCCATCAACGAGCCTCTTTCTTCTATTCCACACTTTTACGCAGCATGCTTTACCGCTCGGCTATGCCCATCTACGCGAGTATCGTTGAGCAAACTTTTTATCGAGTATGCGATCGAAAAGAATACATCCCATTCGATAACTCTGCAAACCTGTACACAACGCTGCATTGGAATATTAACAGTTTCGCTCGGGGAATGAAAAGAGTGCGATGCGGGAAAAGTCGGTCGTTCGAAACACGTCCGGGAAGGACGTTACTCGCAGAATTCGAAACGACTTGAAACAAGGCACGAATCCCTCTCGCACCAAGCTCACAACTCTCAAAGTCCAATTGTGGCCTCTGTCCAGCGCGCAATTTTAAATTGTCCGTTTTCCAGCGCGAGATATCTCTTCTACGACGAAACAGTATCGATTGCGGAAACGAGTTCAGCACGTGCGGTAAGAGAGTGACAATGAAGCTGTATAAAAAGCTCCAGGCTTATATAATAATAGACGCAATCGTCCCAATCGAGATAAGTACAGGCGAAAATTTTGCAAGCATTTGGTTCACCTGGTGAAAGTGAGAAAAAATTCGGAATCGTTGGTAAAACGCGGAAAAACACTTCGAAGGGTTTCATCTTCGCAGGATCATTCCAAATTCGCTAAATGGTACGGAATGCATTCGGTTCGGAATACTGGTAGCGTTCAACACGATTCCCGTAATCACCCACACGTGCCTTGGGATATACGGATAACGGTGAAAGACTTTTTCTCAAGGCACAAAACGCTTCGAGAAATCTTTTCCGAAAATAACCAATGCTCGCTGGTCTAGTCTACAAAAAAAAAAGATAGAGGGCGTAAACTCTTTGACACCTCAAATCAGGCAGGACGTAAAAACATATCACAGATCGTATATAAAATCTGCTGACAGCGCACATCACGCCAACGTTACCGATGAAAGCTGAAAAGTTTGGGTTAGTTTATACGTGGAAACAGTAGATCAAATAAAATCGACCGAGCATACATGCAGCCTGAAACCTAAAACTAGGAAATGCATCGTAACTTTGCACTTTCGTATTCGAGCGTTTTGTTTATTTTGACAGTGAAAATTTTCGTCAGTAGTCGTCGAGAATAATTCCTTTTTCACTCGTGTTTTTCTTTTTTTCTCCATCAACCGGATTTCATCTTGGAAGAAGACTCGCGCACATAAATATTTCGTTTCGAGTCGGGTACGCCTCACGCTGCATGAGCTCGGTAGCTCAAAAATGTATTACACAAGTATGGCGTTTCGAATCACGCGACAGCAACGATCGTGCACAATTTACGTCAAGAGTGTAACCTTATCGTACCTACATTCCGCGTCTAAAAATATAAGAGCCACGGGACAGATCTCAGATCCCACCGACCGTGCATTATAAATACGTAATTCCCCTTCCGCCGGGCGTGGATGTTTTCGGTGCTCGTCTCGATAAGGCGAAATTGGAAAGGATTTATTTCTGAACGGACTTGAATTAATTAACTCCTCTGTTTCCCTCTTTCCCCGAACAGATTTGCGCGTGTAATTGATCCGAACGACACGTTGAGCTGAAACGGAGATTAAATAATAAAACGGATTTCGTCGTGTGAATATAACAGGGATATCGAACGGGACGGTTATAAAAGAGCTTAGGAAACGGTGACTGAGTCTTTTTCCCGGCTTTCGGAAAGGCCGTGACCTTTGGTATTCGCTCAGGTTCCGCATGGGCTAATTCTCACTCAAATTTCTTATGCAAATTATAGAGGTTTTATCAGGCGTTTATTTTCCCCTCCAAATTATTTATACAACTTAGTCGATACAGCCACAGCTCTGCGCAGTAGCTTTTGTACAACTCACGAACAATACAATAGAAGCCGAGCCGACGATCAAGATCATTCCTCGCCGAACATAGGACTGTATATCATAGATAAGGTCGGCCCGACATGAGTTGGTACCTCGGCCTTTGCCGCCACCTTTCTCCTTTCTTTTTTTGTTCGTCGTTTTTTTTTTTTTTTTCTTTTTTCAATTAAATTTACGATATCACAGGTGTTCGTTCCCGACTCGCTTATGGGTAAGATAGGAGCCGCAGAACCCCGGGCTACCGTATTTTTACTCGGCAGGTTGGATATCTTGGTCTGGATAGTGTCTAGATACAATAATTGTACAGGATTGGTAACTATCACCGGGATAAATAGGATATATTTTTAAAACCAAAGCTTGAAAATAAGATTTAGTGGAATTATGATGAAACAGATGGTCGGGAGAGTTGGAACGTCGCGGTCACGTATACGCTCTGAAAAAACCACCGGTAAAACGTGTTCATGCTCGTACTGTATATCATCACATTTTTTTACCATTCGCGTCATCACACGCTCGATTAAATTTCAACGGATTAAAATACCTGGAAAGCATGTTATACCTAACCCGTATTCAGTCCGAGGTGATATTATGAGTTTCTATAACCGTCACGTTCGCAAATCATAACGGCAAAATGAAAATAAAGGTTAAAAATACCAAGAACTGTCAATCGAATTATCAAATACGCAGCCATCAAATCTATGCCAGGTAATGGGATCATTTTGGTTGATTAGCAAGTTAGCCTCCCGGAATTCCTGAATTCCTGAATTCCTAACTCCACGAATCCGACAGAATTTCGAGCCCTTCACCCACGCTTACCTGCATCGGTAAAGTTACAGCCTGAAGCCTGCGAGCTTTCGGCAAAGTGGAAGCTTCCGTGAGTCTAGCAGAGAGTGCGGGAGCCGCACAGGATACACGTTTGCTCGAAAGCTATCCCTGGTGAATTCGGTGCGGGTGAGTATCGTGTGACGGATTCCCTCAAGATCGATTCCCTCTCAAGCGCAGCCTCCGTGTTACCTCCGCTTTCCTCCGGTTTCCTACCAATATTATACGCCCTCGCGATTGCCGATGAAATTTCGAAGTGCTAGGGAATCATCAAGCAGGACACGACTCGGATCCCACCGTGATTCTTGGTAATTATTCTCGATCTTTTGCGGTGAGACGAGGTCCTGGAGGTTCGGGAATCATCAGCCTTGCCGAACGTGTCGAGCAGCCGAATGGCAAATCAGCCGCAGGGGTAGAAATGGCCACCAAAGGAAAAGCCCGCGGATTTTGCCTCGACGTTTCACGGACCTCTTCGATGTTAATACCTGCTCTGAGGTCGGGTATTAATTTAAAATAACTAATCTGGAGACTGCACGTTTCCGTCTGACCTGTACCTGCAACATCTGCCGCTTTTACCCTTGTTCCCAACTCCGCGGGAAGTTTGACATCCCACAGGGTCAGTTCGTGTCTCGCGTCCTTTACGTGGATGTAATATTTATTGCGTGGACAAGCAATTGGCGGAACAGGAATAAGAGGGACTGACCAAAGTTCAACGAAAGTTGGACTGATTTCGGCGTTTTGTGATCATAATTTAATGTCGCTCTCGATTCTGGCTGAATCTGTTCTCGCAAATGCATTTTCTATAATTCTGTTTTATTCTTTCAACGAATACGTGTGAAAAAGTATCGTGAATAGTTTTACTTCTGTAGGGAGTATGATTCGTGTAAATTGAATTTTTGTAAAAGGTATTCCGGCTTGAATATCATTCGAACGACAAGTAGGTATAATCGTCCAGCAAATATGACGATTGATTATGATTATTATCTTCGTTGATATTCAATCCATTTCACCCGTTCCTCCAGCTAGCCAACACCTGATATTAAGAGCAAGAATTACACGAGAAAATGAAGTTTTGCGTTTTGTTTCCCTTGCGAATAGGATGATGAAGGAAAAGGCGAGCCGTATGCAATCAGACACCCCTCCCCTGCAAACAATTCATTCTTTCATTTCATTTCATTCCTTTCCAGGGTATAGTTCACGGCCAACGCCGACGCCTCCGTCCTTGCGTTCAGAAGTTCCACTCGCCGGCGAAGATTAAAACGGTCGGGATAATGAGAAGTTTTACTCTGCTCGTACACGTACATACGTATACCTCCCTCCCGTTGCATCGTATTTCATAAGCACGTCCCGTATTTTATTACCCAACACTACATCATTCCGGTAGAATTCACCCTCCTGCGACTGTTTTCTGCTATGATTATTGCCATAGCGAAGCCACGGATAATTGAGCCAGGGATATCCGGTTCCCGAGATTCTGAGGAAGTGCAGCGTACGAACTTCGCCGTAAGGCAATCTGCTCCCTCTTTCCCCTCCAGCTATTATTCTCGGGTCGAGAGACGGCTAACGAGAAAACTGGAATACGTTGCGGCTCTGGATAGCGAAGAAAAACTATCTAAGAGTGCCCAGGGGGGCTTCTTGCTCCCGATAACCCGCTAAACTATTACGATAGTCACGCTATCGCCTAGGTTTGATAGGCTCCGGAGTCTGAGAGGCAGTGCTTGCTGAGACCTCGGAATCGCCGGTTATCTCTTATCGAAAGAAGAGAGAACAAGGGGGGGGGGGGGGGGGAGTGGGAGCGAGAGGTAGAAAGAAGAAGCGCTAGTAATTGACATACCTACTAGATTTATCCTCTGTACAGAGAAGCCAGAAGCTTCGATCAACCAACAGCTGTTACAAAAACGTAGACGTACATTTGGGAGTTTTTGCCAGGCGTAACGCAAGGTAATAGAGGTTGAATAGTGTTGTAAAAGCCGAGTTTGAGAGAAATGGGAAGAACGATTAATCTGTGACAAGTTTTTATCAGGGAATCTGTCGCTGGCGTAAAATTACATCTGGGAGTTGACAATGGTTGTTTGGCGTAGCAGCATTTGGAGTCGGTTCTGTGGATAACAGCCAGGACGTGTGAAAGACGAGGACTTGGTAGTTGCGGGTTATACACAGTTCGAAAATTATGGAGCAAAGAAGACGGACCTCGCATGCGTCCGTTCCAAACGGGAAGCTGGATGAAAATTTCTCGCAGCGGGGAATTCCTCCATTTCCGGCGTATTTGCGTTCGACGGCTGCTTGGGCTCGGGGAGGAAGATCCACCGGCGGTGTTTCCGCAGGCGAAAGTAAGTTGTTTCGCCTTATCGCCGCCCGGCAAGAGGCATCTCGCACCCCGTGCGGTAACGTAAAATAAACATATACCTACCTTTGCATACTTTGAGTTTGCAGAATCGATCCTCGGCCTCGTTCCCTGAATTTTTTCTTCACTCCCCGACGCACTTGCCGTTGTCGCGAAAAGAGCGACGTTGCACTCTATCTCTCATCGCTCCGTAATCTCCGGTACCCATAAATCGACTGCGGAACGATAGCTCGCCTTTAATGATTGTCATTATCCCGGTTCGATGCGCCGGCACGCCGCTTCGCTGAGTAATATTACGGCAACGTGATAAAATATCACATTGTCCGTCTGACAGGCTACACCCTACAACGCTATTAACCCGATCCTCCGATCGTCGCGACGCCTTTGCGTACGTGGACCCGTATTCCCTGTGTCAACTTGACTGCAGTATCGATGCACAGGCGGGCAAGGAGAAAGCTCGATCATACGTCGCTGCTTCGTATACCTTGCGTTAAGGTGATGCGGTACTCCTATTTCGGTAACAAAAATTGTCATCTAAATTTCTCCGAGACGACTGATCTTTCGGATAAAAGGCGAGAACAGTCAACTGCGGAATTGTTAGGCACGGCTTGCTATTCATTGGCGAAAGATTAATTGTACCAACGATACAAAAAACAAAAATATCCCGACATATACGTAAGTCCGTAATGTGTGTACATAAAGATAAATAAAAAATATTACAATAATGGGTAGCGACCTGTGAATATTTTTTCGTGACACTTTAGGAACAAAAAGTAAAATAAAATAAAGCTGAAAACTGAACCACCCTATTAAAATATCCGTCTGCATTTCACACCGATCGATAATAACCCAGAACATGCATCTTTCGGCACGACGCGACGCGACGGTCTCGGGTCGGAAGGGACGATACCGAGGAACAGGTTACTCGCTGACGAAGCTAATACGGAAGACGATAAACTCGCGTTGAAATATCCGTTTGATAGGTCTTGGACGAGGTTTGGCCCGGCGTTGGATGCCCAGACGGGGTGCAATCAGCGGCAACAATGCGTCGGAAACGACTGAAGCCAGGGCTGCGTGTGTTCGCGGTGGCTTAACGACCAAACTACGCCAGCATGCATCGCGCAAAAAGCTCGCACCACTTTCACGGCGAACAGAATCTCGTTGGCCGCCGCCAGTAGCGCAGGGAGCCGGGGAAACCGGGAGGCAATTTACAATTATAACCGCATGTAGCATTCGTGACGAATTTCTGTGACGGCCCCCGCATTTTCTCGGAACCGCTCCACCGGGTGCGAGGTGTTGACTTCCCGGCGTTCTCAACGTCCTCTCCTCCGTACAGCAGCGACCCAACCATAAGCACCACAATGGCTGCGCCCTCGCGGCACGAATCGACGCCGCCGCCGCCTCCGGTGGCAGTGCAAGGTTGGCTTCTGATCGGCGTAAGCCTCGCTGCCCTTTCGTGATTACAATTCATTGAACGCGAGACCCGCGCACCGCGGCTGAGTGTAAACATGCATATGCATACCTCAGTTAATTGCCGAACAAATATAGTCCAGGCTTATCGCACGATGCTGCAGAGCTACCTCAACGCCGGCACACGTCCCTCATCACCGAGCCGTGACGTAGGCATCATAGTTGCGAATCAGGAAGTATTCTGGCGCACGGCTGTCAAAAATCTTCGCAATCGTCATTTTCATAACCTGCGAAATGTATTAGTTTTATCATAAAATAGGAATACCCGTGGTATAAAGAACTTTCGATTCCGTTGGTATCATTGTTTGAAGTCTTCACCTGAATTCGGAATTCCGAGCCGAATTTCACTTCTGGTGAATACAGTGTATACAATACGTGTACAATGCGAACCCGGGACCGAAGCCAAGAAGATTATTAGATCTGCGGTAGGTATATAACTTGTGTAATTCATGAGTTGACAACCGAAAATTTTGGCAACGCTGAAAATCCCTGAACTCGCCCGGTTCATTGTGTATGTGTATACAATATATATTATTATATATATATATATATATATATATATATATATATATATATATATATATATATCATATATATATATATATATATATATATATATATATATATACTTGTATAGGCTTCGTTCTACTTATTCAGCCGCAGCCGACAAGTGGAAGTGCAAATACACACACCGCGCTTGAAAGAGGCAACATTTTCTTGTCTAGCCGGTTGTTTGCCTCAACTTCGGGCCGGCACACAATTCCCGGGACGGAGACCTTCCGACCAATTTTACAAATTCTTACCGCTTGCCGCGTCACGTGCCGCTCAAAGTAGCTTGATGTACCTACACATTCCCGCAGTTCTTGTATAAATTTCAATCCCGGTTGTTAGTACCGTACTGTTGCAATGTTCTGACTCGAGCATTCGAAATTGCACTTCGTCACTCACCACAATTATGTATTCTTGTGTCATAACTCAGTCTATCGAACAGTCTTCTCGTACTCATCGTCAGTCTAGGTATTTTCACTTCGAGACTAGTAGTGAGTGTCAGTCATTGGGCGGCCACAATGCGAATCCTGTGTTGTATAATCGACACTCGGTATGCCGCCATTTCTGACAAAACTTACAATTAGAATCAGCGTTTCGTACTTACTAAAAATGTGCATAGGAACATTTCCCAACGATACAATGCAAATTCAAGCTGTTGCTCGCATCCATTGGTAACTACTTATTGCAAAGTTGATCGACAACCAATCGTTTTGGAATACTGGGATGAAATTATTGCAGTCCACGCGCTCGTCGTTCAAATTATTATTAGCTATTCGAAATCGTGATACGGCCCATGAAAAATCAGATCATAGTTATTGATTCGAGCAGCTCGAATGTAAGCTTTTGTCCAGATGTCAGTTGAAGTGAAGTTTGAAAGTTGTATCAGACAGTGAGTATCACATACGCCGCGAGGAGAATACAAATTTATACACACACGTGTGTATACGACTGAAGATATCGTCGGTGGAATTTTATGAATTCGGCAACAGGTTCGGCGGCGTTGCGAGGCAGAACCGGGCCCCCATTGTTGCCGAGGGAAGAAAGGAGGACGCGAAGGTTCTTTCACACACATATTGACACTTAGTTCCCTCGCGTGACAAGATCTGTATTAGCCATTTGTCGCGTATGCGTGTGCGGGCCTGCAGGTACGGTACGGCTCTATCTGCGTTACAGATCTTGGCTGAATACGGGCGAGAGGAAATCACGGACAAAAGAGACAATGGCGTCTCGCCCAGGCCGCGACGCAAACTCGAGAGCCCCGGTACAGATTCGGCCATGTAGGCAGGGAGAGCATCGCGAGACCCCTTTATCTGCCCCGGTGATAAAATATACATAACAACGTACACGCTGTGTGTTTGCAGTATACGTATACGTTGTAATCCGCGAGCACGGAGTGCCATGTATCGCCATCTGGCGTTGGTAATAATCTTACCGACGATACGTTATTCATAATGTTACTAACAACGCGTAACTCCTGTCCTAGTTCAAGTCGTGGATACAAATGGCTTCGCGGTGGTACCATGCACCTGCAACCCTTGCTGCAGATTATCCCGCTGCTGTCCGGATTCGAAAAATCGTATTGGCCACCACTCGAGACTTCTGACCGTCGTAATCTCTGTATTTAGCCAAACGCGACAAGGGTCGGACCCTCCGACATTCGAAGAAAAGCGTCCTCGATCCCCTCTCATTTCTGAAATTACACACCCTTCGTTTTGTGCCCGCATTCGCTGTGTCGAACACGTGAAATGGATGAAAAGAGAACTTCTGTCTACAAGTTGGATATGTTGCCCCGCGGTGCGTGTTGATCGGTAATTCTCGTTTCTATTATCGCTGCCTGCGAAAGGAGAGTTCCTTGACTGTTTTGCGCCGAGACCGGTCAACTCGTGCAATATTGCAGGTCGCGTGATCTCTGACTTTGGTACTCGAGGTTCTCCGATCGAGTACAATGGCAAGGCGTGCCCGGAGGCGCTGTTAATCGGACGGTGAATGGAAAAGGGGTGGTGGGCGCAGCCTGCCTTTGCAGTCGGGTAAATAACTACAGCCTCTTACGACTCTTCCGGGATTCATTCGTTTGTTTTCTTTAGCACGGGACCAGCATCAACAGTCCCTGGGGACCATTCGTCAGTTTAATAATTGAACAGATCGGGAAGCTCCTGCAGTGCAACGGGACTCGGTGTAGCTAAGCCCGGATGATCACGAGCCACCTAATTGAACCATAAGTAATGAAAGATTCAATCGCATTCCCTGAAATAGAAACGTCTTTTTCGATAATTAAACAGCAAATAAGACAAGGGCTCGGGAGATTAACACCAGCACTTCGTTAACGCTTTCCTACAATGCTTTGGTTGTGGAACGAGTGAAGCAGAACTCGATGTTGTTACGTCGTTTTGTAAACCAAAGCAAGCGAATGAAAATGAACGCAAACCAGGGCGAGAACCACCCTTAACTTCCAGGTACCGCAGTTTGACGGTAAAGATTTATTGGAAGAATCAAGGGAGACGGAAGTAGGTAACTCATCTCCATAATTTACATCGTGCGCCTTGGGAAGGTTGGTGCATTCGTATCTGTAAAGGGAGATTTGAAGGAGAATAAGACAAGGCGCATCATCGAGTCAACCGATGGCCGTGATAGGTCAGCGGGGAAATTCGAACGTGGCATGTAGGGAGAACGTGTATAGAAAAAGCGAAACAAGTGTACCATCCGTAAAATGAATCGGTAAAACGAAGCGGAAACGAGAAAGCTGTTGCTCCGCACTAGAAGCGTATCTGGATATCTTGATCATGTGAGCTGGAAACTGAATTTCCGGAAAGGACAAGTTGGATAGGGACGACATGTATTTGATAATTTTGAGTTGCGAAAATCTTTTGGCAGGCAGGGCGAGGGTTGTGGCAAAACAGGGAGGGGAGTCTTCTTGCCAGACCCTGCAGATGTTTGCCCGCAAACTTTCCTTACGGTTGGCCAACTATAAATCTTCATCCTCGGACAAGACTTGAAAACTTACCGAGTTGAAAACTCATTTCATTAATGCGCTCACCCTCCCGCGTCTACGGAGCTCTTTCTCGTTCGTTCGTTCGTTCGTTCGTTCGTTCGTTACGAATTCAAAGTCACTGTAGGGATGAGCAACGGTTCAGCTGATTGTAAGGTATGAGAAAAAATGTTTAGTTTTCTTCCTTCCCTCTCGGTTCTTTCCCCCGGACGATTCGTGACCCTCGTACAAAATGCCAACCCTCGAATCGCATATTCACATTTAATTTCCTATCCCTGATGCAGAATGAGATATTTGTCATGCGAACCTGTGCGTTTCAATTCTTTCAGATAGGCGTTGCTCTGTCCTGGTCGCGGGTCGTTCCGATTAAATAATTACAACGCAGACGACCGCTTCTGCGCAATGTATGTATCCTGAATGATGCAGCAGATCCCTCGGAATTGAAACTTGATTGCCACGGTACTTGTTTCTACGTTGGTGCGGGCTGTTGCTGCCCGGTGGAATTTGCGGTTTCGTTTGGATCGCATCAAAGCCTACCGCAGTCTCCTGCAAACTGCAGGAACTGGGAAACAGGTGGGGGTAATCGATATTCGTTGAATTCAACGATTTGCTGACCTCGCGCCACGTCTCACGCTCTATTCTGCACCCTCCCCTTCAGGGCCAGGAATATTTAATAGAACTCAGGACGTGACACGGGTCTGGAAAAATATGGAAGCCAATGTCTTCTACCTTCGGTTATCGATGCTCCAAGTTTTATTCTGGTTTACGGCAATAAGTTGAGCCTTGAATAATATTTGTTCGAGTATCGTACGTGAAGGTGGATGGAAAAAGTTGCTCCAAAGTGTTTTATACCGTTCTGTGGAAAGTAATTGGAGATACGTTCGATAAAACGGACCTACCTATAAAATTCTGATCAATGTCCACCGCCGTATACTGCAAGGCATTCGAATCACAAGTTATACGGCCAAGAGTGCGTTATACAGGCGGGGATAAGGGTGGGCATGCGCAGAGGATGTTCTCGCAAGCAATTTTGGTGGCGGCACTTCAGGTGTCAAATTGCTATTTGTAATCAAAGCATTTCGCAAAGTGGAAGACGCGCTGAAAGCATCCGAACCACGGCGTTACACAACCCGGGGCGGTTGTTTGCGTCAAACGAATTCCACCCGCTCCAGAGGATTCTTTTCTCGCGGCGCGATGCCGCTGCGAAAAGACAAGGGGTCGAGACCAGATGTTAGATGAAACGTTTTGCTCGCGGTGTGCGAGCCCAAGGCTCATGCTGATAAGTGGTGCCGTACAAGGGAAAGGAAAACAGGGCTCGAATCACGAGGGAATAAAACGAGAAGAGGAAATGGTACAGAAAACGAGATATACCTGTATACCTATATACCTATATACCTATATACCTATATACCTATATATACAAGGGATAAGGGGTGAAAAATGAAAATCGGAGAAGAACTTCGACGTGTGGGTGGAAAAATAACCGAAATGATCCCCGCACGCAATTATACCTACATCAGTGATCGTTAGCTACCCATACCGCGATATTTCAGCGCTTGTAAAAGTGCAGGTACAAATCCGCGGGGTGGAGGGAGAATGATTTTTCAAAATAACAACACGAATTCTTTCAGCCGTATATAGCAGCATAGGCCAGGGTGCGAAGTGGAAAACCTTACAAGCCGATTTCCACTAAAAGGATCCGCTCGATCTCGCTTGAGGAAAAATATTTGCTCAGGCGCTTTTATAGTGCGGGTCTATTATTGAGTAGGTGGGCATAAAGCTCGAGGATTTGCTCGCACAGGTTGAATAGGACGAAGAGAGCTGAGGGTTCTTCGATGTAAAACAATAATTTGCGTCTCGCGTTATTGCGAGTCAATATTGTGCTTCGGTTCTTGAGGAGTGCGTCTAGTCTGCGAAGGCAGTGGTCGGTTCGCCAGGAGCTTATCTTGGTTGCTGGAGGCTTACGTTTAATACAAATTGATATAACGTGGTCGGGGCCTTTAGCTACTGTTCGGACCGACGCACAGACCCCAAACTGACAAATAGAGGAGAACCTGCGAAAGCTTATGATCCATTTAGTTCAAATGCCTATGAGCCAGTTTGTTACCACCCTACAGTACACCCGGTCTCGTTTGACCGACAGTTAATTCACCCCAAAGACAAACACGCTTTGTGCCAGGGATGACGGTGAAGAGGAAAAGCTGATGATTCTCTCTAACACTGCGCCCAGATGCCCGGGCATCGCATCGCCGCTGAAACGGCCCTTCTGCGATTTCACCATGTTCGGCAAGGTGAGCATTTTTCAAAGTGGACAATGGCTGAGTGATCGGTACATTGAAAAAGTAGATATGCGTGAGGAACTCAACTGTAATTTACTAATTTAAAATTTTTGGGTCAGGGTACAGGATATTGAAAAGTGATTAAATGAGCGTGAAAATTATTTTATTTGACACTAGTATGATGGTTTAAGCATCTTTTTTTGTCTGCGTGCGTCAAGTAATCATTTCTACGACAGTACAGAAAACTGCACTTCTATTACCTAGTACTGAAAAGTGCAGTCTTTTGTACTCTGATATGAAAAAAAAAAATTTTGCAAATGACACTTTTCTTAAGTAAGGTATCGTGAGTACTTGTAGCCACTAATTGTAAGATAAACTGATAAGGAGTTCGATTTTTTCTTTTATTTATCATAGATCCGGGTCATTTGGCCATCAAGTCGAGACTTCTGGCCGTCATCGTGCAGAACAAGAAATTTACATGATTGTACAGACGCGCAATGTAGAAAAAAATGACAAAATACTAAAAAATAAAGAAGGTTACTGGGCGGGTGCTGGACGCGGGCAATCGTCCCGTCCTTAACCGGGTGCTTACCGTCGACGGGTTGGACAAACATTTTGATAAAGTGCTTATAACGGGTGCTGACCGGGTGCTTGTTGAGCAATTATTTCATTAAACTTCCTAGCCGGATGCCAGCCGAGAGCTGATTGGGCATTATTTTACTCGAAGCCTATAGGCTTGGAATTTTGATAAATCAGCATTAATTAATATTAATTCAATATTTACGGGATCATCCCAGTGTAACGGGTCGAAAAATAGCTGATTTTCACGATCTTTTCTTTGATGTTTAAAATACGCTAACCAGTCTGATTTTTTTGTGTCGCTAATTTTTTTCAAACCGCCGCCATTTTTTCAATTCTAATTAAAAAAAAAACTTCCATAGCAAGGTAGCGGCATTCATACTGATTAATAATCTCTTTTTAAATTTTGTTTCAGATAATTTTGCGGCCACCACATTATGAGATAAATTTATATTTAAAAAAAAATGGAACGTTTAAAAATTCATTTTTTGTTCTTTAGGAGTGGCCTGATTCGACATAAAAAAATTAGATTCATTAACGTATATTAACCATCGAAAACAAATTGCGAAAATCAGATATTTTTCGACCGGTTACGATAGGATGATCCCTTAAGTCGGTTATAAAAATCCAGCATTAGATTAAGCTCGTGGAAGCAAATTAATTACATTTCGTAGAAGGCCATCAGATTACATTAGAATCATCCAGTAATAACTATATGTATTGAATAAAACCAATTCCTGCTCATGCCTATTCTATACTTATGTTGAAATAACCGACAGCTTTGAATAATAAGCGTGAACTAGTCCCCCCTTTCTTTACTGGTTTCAAACGTAGCCGCATTGATCAAAATTATTATTGGGTGACGCTTATGTAACGACATATTGCAACTTGAGCGATACGGGTGACATTGTTTGTTATGCTTTTCGCATAGTAGACCTTACTAAAGACGGTAGTTGGACAATTAGCATTTCCATTTTATCAAGAGCTGTCACCAGTTTATCATAAAACTAGTTCTGCTTTTCAAGTTGCTTATGAAAATTGAATAAATTATTCATATACACCTACACATCTTGTTCCAGACGTGATAGAGGAAAGGTAATTTGTTTGTCGGATGTAGGGATGTCAAGAATATTGAGAATGACTTCAGACGAGATGCAATGTATTTTTTTGAAAAAAAATAGTTTTATTAAATTTCTCTCCATTCGTGACGAACCTGAAACGTAGGGTACATGTCCTCATAGTTGACTCATCGTGCCATGTCTTACAATACTTCGCCGACTGGTCGTATCGTCAATTCCGTAATCTAAAAAGTTTATAAAATTGATCAAATTTCAACAAGTTTATGGCACAGTTGAACACGGAGATTAAACGAGCTTGGCCTGACACGATAATAAACGGTGAAACTAAACAAACATGCAGTCTGTTGTGCAGCGTGTAAAACGTGAAGTTTGAAAATATAAAGTGTATTTAGGAACAAGCGAGGATGAAGAACGTTGGAAATTGTCACCTGAACATGTTCCGGGGTCCCCAATACGTATACAAGTCCCGCAGCTATATCTTCCGGCTCAAGACACGGACATTTGCTGAAGTAATCTTCGGAGGCAGAGAGACCTGCTGCCCGAACGATGTCCGTCTTGACAACTCCAGGACTGATGCTCTGAAGAAATAATTAAATGACCATGAGTCAAGCCTCACTCCAATTTTCATAACCGTGGTAAGTCTTTCTAGTAAAAGAGCTACCGTTAAGAATTGCTCCCTGATACTAAAATCTTCTCACCGTAATTTTAATCTTGCTACCAACAGCCACGAGATCCCGTCTTACCGTTTCCGTCATGACAGTAATTGCATATTTTGTGGTTGAATACAGACTGCTAGGGTTCTCAAAGGAGAGCCAATGTCCTAATACGCTGTGGGAGCACAAAAACATCGTCAAGTACTTTTGGTACTCGTCTGTTATCACTCTATTATTTACAGAGATGAATCTCATAGGATTGATCGTTCACCTGTTGATATTGATGATGTGACCCGCTATGTTTCGCCTTCGCATTGAAGCCACGGCTTCTTTCACACCGACGGCAGACGCCATGACATTTAGGTCGAGTATCTTTCGAAATCCCTCAATATCGTCATCTAAAGCAAACAACGATAAATCAATGAGAAGAAATGAGCGACATGTACGTGCTTAGATCTCTGTAGTTATTGGCACAGGTCAAAAGTAAAAAAAAATTTGCTCAATTCTTATTGCTCACCAATGAATCGCTTAGGAGTCCAAAGACCAGCGTTGTTAACGAGGACGTGGACACCTCCAAATTTTGTATCAACCCATTTAAAAACGCCCTGAAATTCTTCCGTGTTGGTAATGTCACACTGCTTTGGATAAAACTTTCCTTTAGCTCCCTGGAGCCGTTTTTCCAGTGCTTTCAAGTTCTCCAATCGCCTGCCAAGTCCAATGACCAATAAATCCTCCTTGACGAGAGCTTCGGCGATTTTTTCACCTATTCCCGCACTGGCACCGGTCACGATTGCAGCCTTACCGACCCAACGATCCATGTTTTCAGAGTGAGTTGAATTACGATCGACCGTCCGCGCTTCCATATTTATATATAACATACCGAGGAGTGTTCGATGTATCATGTGTCGTAATGTACCTACTATAGTTTTAGAAGGAGATATAACCCCACTGCCCGCTGGTTTCAATTGCATGATACTCAACTTACATTACAGCAATTCACTTCCTTATCTTCAGTTACTAACGGTCGCTGGAGCTAATTGACAAATTCGACCATGAGCATTTATAACAACTCACTATCACCGCATAACAGCATAACAGCTAGTGACTGTAGTCACTGATCTGTAACTGGCTTGGTTGTTACAGATAAACTGGCAAATATTACAATTATCATTTTCCCTCCATTTATCTTTGAGAATTTTCGCTCGCAAGGTTGCATTGTCATCACACACATGATAACGTCATTGCAAGTGGAATGGGCGTTCGATGCGCTGTTTGCGGACTCGTGGTCGAAATTTGACGGAGTATAGATAGTCAAATGTTTTCATTCATGCCATGTTATCTCTTATAGATCAAAAGGTATATTTATGCTCGAATAGTAGTTTTCGATTAAAGTTGGTAAAGTGATATTTACGTACCGCGTATAATTACCGGTGACATGATTGTACGTGGCTGTGAAATCTCACGCGCTGGTATGAAACGTTATTTATTATAACCGCGCACATAAAGTAAGCCTTTTTTATCTTAATTTCCGTGCGTAAGGTGCTACTGTTTAGCGAACCGCACTTAAAGTGAGGTCATTTCGATACAGCGTTTCGAAATACTCGCGGATCCGCATGGTATACAGGTAAAGTGCCAAAACGTAGCACTTCGAGCGCGGAAATCACGATCAAAAAAGCTTACTTTACGCACGTTGTTACAAAAAATATTTATATCCGTCCCAACTCTTGGGCATAGCCGAGTCCTAATTATTGTCTTCACTGCAATTATGATCGGGAGTTGAGTT
Organism: Neodiprion lecontei; assembly: GCF_021901455.1. Classification (NCBI taxonomy): domain Eukaryota; kingdom Metazoa; phylum Arthropoda; class Insecta; order Hymenoptera; family Diprionidae; genus Neodiprion; species Neodiprion lecontei. Next base: position 348,559 of record NC_060265.1, read on the forward strand.
AGTATTTATCAATTGGCAATGTTAATATAAAACCAGGTATTTGCAGAAAAAACCCTGAAACTCAGGTTTGCAACATTTCTGCAGCCAGCTCGGCGATACGCCACACATAGCACGACCTACTTTCACATTGTTGAACTTACGGCGGATCCTGAAGGGTCTAAGATCTCGCAGCCAGTGAATTGAATGGCTCCACTATAATTGTCGGTAAGCGTGCGCCTTCTCTCCCCTTTGTTTAATACGGGAATTGCAAGTGGACCATTCTGATTTCACTGATTATTCATTTAAGTACATTTCGCTCCTTGTATTTGAAAAGTACCACCTCATTTCTCACTCATATATTGGTGCATGCGTACGTGTATTTTAGGTTCTCTGTTTCCGTCTGCAATGTTTTTATCGTCGCAGGGCATCGCACCCGAACAAAACGTCGAAATGGCTACGGACAGAGACCGCTATTCCAAATCAAATTCATCCAAGTGAAATCAATTCCGTCGGATGACGACGGACCCGATAGCGATACACGGCAGCGCAAGTATTCCTCTTCGCCGAAAGATCCTTCCTTTAGCCCGGGGGGGATACGATTTCCATACAACAAGGCACCGCAATGATTACCTACCCCGTGAATACATTAGTTGAACTTAGCCTTCCACAGTGCGCACAAGGTTCGCGTAGGCATTCCAGGTGTGTCCTCCGTCCCTCCGACTCTGCGCCCTTGTACACGCGTACGTACAACGTCGATACCCTTAAGCTGCCTGTTCGTCCTTAGGGATGAAAGTTATTTACTTCGGCCAACTGTCTTTCTCTCCGGGCTCAGCGAGGAATCTTCATTGCAACAGAAATGAAACCCCTGCGATCAATCCTCGCCTTTGGTCTGGGAATGCATGGTCTTAGAGGATACATAGTTCGGCTGTAGGTATTTACATAGGTATAACGTTTCGGAATATATCCAACTATGACCTGGGAATTTACCTTACCGGTTTTAGTCTAAGGAGTTGGGCGGTCTACTAGAATTCCGGATAGGATCTCCGAAGGTACGGTACCGTTTCTGTCAGCAGAATTTTTAGATTTTGCACCGATTTATACGGGTGAAACTCGCGTGTCTACGAATAGCTCTGATGATTTTTTCCATGCAATATCAAGACGCAAAGTTAACACGTAATAATGAATTTCGCGGGAATTTGAAACCACAGAAAAAGTTTTCGGTTGAAACTTACTAAGCTAAGTATATTTTGATGTATTGAACAAATTCGTGTGATCAAGAGATGGGGTTTATCGCTGTTGAGTCGGGAGACAAGTATCGAGACATCGTTAAAGAATATGTGTTGATCCAGTTCTAGACTAAAAGGATCTTACACGATGCAGGTCAGCCAAGTTTTCTGCTCAAGAAATTGCACGCGCGGTTATTAATTTGATTGAAAAAGGCAAAATGGCGACGAATTGTAAAGTCCTAGTTATGTCGATACACGCAATGGCTTGATACGCCTCAGGTGGAACGCCCTAAGGAGGCAATGGCAATCGCTTGTTTATTCTCCGCGTGGACCTGCGGTTCAATCCACTCCAAGCAAAATAGCATATGGTAAGTAGATTTCGCAACGTGTTGCCCGTACTGTTTACGGTAAGCGGAGAAGCACGCATTAATGGGTACAGGAATAAATGGAAATCAAATGATCGCGTTGCGTGGGCTGGTTAGGTGTCTAATGACAAGGGTGTGGTGTCGATATTAACGGTAAAATGTATCGAAGAACCGACCAAGAAAGTTTAGGTCGATGGGTAATGCAAGATAGAGCTTTCGATGATTTCCGTATAAAATAAGAGTAACGGGTGGGTGCGCCGGGCCGTTATAGTTATTGGTTCGGCTTTCTTATATTGGACGATAAATTCTTCGGGCTCGTTCTTTTTTCTTTAGAAATTTCCTGACCGAAGTTTCTTCGTTGACCAACAACTAACTTTCCAAAGGAGGGAAGGGGTCGTTATCGCAGACCATGGCTGCCAATAGATTTAGCACACTCGCGTTCTTCCTCTACCTATACAATCTATGGCGGAACCATTAAAACTGCTGCGACAGAGACTCAAACGTGTATTATTTATACTTATGAAAATACCTTATATCTTCACTCGGCATATTTTCCTAATCGTGATTCTCTTCTGGAGCGAGCAAATCTTTAGCAAGTAACAAAACATATCCGCAGCATGTTTGCGTTTAAATTAAAGTTTGAATTGAATTTTAAAAAATCGCAAGGATCGTAATGCTATCGGAGATCGTAACGAAGTCCAGATGGCAAGTACGGAGTATTGGAAATATTATATGTTATTGATCTCTCCCTATATTCATGGAGCATCGTGGACCGCAGTTCAGCTCGTCGGCCCGGTGATAAATCATGATCCTCAAGAAACTACCCCGCATGTTACAGGATACACGTCGATTGTTTTCGCACATGACGTATTATCCTTGCCGTATGCGAAATTCTACTAACATATCTATGTTGGAGGCTTACAGCAGCTGGCATGTTGTTCAACCTTTTCCAATAATATACCGTTGTATCCGATTGGAATTATTTTGATGCACATTATTGAACATAACATGAATCGAACACCTTTAAACCGCATTTCACTGATTTAGTACTGCGAAATGCACTCAGTTTCGACAAGTTCGATCACTGAGTCTCCAGCAAAAAAAAAATTCAGCCTAAAATACCCAAGCTACAACGTTCGGTGGGCTTCGTTTGTTGGTGACCAACCTTCTGCCGTAGAGTAATTCTAGAAATAACACCGTATGTGATGAGCTTAAGTTAATACATCGCTCACATGTGACTATAATACACTGTGAAGCATTCTGGACGTTGTAAATACCTAATTAATGGAATGCGTGATTCAACACGAAGCGGTGCCGTTGCCGGCAAAACAGCATTTAAAAAACATTCTTTTGCACTTTGGAAATTCACCGCTCAGATTGCGATGAATAATTATTAAAAATTACTCGTACGACTGCGATATGAGAAATATAACAGGATACGGAACATGTAGATAGTCTTTCTAAAAATAGACAACAGAAAAAAAGCAAGGAAAACACCACAGATTGAAACTAATTATGAACAAAGTGTTTCGTTATGAATCCTTTCTTCAGCATAAGATATTGTTACAAAGGGTGAAATCACCCGTTTTGCCCCCTCTTTAATGATCTAGTAGTCATCATAGATAAAAGACGTTTATAAACCTCTTATGTCTTTCAAAAGAATAAGATTGCTCCGTCAACCAACATTATTGTAAAAATAGTCTTGTTTCAGACTTCAAACGAGAAACACATATTACGCAATTAAAACTTTTTCACAACATTTTATTCACGCTCTTGATTTTGACTTGATAATTAAACTCGCGGATCCATATTTTATTTCCGTAACGTCAAAGAACGTTACAATATTTACATTTTTAACGTAGCGCCATTTCTGCATTTCCATTTATAACGATATTAGCTCGAATACCATCAGTGGACTCGAAGATACTCCTATCCGTAGGCAACTTCTCATGCATTTGTGACTACCGTATCACGGCATTGCAGGATAAAAAATCGTTACCCACCGCAACTGGCGAAGTTCGAATTTCGAATTACCGCTGGATGTCGCTACTAGCGGACTTGTCATCGAACACCGTGTACCTGTGTTACGTTTAATGCGGCGACTGTAACGTTTGAATTTTGAGTGGACGGAACACACGCTCCCGCGTAGAATAACCTAGTTCTGCAAAAGCAAAAAATTAATCATCTAGTCAAAGGTGCTACGCGTGTTAGAATAAGGAAATTGGCACGATAAAGCTACATCCTTGGTAACAGAGTATAACCTCTAAGGTTGACATAATTCACTTGTAAAGTGATTCAAACATAATGGCTGTGACACCTGATCAGGCTGATTTTTCTCTTGGTCAAAAAATGAGTAGAGGAAGCAGTCTAAAGCTCGGTGCTAATTTAATAGTGGCAGGAGGAAACTCGTTTCCTTCGTCGTGGTTATCCATTGACGACACTGTACTAAACACGATAAGTTTTGATGAAGAATTTACATATGCTACTGACAATGTTGTCGCTACAGCAACAAAGGACGATAATGAATATTATCAGAATAATAACAACCACACTAATGCCGAGGAAAACATGTTCTTTGAGAAAGATACAAACTTTGAACAAGTGAAAGATCACAATTACAGTAAAATATTGAACTTGAATATAAGCGACCAGGAATTTTGTCAAATAGAGTCAACCTTGGTACAAAAAACTGAACAAGTTCACATGGAGCTGAAAACCATACTGAATACAACAGAAATATCGATATGCCGTGATGATCGGTTAAACAATACGGTCGTAGATTCTGGTATCGAAAAATCTATGTGGGAAGATGACAGTCTACTGGATCGAGTATTCAATGAACTTGAATCATCCAATAACGAGAACGTCGAAGCTACCAAATCTGAGTGCTCTCCGTTGGCTGTATTAGATAGTTTCAGCACCTTGACTTCTCCAAAAAAAATTCATTCCGAACCATTGGATTGTCCTTCGACTGGTCCGCGTGTTCAAAAACACTCGTTATCACCACTTAAGGAAAATAGCAGACCCAACAAAAAGAGTCGGACGGTTGTCCCACGGTTTTGTGAGGATGCGATGAAAGATTCCTTTTACGGACTTCCAGGCTCGGTAAAATCACTTATACAGCGTGTAAAGGGAATTGATGAACTATATGGTAAGGTTCCTCTTTTGGTAAATGCTTTCCAGTTTCTTTGTTCTTTAAATTTTTTGATACAGAAATTGAGGAAACTTTTTGCCATCTACAGAATGGCAAGACGAGTGTCTTAAACTCAAGGCAATTTATGATCGAAAAAATTTAATTTATGCCCTCCCAACAAGTGGTGGAAAAACATTAGTGGCTGAGATATTAATGCTCAAGGAGCTTGTCGCTAACAAAAAAAATGCAATCTTCATACTTCCCTTTGTTGCAATCGTTCAAGAAAAGGTGCTACTGCTCAAAACATCTTTTTGCAATTTCACAATATTGCTTCTCATGCTTCTGCGCCTTGCTCATAATACTTGTAATTTATTTTAGGTACGTTCTTTGGCACCTTTTGCCCTGGCCTTAGATTTTTTGGTCGAGGAATATGCCGCTGGAAACGGGCAGTACCCGCCGCGTAAAAGGCGGAGAAAACACACCATTTATGTCTGCACGATTGAGAAGGGACTGGGCCTGGTTAATAGCTTGATAGAAAACCAGCGTCTTCATGAGGTAACGTTGTACTAATGTTTCAAAGTCAAAAGTTTGGATGAAATTACCTTGAATTTAATGGGAAACATTTTGAGTAGGTTGGAATGGTCGTTGTTGATGAGCTTCATTTATTAGGAGAAGATGGAGGCAGAGGCGCAACACTAGAAGGTCTACTGACAAAAATAATGTACACTGGAAGTGCGTTGAAAAAAAATAATCTGCTCAATGCTCGAAAGCATTTCACTTCATTATGAGTTCTTTTTTCTCAGATAATCCGCATATTATCGGAATGAGCGCCACTATTGGGAATTTGAATGAAATCGCTAAATTTTTGAATGCTGAAATTTACACGAAAGATTTTAGGCCTGTAGAATTGAAAGAGTATGTTAAATGTGAGGACGATATTTGGCTTGTAGATCTTGAGCAAGAAGAAATACTAACTGATCTAAAGAAAATTGCTTACGCTGTGAGTAAGCGTTTATCTCGGTGGTCATAATTGTGTTTACATAAGTTTACAATACATTTGAAGTACGTTAATGATGACAGTTTATTCCCTTCAAAATTTAGTACTCCCAGGAAGCTCTCAGGCTTGATCCAGATAAACTTGGAGGATTGGTAATGGATGTTGTACCACAAGACTCTTGTCTAATATTTTGTCCGAGTCGCAAGAACTGTGAGAATGTTTCTATATTGTTGACGAAAGTTCTGTTCAAGTAAGGAGAATAGCAAATCATACCCTGGCCATTTTGTCTTTCTATAAAAGTATCGTGATTACTTTAATAATTGCATTCTAACAATCATCCAGATCTCTGCACAATCATAAGAAAAAGGAGAAAGATATATTGATAAGAGCATTGAAAACTGAAGGTGCTCTCTGTGAGATTCTGGAACTAACTATAAAGTTTGGCGTAGCTTATCATCACTCTGGTTTGATGGCAGAAGAGCGAAAGCTACTGGAGGAAGCGTTCAGATCCGGAACTCTTTCTGTAATTTGTTGCACCTCAACTTTGGCTGCTGGCGTTAATTTACCAGCGCGAAGGGTAAGTTTCTATTATAGACATGGTCTGCCTTTTCAATTTCGTTATAATTTGTTCACATTACAGGTAATACTCAGACGTCCATATGTTGGTAATCAGTTTCTAAACTTGAGTCGTTATAAACAAATGATCGGTAGAGCTGGAAGAGCTGGGATGAAAGACGTTGGAGAAAGTATACTGATTTGTAGAACAAACGAAATTCCCAAGGTGCTGGATTTTACATAAATTTTGCCACTACTATTGCAATTATTCATTGGTTATTAGATAAACATGACGTTTCCCCTCTTCATCTTAGGTAAAAGAGTTGTTAACTTCTAATATGGACGACTGTATCAGTACTTTACACGTTGAAGAAGACAGGGGTATAAACAATTTGATTCTGAGTTCGATTCTCTTAAATTTGGCTACAACTAGATCAGAGTTGCACAAAATAGCTGGAACTACGCTTCTTGGAATACAACAGAAGAGGCTAAATATTAATACAAATAATATTACTGACAAAACGATCACAAAGCTAATAAAAACACGTGTAATTAAAGTGAAACAAGTTACTAATCACAGTGAAATCAATCCCAACTTAACTGTCCTCATTCAGTCGCAAGATAATTTAAAAACAGCTCAGGAAACACCACGACCTAGAAAAAAAATTGTAAAACTTAATAGAACAACAAAACTGGAAGTATGCAAACTGGGAAGAGCAGCTATGAAAGGTGAGGGTACCGAATTTTTTAACTGCATTTTTTCTCTATGCTCTTATCATATTTGTAATACCGTATTTCATGATTTTTAGGATGCGTCGATCTGAATCGTGCGCATATGCTGTACAGAGACTTAAAATCAGCACAAAACCAGCTAGTGCTACTCGACTGTCTCCACCTTTTGTACCTCGTGACGCCATACGATGTTGTTGATCTTGTAAAACCATCTGGAAACGTGTACTGCGATGTGGTAAGTCAGTAGGATACAAAAAGAGATTCGCCTTTAAATTTCATGTAATTTGTTGCAGGTTTGCAACTTGTCTCCCGTACAGATGGAGACTGCAAGAGTTTTAGGCATAAACGAGACAGTTGCAACCAAACTGAGAGCTGGAGTGATGCCAAAGGTTTTAAATTGAAATATTATTTCATACTTATTTGTAAATACCGAAAATGTAAGACTTTATAACATCTGTTTTCTTCCTACACAGAATGTCGATTCTAACGTCGTAAACAGGTTTTATTTGACCCTAATGCTCAATGAGTTGTGGAATCAGCAAACTGTTCACATAGTATCTACTAAGTATCAAGTCAATCGAGGAATAGTACAAAATTTAATGAACGCTTCCGCATCCTTTGCTTCAAGCGTGGAACGGTTTTGCGCGGTAATTATCGCACGCATATCTTGCTACCTAGAATATGTCAGAACGAAAAATAATGCAGATCTATGATGGTAAAAGAAAATGAGAATCTTGCTCACGGCGTCTTCTCTTTCAGGAACTTGATGAATTTTGGGCATTCAGAGACCTGTTGCACAGTTTTAGTAAACGGCTATCACACTGCTGCTCGGTTGAACTCGAACCGTTAATAGAACTTCCTAGTGTGAAAATTGTACGTCAAAAATGCAAAAGATACGCATTCAATGTACCTTGAAATGTCAAAAATGAATAACATGTAAGTATTGTGTTTTGATTTCTTCACTCAGGGACGTGCCAGACAGTTGTTCAATGCTGGATACAAAACATTGCAATCTGTAGCACTGGGTCAGCCAATGGAAATGTGTGATAAAATTGAAAACTTGCCGATGCGAGTCGCTAGTCAGATCGTCGCTGCAGCTAAGGTATGTTTTGATATTTGAAGCTTTATGTTTAATTCCAATTGGCAGAATGAAATCAATAAATTTTTGTAAGCGACGAATTAGTTACAATTAATTAAATAAAATGCACATTTTGAGTACATTTTGTTATTTTGCAGCTCTTATTGTTGGAGAAGGTGGAGAACCTCAGAGATGAGGCCGAAGACGTGCTGGATGGAATTGATATATCGAATTTCCGGTAATCCAATCATCACAGGCATATTCATGATATGCTGGTTACCGTACTACGACGCAAAACGTATAATAATTTAGAAATTAATTTCTTCCAATTACTCTCCAAGAGAAAATCAATTTTTAATTTGAATAATTCAATGCGATAGAAAAAAAAATTCAATCAAATGAACGTTTTGTTCCTTATCTATCGCAAAATGTAATATATTTAATTTTCTACACAATTTTTTCAATGACAAAGAACAACTGAGAGATTGTTCTTTAACGTTAAGTTTATAATATTTTTAATTCATTGCGATCTAAAACCCCATAGATGGATAAAAGTTTCTTTATTTTCACCATTTTCCATACGTTTTTGATAGCATTTAAAACTTATGAATACGTGAACTGTTGAATACATATATAAAAGGTGTATTTTTTTGTACAAAACTGTTATGCCTGTATTCTTTTTCCTATTACTGATTAAGCTTATGATTTATCTTGATTTGCTATAGATTACTGGTATTCTAGAATATTCATTGGCATTATGATGAATGATATTCTTTATACGAATCATCTTCATGGCAAATTTATATAAGAGCGCCGTATCCTGTATGTAACGGCGTTATGATAAAGTGCCATAGATTGAAAATCCCCGAACCAGCCAAAAGAATAGAGTCATTTTTTTTGGTAACTCTAGTGGGATGACAACATAAAACGTTCGACAATATTACTTTACTACATATTGTGCAATGCAGATCAGCGTGTGTGAAATCTAACACTCTGATTAAGCTGGCACATAAAATATTCGTCCATGTGTTGTTGTGAAACTTTTGTCGAAAAAGTGAATCTCCACACGGTGGTACAAATAAATCATTTCAATTCATAGGTTGAGTTTTAACAAAAGCCATAAAATTAAGATTTTTATTCATCATTTTCACAACATAGGACGCGGATATAAAAACTAGTAATTAACTATATACAATATTGCGGAAGGAACGGTAACTTATATCATTATTTTATGGTGATCTGGTATCAACGTTTTTTATATAAACACGGATTGAGCACGAGAGGTGGAAGTTTACTTCGTTTTTTCGTGACGTCGGCGTCTTTTTTAAAGTCCATAAAGTAGAATAAGTTGTGCGATAAGTCTTTCCACGTATTGACAAATCCGTAAACACCCAAAGTTTTGATGAACTCGTCCACGTCATTGAACCTACTTTCAACTTCGGCAATTTTGAGAATCCCACTGAAGGCAGAAACGCAAAAAAATCAAATTATTGTGCTGAATAAAAGTGAAGTTAGTGTTCAACATAAAAATCCGAAAATATGGAGCCACTTATTTCCTGCACACGTAGTTTGATACCTACTCTTTCTTCAGAACTCTGTTGGCTTCTGTCAAGTAATCTGTCAGATTTGTGCCCATCAGAGAGAGGCAGAAAACCACGACATCAATTCGGCCCGTCAGCAATGACGAATGTGCCATATCGCAGGTGGTGACTTTATCATTTATGGCAACCAGATCCAAGGAGTGTACTTTCTGTGTTACACTGGCTGCAAGTCTGGCTTCGCCGCATCCGAAGTCTGCGACAATATAGTCTTTCGGCCTGTCGGTGTAAAATTAAGAAGTGATACAGTATCGATACAAATTTATTTGTGCCATTATATTTAATTGAACAGAATATATAAGCTCCTATAAACGAAAAACTGATCTGTGTTAAATATTGTTTCCTTACATTTTTTTTATCGATGCGATTATGGTATCTAAAGGGTTCAAAGGCCACTGTTCCACTTGGAGCTGATAGCCTTCATGGTAGGCTAAAAATGCGTCAGGATCTTCCTTGAAATATTTCTTGGACGACCAGCTTTCGCTGTTGTACATTTGTTCGTTCAAGTATCGAAACCTTGAAGACTTGAGTCTAGCCAACATTCTGTCTCTTAGTGATTTTTGCTCAGTACTTTTCTTATAGATCTTTATTGAGTCATGCTGCTGCTTTTCAGCGAGCAATTTCTGTAATCTGTCGATTGTTATTCTGGATTCAATAACTTTGGTTGAAACTTTGAGATTGGTCAAATTCTTATCGTCTTTCATTTCAGCCTGAACATCCGTTGTGGAATTGTCTCTTCCATCTGTCAGGTTTGCAATAGAAGGCTCTTTTGTACTGCTTGAATTTCTTAGATTTTTTAGTTTCTTTTTCTTACGCTTTAATTTTTGCTTTTGAATCCGCTTTGCAAGAAGATCTCCATTTGGCTCCAATTTCTGTTTGCGGATCCTATGATGAGCATTGTTTGGAATTTTTTTTTTATTAACTTTGTTAGGTTTGTTCTTTTTCAACGATAATTCAGTGGCACTGTTATTTGCATTGGCACTAGATCTAGGGTCCGAATTTTTATGTGATTCGGATTTCCATTTCTTAATTGAAGTTTCGTTTATCGTTGAGTCAGAAGATTTACGTTTCTTGCTACTGACTCCATTTCTAGCTGCAGGAAGATTGATAATTTCAGCATTCCGTGCCAGTTTGGCAACTTTTGATTTCGGTTTTTTACGTAGTATCGATTTCTTCTCAGCCTGAAGAATATTAACCGATATTTTGGTCGGTTTGGCTTTCTTCTTCCGCTGCATAAAAAGTATCAAGGCATTCAATTAGTAAATAAGTTCTTCGAACACAGTTTTGAGGTTAGAAAAGGTTAGGATTCATATTATATACATTTTGGTAAACTTACACCGATAAATAGTTCGTTCGTCAGTTTGTCACCTGTTACGTCAATCTCCCAAGCACTTTCCTTAAATATCCTCATTTCGATATCAAGAACTCATCGAAGTAACAGGTTACTATTATAAGTCTATGGTTACTACAACTCCAATTTACTCCATACACGCGGTATGATCCAGTGTTGCCGGACTGAAATTCTTCGCCGTGCTCCATTCTAGCAAATACTTACATCATGCATGCTAGATAGAGCCACAAAACGTGCTGGTATGAAAAACTTCATCTGCATTTTCACGTGCAGCAAACGGCTGGATGCAGTACCGATGCCGTCGCCACTCTGTAGTTGCCGTTGTGTGTTTCGCGGCAGCAAGTAGATTATACTTTTTCTGCTTGAATCAAATTTTTACTTGTTTTTACGTAATATATGCTTTGTGAAGAATGTGCGATATTTTATTTCTTTACGCTAATCGGAGGCTCTGTATAAAATGTATGCTATTATTTTTACGCAGAAATTGGCTCAAAGTCACAAATTAGCCGTTTGCGAGGAAAATCGAAGGGTGCAATGTTGTCTTTCTCAGGTAAAATTTCCTGTACCATCAGGTCGTATGTCGCTGCGATCGGCAGCGCGTTATGGTACGATAGTGGGCGTGATTGCAGATTGTTGCATGCTGCTGCAGCTTGAGTCCAGCCAATAGATCTGCACAGGTGTACTCGCTGATATATTTCGCGTTTTCGCTTACACGTGCCGATTGATGGAATCAACTGTAAAGCCTACTCACAGGTGCACAAACTGAAATATGTTTCGTAAATAAGCTCGATTCATGCTTCGTAAACGGCATAACAGCATCGTCGTGAACAGCTACGGATTGAATGAAGAAGGCTGCAGATTGCACGTCAATCGGAATGTGTTACGGTACGGGATGATTCATTCGCTGGAGGTATAATGTTTTTTTTTAACAAATCAAACATATTGTCAGCTGCAAAATATCAGCAAGCGCAATCGATTTTTCTCGCAAAATTACGTCGGAATAGTGCCAGAAAGACTTGATTCCAGCACTTTTCGAAATCACGAATATTTTCGACAAAAATGCAAAGGGGTTAGCCTTACTTTTTTGTCATTATTAGAGCCGAAAATTTTTGGTCTCAGATTCGATTAGAAAGACTCTTTCCTGACTAATTGGACACCCAGAAACTCAGAAAACGCAGCGAAAATAGCGTTGGATCAGCAGGAGAGGAGTTAGGAAGCAAAAAGCACCTGCTGAAAAATGTGTTAAAAACGAGTTTTCGTTTTTTGGCTGTAACTTATAATGCGTTGATCGCAGCGTATTGGGACTGCGCCCAATCGACTTCTCTCGCAAAATTACGTCCGATCAGTGCTACAATTGATTGATTCCAGCACTTTTCAAAATCGCGAAAATTTTCGCCAAAAATGGAAAGGGGTTAGCCTTACTTTTTTTTTTGGCAAAAAACTTTTGGTCTCAGATTCGATTTAAACGATCCTTAACCGACCAATTGGACCCTCAGGAACTCAGAAATCGCAGCGAAAAGAGCGTAGGACCAACAGGAGAGAGATGGCGAGCGAAAAAGCACCTGCTGAAAAATGTCGAAAATTCAGGTTCTGGTTTTTTGGCTGTAACTTTTGATGCGTTGATCGCAGCGTATTGGGACTGCGCCCAATCGACTCCTCTCGCAAAATTACGTCCGATCAGTGCTACAATTGATTGATTCCAGCACTTTTCAAAATCGCGAAAATTTTCGCCAAAAATGGAAAGGGGTTAGCCTTACTTTTTTTTTTGGCAAAAAACTTTTGGCCTCAGATTCGATTTAAACGATCCTTAACCGACCAATTGGACCCTCAGGAACTCAGAAATCGCAGCGAAAAGAGCGTAGGACCGACAGGAGAGAAATGGCGAGCGAAAAAGCACCTGCTGAAAAATGTCGAAAATTCAAGTTCTGGTTTTTTGGCTGTAACTTTTGATGCGTTGATCGCAGCGTATTGGGACTGCGCCCAATCGACTTCTCTCGCAAAATTTCGTCCGACCAGTGCTACAATTGATTAATTCCAGCACTTTTCAAAATGTCGAAAATTCAGGTTCTGGTTTTTTGGCTGTAACTTATGATGCGTTGATCGCAGCGTATTGGGACTGCGCCCAATCGACTTCTCTCGCAAAATTACGTCCGATCAGTGCTACAATTGATTGATTCCAGCACTTTTCAAAATCGCGAAAATTTTCGCCAAAAATGGAAAGGGGTTAGCGTTACTTTTTTTTTTGGCAAAAAACTTTTGGTCTCAGATTCGATTTAAACGATCCTTAACCGACCAATTGGACCCTCAGGAACTCAGAAATCGCAGCGAAAAGAGCGTAGGACCAACAGGAGAGAGATGGCAAGCGAAAAAGCACCTGCTGAAAAATGTCGAAAATTCAGGTTCTGGTTTTTTGGCTGTAACTTTTGATGCGTTGATCGCAGCGTATTGGGACTGCGCCCAATCGACTTCTCTCGCAAAATTTCGTCGGACCAGTGCTACAATTGATTGATTCCAGCACTTTTCAAAATCGCGAAAATTTTCGCCAAAAATGGAAAGGGGTTAGCCTTACTTTTTTTTTGGCAAAAAACTTTTGGCCTCAGATTCGATTTAAACGATCCTCAACCGACCAATTGGACCCTCAGAAACTCAGAAATCGCAGCAGAAAGAGCGTAGGACCAACAGGAGAGAAATGGCGAGCGAAAAAGCACCTGCTGAAAAATGTCGAAAATTCAGGTTCTGGTTTTTTGGCTGTAACTTTTGATGCGTTGATCGCAGCGTATTGGGACTGCGCCCAATCGACTCCTCTCGCAAAATTACGTCCGATCAGTGCTACAATTGATTGATTCCAGCACTTTTCAAAATCGCGAAAATTTTCGCCAAAAATGGAAAGGGGTTAGCCTTACTTTTTTTTTGGGCAAAAAACTTTTGGTCTCAGATCCGATTTAAACGATCCTTAACCGACCAATTGGACCCTCAGGAACTCAGAAATCGCAGCGAAAAGAGCGTAGGACCAACAGGAGAAAAATGGCGAGCGAAAAAGCACCTGCTGAAAAATGTCGAAAATTCAGGTTCTGGTTTTTTGGCTGTAACTTTTAATGCGTTGATCGCAGCGTATTGGGACTGCGCCCAATCCACTTCTCTCGCAAAATTACGTCCGATCAGTGCTACAATTGATTGATTCCAGCACTTTTCAAAATCGCGAAAATTTTCGCCAAAAATGGAAAGGGGTTAGCCTTACTTTTTTTTTGGCAAAAAACTTTTGGTCTCAGATTCGATCTAAACGATCCTTAACCGACCAATTGGACCCTCAGGAATTCAGAAATCGCAGCGAAAAGAGCGTAGGACCGACAGGAGGGAATGGCGAGCGAAAAAGCACCTGCTGAAAAATGTCGAAAATTCAGGTTCTGGTTTTTTGGCTGTAACTTTGAATGCGTTGATCGCAGCGTATTGGGACTGCGCCCGATCGACTTCTCTCGCAAAATTTCGTCCGACCAGTGCTACAATTGATTGATTCCAGCACTTTTCGAAATCGCGAAAATTTTCGCCAAAAATGGAAAGGGGTTAGCCTTACTTTTTTTTTTGGCAAAAAACTTCTGGTCTCAGATTCGATTTAAACGATCCTTAATTGACCGATCGGACCCTCAGGAACTCAGAAATCGCAGCGAAAAGAGCGTAGGACCAACAGGAGAGAAATGGCGAGCGAAAAAGCACCTGCTGAAAAATGTCGAAAATTCAGGTTCTGGTTTATTGGCTGTAACTTTTGATGCGTTGATCGCAGCGTATTGGGACTGCGCCCAATCGACTCCTCTCGCAAAATTACGTCCGATCAGTGCTACAATTGATTGATTCCAGCACTTTTCAAAATCGCGATAATTTTCGCCAAAAATGGAAAGGGGTTAGCCTTACTTTTTTTTTTGGCAAAAAACTTTTGGTCTCAGATTCGATCTAAACGATCCTTAATTGACCGATCGGACCCTCAGGAACTCAGAAATCGCAGCGAAAAGAGCGTAGGACCAACAGGAGAGAAATGGCGAGCGAAAAAGCACCTGCTGAAAAATGTCGAAAATTCAGGTTCTGGTTTTTTGGCTGTAACTTTTGATGCGTTGATCGCAGCGTATTGGGACTGCGCCCAATCGACTCCTCTCGCAAAATTACGTCCGATCAGTGCTACAATTGATTGATTCCAGCACTTTCCAAAATCGCGAAAATTTTCGCCAAAAATGGAAAGGGGTTAGCCTTACTTTTTTTTTTGGCAGAAAACTTTTGGTCTCAGATTCGATTTAAACGATCCTTAATTGACCGATCGGACCCTCAGGAACTCAGAAATCGCAGCGAAAAGAGCGTAGGACCAACAGGAGAGAAATGGCGAGCGAAAAAGCACCTGCTGAAAAATGTCGAAAATTCAGGTTCTGGTTTTTTGGCTGTGACTTTTGATGCGTTGATCGCAGCGTATTGGGACTGCGCCCAATCGACTTCTCTCGCAAAATTACGTCCGATCAGTGCTACAATTGATTGATTCCAGCACTTTTCAAAATCGCGAAAATTTTCGCCAAAAATGGAAAGGGGTTAGCCTTACTTTTTTTTTTGGCAAAAAACTTTTGGTCTCAGATTCGATCTAAACGATCCTTAACCGACCAATTGGACCCTCAGGAACTCAGAAATCGCAGCGAAAAGAGCGTAGGACCGACAGGAGGGAATGGCGAGCGAAAAAGCACCTGCTGAAAAATGTCGAAAATTCAAGTTCTGGTTTTTTGGCTGTAACTTTTGATGCGTTGATCGCAGCGTATTGGGACTGCGCCCAATCGACTTCTCTCGCAAAATTTCGTCCGACCAGTGCTACAATTGATTGATTCCGGCACTTTTCAAAATCGCGACAATTTTCGCCAAAAATGGAAAGGGGTTAGCCTTACTTTTTTTTTTGGCAAAAAACTTTTGGCCTCAGATTCGATTTAAACGATCCTTAACCGACCAAATGGACCCTCAGGAACTCAGAAATCGCAGCGAAAAGAGCGTAGGACCAACAGGAGAGAAATGGCGAGCGAAACAGCACCTGCTGAAAAATGTCGAAAATTCAGGTTCTGGTTTTTTGGCTGTAACTTTTGATGCGTTGATCGCAGCGTATTGGGACTGCGCCGAATCGACTCCTCTCGCAAAATTACGTCCGATCAGTGCTACAATTGATTGATTCCAGCACTTTTCAAAATCGCGAAAATTTTCGCCAAAAATGGAAAGGGGTTAGCCTTACTTTTTTTTTTGGCAAAAAACTTTTGGTCTCAGATTCGATTTAAACGATCCCTAATTGACCGATCGGACCCTCAGGAACTCAGAAATCGCAGCGAAAAGAGCGTAGGACCAACAGGAGAGAAATGGCGAGCGAAAAAGCACCTGCTGAAAAATGTCGAAAATTCAGGTTCTGGTTTTTTGGCTGTGACTTTTGATGCGTTGATCGCAGCGTATTGGGACTGCGCCCAATCGACTTCTCTCGCAAAATTACGTTCGATCAGTGCTACAATTGATTGATTCCAGCACTTTTCAAAATCGCGAAAATTTTCGCCAAAAATGGAAAGGGGTTAGCCTTACTTTTTTTTTTGGCAAAAAACTTTTGGCCTCAGATTCGATTTAAACGATCCTTAACCGACCAATTGGACCCTCAGGAACTCAGAAATCGCAGCGAAAAGAGCGTAGGACCAACAGGAGAGAAATGGCGAGCGAAAAAGCACCTGCTGAAAAATGTCGAAAATTCAGGTTCTGGATTTTTGGCTGTAACTTTTGATGCGTTGATCGCAGCGTATTGGGACTGCGCCCAATCGACTCCTCTCGCAAAATTACGTCCGATCAGTGCTTCAATTGATTGATTCCAGCACTTTTCAAAATCGCGAAAATTTTCGCCAAAAATGGAAAGGGGTTAGCCTTACTTTTTTTTTTAGGCAAAAAACTTTTGGTCTCAGATTCGATTTAAACGATCCTTAATTGACCGATCGGACCCTCAGGAACTCAGAAATCGCAGCGAAAAGAGCGTAGGACCAACAGGAGAGAAATGGCGAGCGAAAAAGCACCTGCTGAAAAATGTCGAAAATTCAGGTTCTGGTTTTTTGGCTGTGACTTCTGATGCGTTGATCGCAGCGTATTGGGACTGCGCCCAATCGACTTCTCTCGCAAAATTACGTTCGATCAGTGCTACAATTGATTGATTCCAGCACTTTTCAAAATCGCGAAAATTTTCGCCAAAAATGGAAAGGGGTTAGCCTTACTTTTTTTTTTGGCAAAAAACTTTTGGTCTCAGATTCGATCTAAACGATCCTTAACCGACCAATTGGACCCTCGGGAATTCAGAAATCGCAGCGAAAAGAGCGTAGGACCGGCAGGAGGGAATGGCGAGCGAACAAGCACCTGCTGAAAAATGTCGAAAATTCAAGTTCCGGTTTTTTGGCTGTAACTTTTGATGCGTTGATCGCAGCGTATTGGGACTGCGCCCAATCGACTTCTCTCGCAAAATTTCGTCCGACCAGTGCTACAATTGATTGATTCCGGCACTTTTCAAAATCGCGAAAATTTTCGCCAAAAATGGAAAGGGGTTAGCCTTACTTTTTTTTTTGGCAAAAAACTTTTGGCCTCAGATTCGATTTAAACGATCCTCAACCGACCAATTGGACCCTCAGGAACTCAGAAATCGCAGCGAAAAGAGCGTAGGACCAACAGGAGAGAAATGGCGAGCGAAAAAGCACCTGCTGAAAAATGTCGAAAATTCAGGTTCTGGATTTTTGGCTGTAACTTTTGATGCGTTGATCGCAGCGTATTGGGACTGCGCCCAATCGACTTCTCTCGCAAAATTACGTTTGATCAGTGCTACAATTGATTGATTCCAGCACTTTTCAAAATCGCGAAAATTTTCGCCAAAAATGGAAAGGGGTTAGCCTTACTTTTTTTTTTGGCAAAAAACTTTTGGCCTCAGATTCGATTTAAACGATCCTCAACCGACCAATTGGACCCTCAGGAACTCAGAAATCGCAGCGAAAAGAGCGTAGGACCAACAGGAGAGAAATGGCGAGCGAAAAAGCACCTGCTGAAAAATGTCGAAAATTCAGGTTCTGGATTTTTGGCTGTAACTTTTGATGCGTTGATCGCAGCGTATTGGGACTGCGCCCAATCGACTCCTCTCGCAAAATTACGTCCGATCAGTGCTACAATTGATTGATTCCAGCACTTTTCAAAATCGCGAAAATTTTCGCCAAAAATGGAATGGGGTTAGCCTTACTTTTTTTTTTGGCAAAAAACTTTTGGTCTCAGATTCGATTTAAACGATCCTTGACCGACCAATTGGACCCTCAGGAACTCAGAAATCGCAGCGAGAAGAGCGTAGGACCAACAGGAGAGAAATGGCGAGCGAAAAAGCACCTGCTGAAAAATGTCGAAAATTCAGGTTCTGGTTTTTTGGCTGTAACTTTTGATGCGTTGATCGCAGCGTATAGGGACTGCGCCCAATCGACTTCTCTCGCAAAATTACGTCCGATCAGTGCTACAATTGATTGATTCCAGCACTTTTCAAAATCGCGAAAATTTTCGCCAAAAATGGAAAGGGGTTAGCCTTACTTTTTTTTTTGGCAAAAAACTTTTGGTCTCAGATTCGATTTAAACGATCCCTAATTGACCGATCGGACCCTCAGGAACTCAGAAATCGCAGCGAAAAGAGCGTAGGACCAACAGGAGAGAAATGGCGAGCGAAAAAGCACCTGCTGAAAAATGTCGAAAATTCAGGTTCTGGTTTTTTGGCTGTGACTTTTGATGCGTTGATCGCAGCGTATTGGGACTGCGCCCAATCGACTTCTCTCGCAAAATTACGTCCGATCAGTGCTACAATTGATTGATTCCAGCACTTTTCAAAATCGCGAAAATTTTCGCCAAAAATGGAAAGGGGTTAGCCTTACTTTTTTTTTTGGCAAAAAACTTTTGGCCTCAGATTCGATTTAAACGATCCTCAACCGACCAATTGGACCCTCAGGAACTCAGAAATCGCAGCGAAAAGAGCGTAGGACCAACAGGAGAGAAATGGCGAGCGAAAAAGCACCTGCTGAAAAATGTCGAAAATTCAGGTTCTGGATTTTTGGCTGTAACTTTTGATGCGTTGATCGCAGCGTATTGGGACTGCGCCCAATCGACTTCTCTCGCAAAATTACGTTTGATCAGTGCTACAATTGATTGATTCCAGCACTTTTCAAAATCGCGAAAATTTTCGCCAAAAATGGAAAGGGGTTAGCCTTACTTTTTTTTTTGGCAAAAAACTTTTGGCCTCAGATTCGATTTAAACGATCCTCAACCGACCAATTGGACCCTCAGGAACTCAGAAATCGCAGCGAAAAGAGCGTAGGACCAACAGGAGAGAAATGGCGAGCGAAAAAGCACCTGCTGAAAAATGTCGAAAATTCAGGTTCTGGATTTTTGGCTGTAACTTTTGATGCGTTGATCGCAGCGTATTGGGACTGCGCCCAATCGACTCCTCTCGCAAAATTACGTCCGATCAGTGCTACAATTGATTGATTCCAGCACTTTTCAAAATCGCGAAAATTTTCGCCAAAAATGGAATGGGGTTAGCCTTACTTTTTTTTTTGGCAAAAAACTTTTGGTCTCAGATTCGATTTAAACGATCCTTGACCGACCAATTGGACCCTCAGGAACTCAGAAATCGCAGCGAGAAGAGCGTAGGACCAACAGGAGAGAAATGGCGAGCGAAAAAGCACCTGCTGAAAAATGTCGAAAATTTAGGTTCTGGTTTTATGGCTGTAACTTTTGATGCGTTGATCGCAGCGTATAGGGACTGCGCCCAATCGACTTCTCTCGCAAAATTACGTCCGACCAGTGCTACAATTGATTGATTCCAGCACTTTTCAAAATGTCGAAAATTCAGGTTCTGGTTTTTTGGCTGTAACTTATGATGCGTTGATCGCAGCGTATTGGGACTGCGCCCAATCGACTTCCCTCGCAAAATTACGTCCGATCAGTGCTACAATTGATTGATTCCAGCACTTTTCAAAATCGCGAAAATTTTCGCCAAAAATGGAAAGGGGTTAGCCTTACTTTTTTTTTTGGCAAAAAACTTTTGGTCTCAGATTCGATTTAAACGATCCTTAATTGACCGATCGGACCCTCAGGAACTCAGAAATCGCAGCGAAAAGAGCGTAGGACCAACAGGAGAGAAATGGCGAGCGAAAAAGCACCTGCTGAAAAATGTCGAAAATTCAGGTTCTGGTTTTTTGGCTGTAACTTTTGATGCGTTGATCGCAGCGTATTGGGACTGCGCCCAATCGACTCCTCTCGCAAAATTGCGTCCGATCAGTGCTACAATTGATTGATTCCAGCACTTTTCAAAATCGCGAAAATTTTCGCCAAAAATGGAAAGGGGTTAGCCTTACTTTTTTTTGTGGCAAAAAACTTTTG
Source organism: Neodiprion lecontei (assembly GCF_021901455.1). Lineage (NCBI taxonomy): Eukaryota > Metazoa > Arthropoda > Insecta > Hymenoptera > Diprionidae > Neodiprion > Neodiprion lecontei. The sequence continues at coordinate 369,005 of NC_060265.1, forward strand.
GTCTCAGATTCGATTTAAACGATCCTTAATTGACCGATCGGACCCTCAGGAACTCAGAAATCGCAGCGAAAAGAGCGTAGGACCAACAGGAGAGAAATGGCGAGCGAAAAAGCACCTGCTGAAAAATGTCGAAAATTCAGGTTCTGGTTTTTTGGCTGTAACTTTTGATGCGTTGATCGCAGCGTATTGGGACTGCGCCCAATCGACTCCTCTCGCAAAATTACGTCCGATCAGTGCTACAATTGATTGATTCCAGCACTTTTCAAAATCGCGAAAATTTTCGCCAAAAATGGAAAGGGGTTAGCCTTACTTTTTTTTTTGGCAAATAACTTTTGGCCTCAGATTCGATTTAAACGATCCTTAACCGACCAAATGGACCCTCAGGAACTCAGAAATCGCAGCGAAAAGAGCGTAGGACCAACAGGAGAGAAATGGCGAGCGAAACAGCACCTGCTGAAAAATGTCGAAAATTCAGGTTCTGGTTTTTTGGCTGTAACTTTTGATGCGTTGATCGCAGCGTATTGGGACTGCGCCGAATCGACTCCTCTCGCAAAATTACGTCCGATCAGTGCTACAATTGATTGATTCCAGCACTTTTCAAAATCGCGAAAATTTTCGCCAAAAATGGAAAGGGGTTAGCCTTACTTTTTTTTTTGGCAAAAAACTTTTGGTCTCAGATTCGATTTAAACGATCCTTAATTGACCGATCGGACCCTCAGGAACTCAGAAATCGCAGCGAAAAGAGCGTAGGACCAACAGGAGAGAAATGGCGAGCGAAAAAGCACCTGCTGAAAAATGTCGAAAATTCAGGTTCTGGTTTTTTGGCTGTAACTTTCGATGCGTTGATCGCAGCGTATTGGGACTGCGCCCAATCGACTCCTCTCGCAAAATTACGTCCGATCAGTGCTACAATTGATTGATTCCAGCACTTTTCAAAATCGCGAAAATTTTCGCCAAAAATGGAAAGGGGTTAGCCTTACTTTTTTTTTTGGCAAAAAACTTTTGGCCTTAGATTCGATTCAAACGATCCTTAACCGACCAATTGGACCCTCAGAAACTCAGAAATCGCAGCGAAAACAGCGTAGGACCAACAGGAGAGAAATGGCGAGCGAAAAAGCACCTGCTGAAAAATGTCGAAAATTCAGGTTCTGGTATTTTCGCTGTAACTTTTGATGCGTTGATCGCAGCGTATTGGGACTGCGCCCAATCGACTCCTCTCGCAAAATTACGTCCGATCAGTGCTACAATTGATTGATTTCAGCACTTTTCAAAATCGCGAAAATTTTCGCCAAAAATGGAAAGGGGTTAGCCTTACTTTTTTTTTTGGCAAAAAACTTTTGGTCTCAGATTCGATTTAAACGATCCGTAATTGACCGATCGGACCCTCAGGAACTCAGAAATCGCAGCGAAAAGAGCGTAGGACCAACAGGAGAGAAATGGCGAGCGAAAAAGCACCTGCTGAAAAATGTTGAAAATTCGGGTTCTGGTTTTTTGGCTGTGACTTTTGATGCGTTGATCGCAGCGTATTGGGACCGCGCCCAATCGACTTCTCTCACAAACTTACGTCCGATCAGTGCTACAATTGATTGATTCCAGCACTTTTCAAAATCGCGAAAATTTTCGCCAAAAATGGAAAGGGGTTAGCCTTACTTTTTTTTTTGGCAAAAAACTTTTGGTCTCAGATTCGATTTAAACGATCCTTAACCGACCAATTGGACCCTCAGGAACTCAGAAATCGCAGCGAGAAGAGCGTAGGACCAACAGGAGAGAAATGGCGAGCGAAAAAGCACCCGCTGAAAAATGTCGAAAATTCAGGTTCTGGTTTTTTGGCTGTAACTTTTGATGCGTTGATCGCAGCGTATAGGGACTGCGCCCAATCGACTTCTCTCGCAAAATTACGTCCGATCAGTGCTACAATTGATTGATTCCAGCACTTTTCAAAATCGCGAAAATTTTCGCCAAAAATGGAAAGGGGTTAGCCTTACTTTTTTTTTTGGCAAAAAACTTTTGGTCTCAGATTCGATCTAAACGATCCTTAACCGACCAATTGGACCCTCAGGAACTCAGAAATCGCAGCGAAAAGAGCGTAGGACCGACAGGAGGGAATGGCGAGCGAAAAAGCACCTGCTGAAAAATGTCGAAAATTCAAGTTCTGGTTTTTTGGCTGTAACTTTTGATGCGTTGATCGCAGCGTATTGGGACTGCGCCCAATCGACTTCTCTCGCAAAATTTCGTCCGACCAGTGCTACAATTGATTGATTCCGGCACTTTTCAAAATCGCGACAATTTTCGCCAAAAATGGAAAGGGGTTAGCCTTACTTTTTTTTTTGGCAAAAAACTTTTGGTCTCAGATTCGATTTGAACGATCCTTAACCGACCAATTGGACCCTCAGGAACTCAGAAATCGCAGCGAGAAGAGCGTAGGACCAACAGGAGAGAAATGGCGAGCGAAAACGCACCTGCTGAAAAATGTCGAAAATTCAGGTCCTCGTTTTTTGGCCGTAACTTTTGATGCGTTGATCGCAGCGTATTGGGACTGCGCCCAATCGACTTCTCTCGCAAAATTACGTCCGATCAGTGCTACAATTGATTGATTCCAGCACTTTTCAAAATCGCGAAAATTTTCGCCAAAAATGGAAAGGGGTTAGCCTTACTTTTTTTTTTGGCAAAAAACTTTTGGTCTCAGATTCGATTTAAACGATCCTTAATTGACCGATCGGACCCTCAGGAACTCAGAAATCGCAGCGAAAAGAGCGTAGGACCAACAGGAAAGAAATGGCGAGCGAAAAAGCACCTGCTGAAAAATGTCGAAAATTTAGGTTCTGGTTTTATGGCTGTAACTTTTGATGCGTTGATCGCAGCGTATTGGGACTGCGCCCAATCGACTTCTCTCGCAAAATTTCGTCCGACCAGTGCTACAATTGATTGATTCCAGCACTTTTCAAAATCGCGAAAATTTTCGCCAAAAATGGAAAGGGGTTAGCCTTACTTTTTTTTTTGGCAAAAAACTTTTGGCCTCAGATTCGATTTAAACGATCCTTAACCGACCAAATGGACCCTCAGGAACTCAGAAATCGCAGCGAAAAGAGCGTAGGACCAACAGGAGAGAAATGGCGAGCGAAACAGCACCTGCTGAAAAATGTCGAAAATTCAGGTTCTGGTTTTTTGGCTGTAACTTTTGATGCGTTGATCGCAGCGTATTGGGACTGCGCCGAATCGACTCCTCTCGCAAAATTACGTCCGATCAGTGCTACAATTGATTGATTCCAGCACTTTTCAAAATCGCGAAAATTTTCGCCAAAAATGGAAAGGGGTTAGCCTTACTTTTTTTTTTGGCAAAAAACTTTTGGTCTCAGATTCGATTTAAACGATCCTTAATTGACCGATCGGACCCTCAGGAACTCAGAAATCGCAGCGAAAAGAGCGTAGGACCAACAGGAGAGAAATGGCGAGCGAAAAAGCACCTGCTGAAAAATGTCGAAAATTCAGGTTCTGGTTTTTTGGCTGTAACTTTTGATGCGTTGATCGCAGCGTATTGGGACTGCGCCCAATCGACTCCTCTCGCAAAATTACGTCCGATCAGTGCTACAATTGATTGATTCCAGCACTTTTCAAAATCGCGAAAATTTTCGCCAAAAATGGAAAGGGGTTAGCCTTACTTTTTTTTTTGGCAAAAAACTTTTGGTCTCAGATTCGATTTAAACGATCCGTAATTGACCGATCGGACCCTCAGGAACTCAGAAATCGCAGCGAAAAGAGCGTAGGACCAACAGGAGAGAAATGGCGAGCGAAAAAGCACCTGCTGAAAAATGTTGAAAATTCGGGTTCTGGTTTTTTGGCTGTGACTTTTGATGCGTTGATCGCAGCGTATTGGGACCGCGCCCAATCGACTTCTCTCACAAACTTACGTCCGATCAGTGCTACAATTGATTGATTCCAGCACTTTTCAAAATCGCGAAAATTTTCGCCAAAAATGGAAAGGGGTTAGCCTTACTTTTTTTTTTGGCAAAAAACTTTTGGTCTCAGATTCGATTTAAACGATCCTTAACCGACCAATTGGACCCTCAGGAACTCAGAAATCGCAGCGAGAAGAGCGTAGGACCAACAGGAGAGAAATGGCGAGCGAAAAAGCACCTGCTGAAAAATGTCGAAAATTCAGGTTCTGGTTTTTTGGCTGTAACTTTTGATGCGTTGATCGCAGCGTATAGGGACTGCGCCCAATCGACTTCTCTCGCAAAATTACGTCCGATCAGTGCTACAATTGATTGATTCCAGCACTTTTCAAAATCGCGAAAATTTTCGCCAAAAATGGAAAGGGGTTAGCCTTACTTTTTTTTTTGGCAAAAAACTTTTGGTCTCAGATTCGATTTAAACGATCCTTAACCGACCAATTGGACCCTCAGGAACTCAGAAATCGCAGCGAAAAGAGCGTGGGACCAACAGGAGAGAAATGGCGAGCGAAAAAGCACCTGCTGAAAAATGTCGAAAATTCAGGTTCTGGTTTTTTGGCTGTAACTTTTGATGCGTTGATCGCAGCGTATTGGGACTGCGCCCAATCGACTCCTCTCGCAAAATTACGTCCGATCAGTGCTACAATTGATTGATTCCAGCACTTTTCAAAATCGCGAAAATTTTCGCCAAAAATGGAAAGGGGTTAGCCTTACTTTTTTTTTTGGCAAAAAACTTTTGGCCTCAGATTCGATTTAAACGATCCTTAACCGACCAAATGGACCCTCAGGAACTCAGAAATCGCAGCGAAAAGAGCGTAGGACCAACAGGAGAGAAATGGCGAGCGAAACAGCACCTGCTGAAAAATGTCGAAAATTCAGGTTCTGGTTTTTTGGCTGTAACTTTTGATGCGTTGATCGCAGCGTATTGGGACTGCGCCGAATCGACTCCTCTCGCAAAATTACGTCCGATCAGTGCTACAATTGATTGATTCCAGCACTTTTCAAAATCGCGAAAATTTTCGCCAAAAATGGAAAGGGGTTAGCCTTACTTTTTTTTTTGGCAAAAAACTTTTGGTCTCAGATTCGATTTAAACGATCCTTAATTGACCGATCGGACCCTCAGGAACTCAGAAATCGCAGCGAAAAGAGCGTAGGACCAACAGGAGAGAAATGGCGAGCGAAAAAGCACCTGCTGAAAAATGTCGAAAATTCAGGTTCTGGTTTTTTGGCTGTAACTTTCGATGCGTTGATCGCAGCGTATTGGGACTGCGCCCAATCGACTCCTCTCGCAAAATTACGTCCGATCAGTGCTACAATTGATTGATTCCAGCACTTTTCAAAATCGCGAAAATTTTCGCCAAAAATGGAAAGGGGTTAGCCTTACTTTTTTTTTTGGCAAAAAACTTTTGGTCTCAGATTCGATTTAAACGATCCCTAATTGACCGATCGGACCCTCAGGAACTCAGAAATCGCAGCGAAAAGAGCGTAGGACCAACAGGAGAGAAATGGCGAGCGAAAAAGCACCTGCTGAAAAATGTCGAAAATTCAGGTTCTGGTTTTTTGGCTGTGACTTTTGATGCGTTGATCGCAGCGTATTGGGACTGCGCCCAATCGACTTCTCTCGCAAAATTACGTTCGATCAGTGCTACAATTGATTGATTCCAGCACTTTTCAAAATCGCGAAAATTTTCGCCAAAAATGGAAAGGGGTTAGCCTTACTTTTTTTTTTGGCAAAAAACTTTTGGCCTCAGATTCGATTTAAACGATCCTTAACCGACCAATTGGACCCTCAGGAACTCAGAAATCGCAGCGAAAAGAGCGTAGGACCAACAGGAGAGAAATGGCGAGCGAAAAAGCACCTGCTGAAAAATGTCGAAAATTCAGGTTCTGGATTTTTGGCTGTAACTTTTGATGCGTTGATCGCAGCGTATTGGGACTGCGCCCAATCGACTCCTCTCGCAAAATTACGTCCGATCAGTGCTTCAATTGATTGATTCCAGCACTTTTCAAAATCGCGAAAATTTTCGCCAAAAATGGAAAGGGGTTAGCCTTACTTTTTTTTTTAGGCAAAAAACTTTTGGTCTCAGATTCGATTTAAACGATCCTTAATTGACCGATCGGACCCTCAGGAACTCAGAAATCGCAGCGAAAAGAGCGTAGGACCAACAGGAGAGAAATGGCGAGCGAAAAAGCACCTGCTGAAAAATGTCGAAAATTCAGGTTCTGGTTTTTTGGCTGTGACTTCTGATGCGTTGATCGCAGCGTATTGGGACTGCGCCCAATCGACTTCTCTCGCAAAATTACGTTCGATCAGTGCTACAATTGATTGATTCCAGCACTTTTCAAAATCGCGAAAATTTTCGCCAAAAATGGAAAGGGGTTAGCCTTACTTTTTTTTTTGGCAAAAAACTTTTGGTCTCAGATTCGATCTAAACGATCCTTAACCGACCAATTGGACCCTCGGGAATTCAGAAATCGCAGCGAAAAGAGCGTAGGACCGGCAGGAGGGAATGGCGAGCGAACAAGCACCTGCTGAAAAATGTCGAAAATTCAAGTTCCGGTTTTTTGGCTGTAACTTTTGATGCGTTGATCGCAGCGTATTGGGACTGCGCCCAATCGACTTCTCTCGCAAAATTTCGTCCGACCAGTGCTACAATTGATTGATTCCGGCACTTTTCAAAATCGCGAAAATTTTCGCCAAAAATGGAAAGGGGTTAGCCTTACTTTTTTTTTTGGCAAAAAACTTTTGGCCTCAGATTCGATTTAAACGATCCTCAACCGACCAATTGGACCCTCAGGAACTCAGAAATCGCAGCGAAAAGAGCGTAGGACCAACAGGAGAGAAATGGCGAGCGAAAAAGCACCTGCTGAAAAATGTCGAAAATTCAGGTTCTGGATTTTTGGCTGTAACTTTTGATGCGTTGATCGCAGCGTATTGGGACTGCGCCCAATCGACTTCTCTCGCAAAATTACGTTTGATCAGTGCTACAATTGATTGATTCCAGCACTTTTCAAAATCGCGAAAATTTTCGCCAAAAATGGAAAGGGGTTAGCCTTACTTTTTTTTTTGGCAAAAAACTTTTGGCCTCAGATTCGATTTAAACGATCCTCAACCGACCAATTGGACCCTCAGGAACTCAGAAATCGCAGCGAAAAGAGCGTAGGACCAACAGGAGAGAAATGGCGAGCGAAAAAGCACCTGCTGAAAAATGTCGAAAATTCAGGTTCTGGATTTTTGGCTGTAACTTTTGATGCGTTGATCGCAGCGTATTGGGACTGCGCCCAATCGACTCCTCTCGCAAAATTACGTCCGATCAGTGCTACAATTGATTGATTCCAGCACTTTTCAAAATCGCGAAAATTTTCGCCAAAAATGGAATGGGGTTAGCCTTACTTTTTTTTTTGGCAAAAAACTTTTGGTCTCAGATTCGATTTAAACGATCCTTGACCGACCAATTGGACCCTCAGGAACTCAGAAATCGCAGCGAGAAGAGCGTAGGACCAACAGGAGAGAAATGGCGAGCGAAAAAGCACCTGCTGAAAAATGTCGAAAATTCAGGTTCTGGTTTTTTGGCTGTAACTTTTGATGCGTTGATCGCAGCGTATAGGGACTGCGCCCAATCGACTTCTCTCGCAAAATTACGTCCGATCAGTGCTACAATTGATTGATTCCAGCACTTTTCAAAATCGCGAAAATTTTCGCCAAAAATGGAAAGGGGTTAGCCTTACTTTTTTTTTTGGCAAAAAACTTTTGGTCTCAGATTCGATTTAAACGATCCCTAATTGACCGATCGGACCCTCAGGAACTCAGAAATCGCAGCGAAAAGAGCGTAGGACCAACAGGAGAGAAATGGCGAGCGAAAAAGCACCTGCTGAAAAATGTCGAAAATTCAGGTTCTGGTTTTTTGGCTGTGACTTTTGATGCGTTGATCGCAGCGTATTGGGACTGCGCCCAATCGACTTCTCTCGCAAAATTACGTCCGATCAGTGCTACAATTGATTGATTCCAGCACTTTTCAAAATCGCGAAAATTTTCGCCAAAAATGGAAAGGGGTTAGCCTTACTTTTTTTTTTGGCAAAAAACTTTTGGCCTCAGATTCGATTTAAACGATCCTCAACCGACCAATTGGACCCTCAGGAACTCAGAAATCGCAGCGAAAAGAGCGTAGGACCAACAGGAGAGAAATGGCGAGCGAAAAAGCACCTGCTGAAAAATGTCGAAAATTCAGGTTCTGGATTTTTGGCTGTAACTTTTGATGCGTTGATCGCAGCGTATTGGGACTGCGCCCAATCGACTTCTCTCGCAAAATTACGTTTGATCAGTGCTACAATTGATTGATTCCAGCACTTTTCAAAATCGCGAAAATTTTCGCCAAAAATGGAAAGGGGTTAGCCTTACTTTTTTTTTTGGCAAAAAACTTTTGGCCTCAGATTCGATTTAAACGATCCTCAACCGACCAATTGGACCCTCAGGAACTCAGAAATCGCAGCGAAAAGAGCGTAGGACCAACAGGAGAGAAATGGCGAGCGAAAAAGCACCTGCTGAAAAATGTCGAAAATTCAGGTTCTGGATTTTTGGCTGTAACTTTTGATGCGTTGATCGCAGCGTATTGGGACTGCGCCCAATCGACTCCTCTCGCAAAATTACGTCCGATCAGTGCTACAATTGATTGATTCCAGCACTTTTCAAAATCGCGAAAATTTTCGCCAAAAATGGAATGGGGTTAGCCTTACTTTTTTTTTTGGCAAAAAACTTTTGGTCTCAGATTCGATTTAAACGATCCTTGACCGACCAATTGGACCCTCAGGAACTCAGAAATCGCAGCGAGAAGAGCGTAGGACCAACAGGAGAGAAATGGCGAGCGAAAAAGCACCTGCTGAAAAATGTCGAAAATTTAGGTTCTGGTTTTATGGCTGTAACTTTTGATGCGTTGATCGCAGCGTATAGGGACTGCGCCCAATCGACTTCTCTCGCAAAATTACGTCCGACCAGTGCTACAATTGATTGATTCCAGCACTTTTCAAAATGTCGAAAATTCAGGTTCTGGTTTTTTGGCTGTAACTTATGATGCGTTGATCGCAGCGTATTGGGACTGCGCCCAATCGACTTCCCTCGCAAAATTACGTCCGATCAGTGCTACAATTGATTGATTCCAGCACTTTTCAAAATCGCGAAAATTTTCGCCAAAAATGGAAAGGGGTTAGCCTTACTTTTTTTTTTGGCAAAAAACTTTTGGTCTCAGATTCGATTTAAACGATCCTTAATTGACCGATCGGACCCTCAGGAACTCAGAAATCGCAGCGAAAAGAGCGTAGGACCAACAGGAGAGAAATGGCGAGCGAAAAAGCACCTGCTGAAAAATGTCGAAAATTCAGGTTCTGGTTTTTTGGCTGTAACTTTTGATGCGTTGATCGCAGCGTATTGGGACTGCGCCCAATCGACTCCTCTCGCAAAATTGCGTCCGATCAGTGCTACAATTGATTGATTCCAGCACTTTTCAAAATCGCGAAAATTTTCGCCAAAAATGGAAAGGGGTTAGCCTTACTTTTTTTTGTGGCAAAAAACTTTTGGTCTCAGATTCGATTTAAACGATCCTTAATTGACCGATCGGACCCTCAGGAACTCAGAAATCGCAGCGAAAAGAGCGTAGGACCAACAGGAGAGAAATGGCGAGCGAAAAAGCACCTGCTGAAAAATGTCGAAAATTCAGGTTCTGGTTTTTTGGCTGTAACTTTTGATGCGTTGATCGCAGCGTATTGGGACTGCGCCCAATCGACTCCTCTCGCAAAATTACGTCCGATCAGTGCTACAATTGATTGATTCCAGCACTTTTCAAAATCGCGAAAATTTTCGCCAAAAATGGAAAGGGGTTAGCCTTACTTTTTTTTTTGGCAAATAACTTTTGGCCTCAGATTCGATTTAAACGATCCTTAACCGACCAAATGGACCCTCAGGAACTCAGAAATCGCAGCGAAAAGAGCGTAGGACCAACAGGAGAGAAATGGCGAGCGAAACAGCACCTGCTGAAAAATGTCGAAAATTCAGGTTCTGGTTTTTTGGCTGTAACTTTTGATGCGTTGATCGCAGCGTATTGGGACTGCGCCGAATCGACTCCTCTCGCAAAATTACGTCCGATCAGTGCTACAATTGATTGATTCCAGCACTTTTCAAAATCGCGAAAATTTTCGCCAAAAATGGAAAGGGGTTAGCCTTACTTTTTTTTTTGGCAAAAAACTTTTGGTCTCAGATTCGATTTAAACGATCCTTAATTGACCGATCGGACCCTCAGGAACTCAGAAATCGCAGCGAAAAGAGCGTAGGACCAACAGGAGAGAAATGGCGAGCGAAAAAGCACCTGCTGAAAAATGTCGAAAATTCAGGTTCTGGTTTTTTGGCTGTAACTTTCGATGCGTTGATCGCAGCGTATTGGGACTGCGCCCAATCGACTCCTCTCGCAAAATTACGTCCGATCAGTGCTACAATTGATTGATTCCAGCACTTTTCAAAATCGCGAAAATTTTCGCCAAAAATGGAAAGGGGTTAGCCTTACTTTTTTTTTTGGCAAAAAACTTTTGGCCTTAGATTCGATTCAAACGATCCTTAACCGACCAATTGGACCCTCAGAAACTCAGAAATCGCAGCGAAAACAGCGTAGGACCAACAGGAGAGAAATGGCGAGCGAAAAAGCACCTGCTGAAAAATGTCGAAAATTCAGGTTCTGGTATTTTCGCTGTAACTTTTGATGCGTTGATCGCAGCGTATTGGGACTGCGCCCAATCGACTCCTCTCGCAAAATTACGTCCGATCAGTGCTACAATTGATTGATTTCAGCACTTTTCAAAATCGCGAAAATTTTCGCCAAAAATGGAAAGGGGTTAGCCTTACTTTTTTTTTTGGCAAAAAACTTTTGGTCTCAGATTCGATTTAAACGATCCGTAATTGACCGATCGGACCCTCAGGAACTCAGAAATCGCAGCGAAAAGAGCGTAGGACCAACAGGAGAGAAATGGCGAGCGAAAAAGCACCTGCTGAAAAATGTTGAAAATTCGGGTTCTGGTTTTTTGGCTGTGACTTTTGATGCGTTGATCGCAGCGTATTGGGACCGCGCCCAATCGACTTCTCTCACAAACTTACGTCCGATCAGTGCTACAATTGATTGATTCCAGCACTTTTCAAAATCGCGAAAATTTTCGCCAAAAATGGAAAGGGGTTAGCCTTACTTTTTTTTTTGGCAAAAAACTTTTGGTCTCAGATTCGATTTAAACGATCCTTAACCGACCAATTGGACCCTCAGGAACTCAGAAATCGCAGCGAGAAGAGCGTAGGACCAACAGGAGAGAAATGGCGAGCGAAAAAGCACCCGCTGAAAAATGTCGAAAATTCAGGTTCTGGTTTTTTGGCTGTAACTTTTGATGCGTTGATCGCAGCGTATAGGGACTGCGCCCAATCGACTTCTCTCGCAAAATTACGTCCGATCAGTGCTACAATTGATTGATTCCAGCACTTTTCAAAATCGCGAAAATTTTCGCCAAAAATGGAAAGGGGTTAGCCTTACTTTTTTTTTTGGCAAAAAACTTTTGGTCTCAGATTCGATCTAAACGATCCTTAACCGACCAATTGGACCCTCAGGAACTCAGAAATCGCAGCGAAAAGAGCGTAGGACCGACAGGAGGGAATGGCGAGCGAAAAAGCACCTGCTGAAAAATGTCGAAAATTCAAGTTCTGGTTTTTTGGCTGTAACTTTTGATGCGTTGATCGCAGCGTATTGGGACTGCGCCCAATCGACTTCTCTCGCAAAATTTCGTCCGACCAGTGCTACAATTGATTGATTCCGGCACTTTTCAAAATCGCGACAATTTTCGCCAAAAATGGAAAGGGGTTAGCCTTACTTTTTTTTTTGGCAAAAAACTTTTGGTCTCAGATTCGATTTGAACGATCCTTAACCGACCAATTGGACCCTCAGGAACTCAGAAATCGCAGCGAGAAGAGCGTAGGACCAACAGGAGAGAAATGGCGAGCGAAAACGCACCTGCTGAAAAATGTCGAAAATTCAGGTCCTCGTTTTTTGGCCGTAACTTTTGATGCGTTGATCGCAGCGTATTGGGACTGCGCCCAATCGACTTCTCTCGCAAAATTACGTCCGATCAGTGCTACAATTGATTGATTCCAGCACTTTTCAAAATCGCGAAAATTTTCGCCAAAAATGGAAAGGGGTTAGCCTTACTTTTTTTTTTGGCAAAAAACTTTTGGTCTCAGATTCGATTTAAACGATCCTTAATTGACCGATCGGACCCTCAGGAACTCAGAAATCGCAGCGAAAAGAGCGTAGGACCAACAGGAAAGAAATGGCGAGCGAAAAAGCACCTGCTGAAAAATGTCGAAAATTTAGGTTCTGGTTTTATGGCTGTAACTTTTGATGCGTTGATCGCAGCGTATTGGGACTGCGCCCAATCGACTTCTCTCGCAAAATTTCGTCCGACCAGTGCTACAATTGATTGATTCCAGCACTTTTCAAAATCGCGAAAATTTTCGCCAAAAATGGAAAGGGGTTAGCCTTACTTTTTTTTTTGGCAAAAAACTTTTGGCCTCAGATTCGATTTAAACGATCCTTAACCGACCAAATGGACCCTCAGGAACTCAGAAATCGCAGCGAAAAGAGCGTAGGACCAACAGGAGAGAAATGGCGAGCGAAACAGCACCTGCTGAAAAATGTCGAAAATTCAGGTTCTGGTTTTTTGGCTGTAACTTTTGATGCGTTGATCGCAGCGTATTGGGACTGCGCCGAATCGACTCCTCTCGCAAAATTACGTCCGATCAGTGCTACAATTGATTGATTCCAGCACTTTTCAAAATCGCGAAAATTTTCGCCAAAAATGGAAAGGGGTTAGCCTTACTTTTTTTTTTGGCAAAAAACTTTTGGTCTCAGATTCGATTTAAACGATCCTTAATTGACCGATCGGACCCTCAGGAACTCAGAAATCGCAGCGAAAAGAGCGTAGGACCAACAGGAGAGAAATGGCGAGCGAAAAAGCACCTGCTGAAAAATGTCGAAAATTCAGGTTCTGGTTTTTTGGCTGTAACTTTTGATGCGTTGATCGCAGCGTATTGGGACTGCGCCCAATCGACTCCTCTCGCAAAATTACGTCCGATCAGTGCTACAATTGATTGATTCCAGCACTTTTCAAAATCGCGAAAATTTTCGCCAAAAATGGAAAGGGGTTAGCCTTACTTTTTTTTTTGGCAAAAAACTTTTGGTCTCAGATTCGATTTAAACGATCCGTAATTGACCGATCGGACCCTCAGGAACTCAGAAATCGCAGCGAAAAGAGCGTAGGACCAACAGGAGAGAAATGGCGAGCGAAAAAGCACCTGCTGAAAAATGTTGAAAATTCGGGTTCTGGTTTTTTGGCTGTGACTTTTGATGCGTTGATCGCAGCGTATTGGGACCGCGCCCAATCGACTTCTCTCACAAACTTACGTCCGATCAGTGCTACAATTGATTGATTCCAGCACTTTTCAAAATCGCGAAAATTTTCGCCAAAAATGGAAAGGGGTTAGCCTTACTTTTTTTTTTGGCAAAAAACTTTTGGTCTCAGATTCGATTTAAACGATCCTTAACCGACCAATTGGACCCTCAGGAACTCAGAAATCGCAGCGAGAAGAGCGTAGGACCAACAGGAGAGAAATGGCGAGCGAAAAAGCACCTGCTGAAAAATGTCGAAAATTCAGGTTCTGGTTTTTTGGCTGTAACTTTTGATGCGTTGATCGCAGCGTATAGGGACTGCGCCCAATCGACTTCTCTCGCAAAATTACGTCCGATCAGTGCTACAATTGATTGATTCCAGCACTTTTCAAAATCGCGAAAATTTTCGCCAAAAATGGAAAGGGGTTAGCCTTACTTTTTTTTTTGGCAAAAAACTTTTGGTCTCAGATTCGATTTAAACGATCCTTAACCGACCAATTGGACCCTCAGGAACTCAGAAATCGCAGCGAAAAGAGCGTGGGACCAACAGGAGAGAAATGGCGAGCGAAAAAGCACCTGCTGAAAAATGTCGAAAATTCAGGTTCTGGTTTTTTGGCTGTAACTTTTGATGCGTTGATCGCAGCGTATTGGGACTGCGCCCAATCGACTCCTCTCGCAAAATTACGTCCGATCAGTGCTACAATTGATTGATTCCAGCACTTTTCAAAATCGCGAAAATTTTCGCCAAAAATGGAAAGGGGTTAGCCTTACTTTTTTTTTTGGCAAAAAACTTTTGGCCTCAGATTCGATTTAAACGATCCTTAACCGACCAAATGGACCCTCAGGAACTCAGAAATCGCAGCGAAAAGAGCGTAGGACCAACAGGAGAGAAATGGCGAGCGAAACAGCACCTGCTGAAAAATGTCGAAAATTCAGGTTCTGGTTTTTTGGCTGTAACTTTTGATGCGTTGATCGCAGCGTATTGGGACTGCGCCGAATCGACTCCTCTCGCAAAATTACGTCCGATCAGTGCTACAATTGATTGATTCCAGCACTTTTCAAAATCGCGAAAATTTTCGCCAAAAATGGAAAGGGGTTAGCCTTACTTTTTTTTTTGGCAAAAAACTTTTGGTCTCAGATTCGATTTAAACGATCCTTAATTGACCGATCGGACCCTCAGGAACTCAGAAATCGCAGCGAAAAGAGCGTAGGACCAACAGGAGAGAAATGGCGAGCGAAAAAGCACCTGCTGAAAAATGTCGAAAATTCAGGTTCTGGTTTTTTGGCTGTAACTTTCGATGCGTTGATCGCAGCGTATTGGGACTGCGCCCAATCGACTCCTCTCGCAAAATTACGTCCGATCAGTGCTACAATTGATTGATTCCAGCACTTTTCAAAATCGCGAAAATTTTCGCCAAAAATGGAAAGGGGTTAGCCTTACTTTTTTTTTTGGCAAAAAACTTTTGGCCTTAGATTCGATTCAAACGATCCTTAACCGACCAATTGGACCCTCAGAAACTCAGAAATCGCAGCGAAAACAGCGTAGGACCAACAGGAGAGAAATGGCGAGCGAAAAAGCACCTGCTGAAAAATGTCGAAAATTCAGGTTCTGGTATTTTCGCTGTAACTTTTGATGCGTTGATCGCAGCGTATTGGGACTGCGCCCAATCGACTCCTCTCGCAAAATTACGTCCGATCAGTGCTACAATTGATTGATTTCAGCACTTTTCAAAATCGCGAAAATTTTCGCCAAAAATGGAAAGGGGTTAGCCTTACTTTTTTTTTTGGCAAAAAACTTTTGGTCTCAGATTCGATTTAAACGATCCGTAATTGACCGATCGGACCCTCAGGAACTCAGAAATCGCAGCGAAAAGAGCGTAGGACCAACAGGAGAGAAATGGCGAGCGAAAAAGCACCTGCTGAAAAATGTTGAAAATTCGGGTTCTGGTTTTTTGGCTGTGACTTTTGATGCGTTGATCGCAGCGTATTGGGACCGCGCCCAATCGACTTCTCTCACAAACTTACGTCCGATCAGTGCTACAATTGATTGATTCCAGCACTTTTCAAAATCGCGAAAATTTTCGCCAAAAATGGAAAGGGGTTAGCCTTACTTTTTTTTTTGGCAAAAAACTTTTGGTCTCAGATTCGATTTAAACGATCCTTAACCGACCAATTGGACCCTCAGGAACTCAGAAATCGCAGCGAGAAGAGCGTAGGACCAACAGGAGAGAAATGGCGAGCGAAAAAGCACCCGCTGAAAAATGTCGAAAATTCAGGTTCTGGTTTTTTGGCTGTAACTTTTGATGCGTTGATCGCAGCGTATAGGGACTGCGCCCAATCGACTTCTCTCGCAAAATTACGTCCGATCAGTGCTACAATTGATTGATTCCAGCACTTTTCAAAATCGCGAAAATTTTCGCCAAAAATGGAAAGGGGTTAGCCTTACTTTTTTTTTTGGCAAAAAACTTTTGGTCTCAGATTCGATCTAAACGATCCTTAACCGACCAATTGGACCCTCAGGAACTCAGAAATCGCAGCGAAAAGAGCGTAGGACCGACAGGAGGGAATGGCGAGCGAAAAAGCACCTGCTGAAAAATGTCGAAAATTCAAGTTCTGGTTTTTTGGCTGTAACTTTTGATGCGTTGATCGCAGCGTATTGGGACTGCGCCCAATCGACTTCTCTCGCAAAATTTCGTCCGACCAGTGCTACAATTGATTGATTCCGGCACTTTTCAAAATCGCGACAATTTTCGCCAAAAATGGAAAGGGGTTAGCCTTACTTTTTTTTTTGGCAAAAAACTTTTGGTCTCAGATTCGATTTAAACGATCCTTAACCGACCAATTGGACCCTCAGGAACTCAGAAATCGCAGCGAAAAGAGCGTGGGACCAACAGGAGAGAAATGGCGAGCGAAAAAGCACCTGCTGAAAAATGTCGAAAATTCAGGTTCTGGTTTTTTGGCTGTAACTTTTGATGCGTTGATCGCAGCGTATTGGGACTGCGCCCAATCGACTTCTCTCGCAAAATTACGTCCGATCAGTGCTACAATTGATTGATTCCAGCACTTTTCAAAATCGCGAAAATTTTCGCCAAAAATGGAAAGGGGTTAGCCTTACTTTTTTTTTTGGCAAAAAACTTTTGGCCTCAGATTCGATTTAAACGATCCTTAACCGACCAATTGGACCCTCAGAAACTCAGAAATCGCAGCGAAAAGAGCGTAGGACCAACAGGAGAGAAATGGCGAGCGAAAAAGCACCTGCTGAAAAATGTCGAAAATTCAGGTTCTGGTTTTTTGGCTGTAACTTTTGATGCGTTGATCGCAGCGTATTGGGACTGCGCCCAATCGACTCCTCTCGCAAAATTGCGTCCGATCAGTGCTACAATTGATTGATTCCAGCACTTTTCAAAATCGCGAAAATTTTCGCCAAAAATGGAAAGGGGTTAGCCTTACTTTTTTTTGTGGCAAAAAACTTTTGGTCTCAGATTCGATTTAAACGATCCTTAATTGACCGATCGGACCCTCAGGAACTCAGAAATCGCAGCGAAAAGAGCGTAGGACCAACAGGAGAGAAATGGCGAGCGAAAAAGCACCTGCTGAAAAATGTCGAAAATTCAGGTTCTGGTTTTTTGGCTGTAACTTTTGATGCGTTGATCGCAGCGTATTGGGACTGCGCCCAATCGACTCCTCTCGCAAAATTACGTCCGATCAGTGCTACAATTGATTGATTCCAGCACTTTTCAAAATCGCGAAAATTTTCGCCAAAAATGGAAAGGGGTTAGCCTTACTTTTTTTTTTGGCAAAAAACTTTTGGTCTCAGATTCGATTTAAACGATCCTTAACTGACCGATCGGACCCTCAGGAACTCAGAAATCGCAGCGAAAAGAGCGTAGGACCAACAGGAGAGAAATGACGAGCGAAAAAGCACCTGCTGAAAAATGTCGAAAATTCAGGTTCTGGTTTTTTGGCTGTAACTTTCGATGCGTTGATCGCAGCGTATTGGGACTGCGCCCAATCGACTCCTCTCGCAAAATTACGTCCGATCAGTGCTAGAATTGATTGATTCCAGCACTTTTCAAAATCGCGAAAATTTTCGCCAAAAATGGAAAGGGGTTAGCCTTACTTTTTTTTTTGGCAAAAAACTTTTGGCCTTAGATTCGATTCAAACGATCCTTAACCGACCAATTGGACCCTCAGAAACTCAGAAATCGCAGCGAAAACAGCGTAGGACCAACAGGAGAGAAATGGCGAGCGAAAAAGCACCTGCTGAAAAATGTCGAAAATTCAGGTTCTGGTTTTTTCGCTGTAACTTTTGATGCGTTGATCGCAGCGTATTGGGACTGCGCCCAATCGACTCCTCTCGCAAAATTACGTCCGATCAGTGCTACAATTGATTGATTTCAGCACTTTTCAAAATCGCGAAAAATTTCGCCAAAAATGGAAAGGGGTTAGCCTTACTTTTTTTTTTGGCAAAAAACTTTTGGTCTCAGATTCGATTTAAACGATCCGTAATTGACCGATCGGACCCTCAGGAACTCAGAAATCGCAGCGAAAAGAGCGTAGGACCAACAGGAGAGAAATGGCGAGCGAAAAAGCACCTGCTGAAAAATGTTGAAAATTCGGGTTCTGGTTTTTTGGCTGTGACTTTTGATGCGTTGATCGCAGCGTATTGGGACCGCGCCCAATCGACTTCTCTCACAAACTTACGTCCGATCAGTGCTACAATTGATTGATTCCAGCACTTTTCAAAATCGCGAAAATTTTCGCCAAAAATGGAAAGGGGTTAGCCTTACTTTTTTTTTTGGCAAAAAACTTTTGGTCTCAGATTCGATTTAAACGATCCTTAACCGACCAATTGGACCCTCAGGAACTCAGAAATCGCAGCGAGAAGAGCGTAGGACCAACAGGAGAGAAATGGCGAGCGAAAAAGCACCCGCTGAAAAATGTCGAAAATTCAGGTTCTGGTTTTTTGGCTGTAACTTTTGATGCGTTGATCGCAGCGTATAGGGACTGCGCCCAATCGACTTCTCTCGCAAAATTACGTCCGATCAGTGCTACAATTGATTGATTCCAGCACTTTTCAAAATCGCGAAAATTTTCGCCAAAAATGGAAAGGGGTTAGCCTTACTTTTTTTTTTGGCAAAAAACTTTTGGTCTCAGATTCGATTTGAACGATCCTTAACCGACCAATTGGACCCTCAGGAACTCAGAAATCGCAGCGAGAAGAGCGTAGGACCAACAGGAGAGAAATGGCGAGCGAAAACGCACCTGCTGAAAAATGTCGAAAATTCAGGTCCTCGTTTTTTGGCCGTAACTTTTGATGCGTTGATCGCAGCGTATTGGGACTGCGCCCAATCGTCTTCTCTCGCAAAATTACGTCCGATCAGTGCTACAATTGATTGATTCCAGCACTTTTCAAAATCGCGAAAATTTTCGCCAAAAATGGAAAGGGGTTAGCCTTACTTTTTTTTTTGGCAGAAAACTTTTGGTCTCAGATTCGATTTAAACGATCCTTAATTGACCGATCGGACCCTCAGGAACTCAGAAATCGCAGCGAAAAGAGCGTAGGACCAACAGGAGAGAAATGGCGCGCGAAAAAGCACCTGCTGAAAAATGTCGAAAATTCAGGTTCTGGTTTTTTGGCTGTGACTTTTGATGCGTTGATCGCAGCGTATTGGGACTGCGCCCAATCGACTTCTCTCGCAAAATTACGTCCGATCAGTGCTACAATTGATTGATTCCAGCACTTTTCAAAATCGCGAAAATTTTCGCCAAAAATGGAAAGGGGTTAGCCTTACTTTTTTTTTTGGCAAAAAACTTTTGGTCTCAGATTCGATCTAAACGATCCTTAACCGACCAATTGGACCCTCAGGAACTCAGAAATCGCAGCGAAAAGAGCGTAGGACCGACAGGAGGGAATGGCGAGCGAAAAAGCACCTGCTGAAAAATGTCGAAAATTCAAGTTCTGGTTTTTTGGCTGTAACTTTTGATGCGTTGATCGCAGCGTATTGGGACTGCGCCCAATCGACTTCTCTCGCAAAATTTCGTCCGACCAGTGCTACAATTGATTGATTCCGGCACTTTTCAAAATCGCGACAATTTTCGCCAAAAATGGAAAGGGGTTAGCCTTACTTTTTTTTTTGGCAAAAAACTTCTGGTCTCAGATTCGATTTGAACGATCCTTAACCGACCAATTGGACCCTCAGGAACTCAGAAATCGCAGCGAGAAGAGCGTAGGACCAACAGGAGAGAAATGGCGAGCGAAAACGCACCTGCTGAAAAATGTCGAAAATTCAGGTCCTCGTTTTTTGGCCGAAACTTTTGATGCGTTGATCGCAGCGTATTGGGACTGCGCCCAATCGACTTCTCTCGCAAAATTACGTCCGATCAGTGCTACAATTGATTGATTCCAGCACTTTTCAAAATCGCGAAAATTTTCGCCAAAAATGGAAAGGGGTTAGCCTTACTTTTTTTTTTGGCAAAAAACTTTTGGTCTCAGATTCGATCTAAACGATCCTTAATTGACCGATCGGACCCTCAGGAACTCAGAAATCGCAGCGAAAAGAGCGTAGGACCAACAGGAGAGAAATGGCGAGCGAAAAAGCACCTGCTGAAAAATGTCGAAAATTTAGGTTCTGGTTTTATGGCTGTAACTTTTGATGCGTTGATCGCAGCGTATTGGGACTGCGCCCAATCGACTTCTCTCGCAAAATTTCGTCCGACCAGTGCTACAATTGATTGATTCCAGCACTTTTCAAAATCGCGAAAATTTTCGCCAAAAATGGAAAGGGGTTAGCCTTACTTTTTTTTTTGGCAAAAAACTTTTGGCCTCAGATTCGATTTAAACGATCCTTAACCGACCAATTGGACCCTCAGGAACTCAGAAATCGCAGCGAAAAGAGCGTAGGACCAACAGGAGAGAAATGGCGAGCGAAAAAGCACCTGCTGAAAAATGTCGAAAATTCAGGTTCTGGTTTTTTGGCTGTAACTTTTGATGCGTTGATCGCAGCGTATTGGGACTGCGCCCAATCGACTCCTCTCGCAAAATTGCGTCCGATCAGTGCTACAATTGATTGATTCCAGCACTTTTCAAAATCGCGAAAATTTTCGCCAAAAATGGAAAGGGGTTAGCCTTACTTTTTTTTGTGGCAAAAAACTTTTGGTCTCAGATTCGATTTAAACGATCCTTAATTGACCGATCGGACCCTCAGGAACTCAGAAATCGCAGCGAAAAGAGCGTAGGACCAACAGGAGAGAAATGGCGAGCGAAAAAGCACCTGCTGAAAAATGTCGAAAATTCAGGTTCTGGTTTTTTGGCTGTAACTTTTGATGCGTTGATCGCAGCGTATTGGGACTGCGCCCAATCGACTCCTCTCGCAAAATTACGTCCGATCAGTGCTACAATTGATTGATTCCAGCACTTTTCAAAATCGCGAAAATTTTCGCCAAAAATGGAAAGGGGTTAGCCTTACTTTTTTTTTTGGCAAAAAACTTTTGGTCTCAGATTCGATTTAAACGATCCTTAATTGATTGATCGGACCCTCAGGAACTCAGAAATCGCAGCGAAAAGAGCGTAGGACCAACAGGAGAGAAATGGCGAGCGAAAAAGCACCTGCTGAAAAATGTCGAAAATTCAGGTTCTGGTTTTTTGGCTGTAACTTTCGATGCGTTGATCGCAGCGTATTGGGACTGCGCCCAATCGACTCCTCTCGCAAAATTACGTCCGATCAGTGCTACAATTGATTGATTCCAGCACTTTTCAAAATCGCGAAAATTTTCGCCAAAAATGGAAAGGGGTTAGCCTTACTTTTTTTTTTGGCAAAAAACTTTTGGCCTTAGATTCGATTCAAACGATCCTTAACCGACCAATTGGACCCTCAGAAACTCAGAAATCGCAGCGAAAACAGCGTAGGACCAACAGGAGAGAAATGGCGAGCGAAAAAGCACCTGCTGAAAAATGTCGAAAATTCAGGTTCTGGTTTTTTCGCTGTAACTTTTGATGCGTTGATCGCAGCGTATTGGGACTGCGCCCAATCGACTCCTCTCGCAAAATTACGTCCGATCAGTGCTACAATTGATTGATTTCAGCACTTTTCAAAATCGCGAAAATTTTCGCCAAAAATGGAAAGGGGTTAGCCTTACTTTTTTTTTTGGCAAAAAACTTTTGGTCTTAGATTCGATTTAAACGATCCGTAATTGACCGATCGGACCCTCAGGAACTCAGAAATCGCAGCGAAAAGAGCGTAGGACCAACAGGAGAGAAATGGCGAGCGAAAAAGCACCTGCTGAAAAATGTTGAAAATTCGGGTTCTGGTTTTTTGGCTGTGACTTTTGATGCGTTGATCGCAGCGTATTGGGACCGCGCCCAATCGACTTCTCTCACAAACTTACGTCCGATCAGTGCTACAATTGATTGATTCCAGCACTTTTCAAAATCGCGAAAATTTTCGCCAAAAATGGAAAGGGGTTAGCCTTACTTTTTTTTTTGGCAAAAAACTTTTGGTCTCAGATTCGATTTAAACGATCCTTAATCGACCAATTGGACCCTCAGGAACTCAGAAATCGCAGCGAGAAGAGCGTAGGACCAACAGGAGAGAAATGGCGAGCGAAAAAGCACCTGCTGAAAAATGTCGAAAATTCAGGTTCTGGTTTTTTGGCTGTAACTTTTGATGCGTTGATCGCAGCGTATAGGGACTGCGCCCAATCGACTTCTCTCGCAAAATTACGTCCGATCAGTGCTACAATTGATTGATTCCAGCACTTTTCAAAATCGCGAAAATTTTCGCCAAAAATGGAAAGGGGTTAGCCTTACTTTTTTTTTTGGCAAAAAACTTTTGGTCTCAGATTCGATTTAAACGATCCTTAACCGACCAATTGGACCCTCAGGAACTCAGAAATCGCAGCGAAAAGAGCGTGGGACCAACAGGAGAGAAATGGCGAGCGAAAAAGCACCTGCTGAAAAATGTCGAAAATTCAGGTTCTGGTTTTTTGGCTGTAACTTTTGATGCGTTGATCGCAGCGTATTGGGACTGCGCCCAATCGACTTCTCTCGCAAAATTACGTCCGATCAGTGCTACAATTGATTGGTTCCAGCACTTTTCAAAATCGCGAAAATTTTCGCCAAAAATGGAAAGGGGTTAGCCTTACTTTTTTTTTTGGCAAAAAACTTTTGGTCTCAGATTCGATTTGAACGATCCTTAACCGACCAATTGGACCCTCAGGAACTCAGAAATCGCAGCGAGAAGAGCGTAGGACCAACAGGAGAGAAATGGCGAGCGAAAACGCACCTGCTGAAAAATGTCGAAAATTCAGGTCCTCGTTTTTTGGCCGTAACTTTTGATGCGTTGATCGCAGCGTATTGGGACTGCGCCCAATCGACTTCTCTCGCAAAATTACGTCCGATCAGTGCTACAATTGATTGATTCCAGCACTTTTCAAAATCGCGAAAATTTTCGCCAAAAATGGAAAGGGGTTAGCCTTACTTTTTTTTTTGGCAAAAAACTTTTGGTCTCAGATTCGATTTAAACGATCCTTAATTGACCGATCGGACCCTCAGGAACTCAGAAATCGCAGCGAAAAGAGCGTAGGACCAACAGGAGAGAAATGGCGAGCGAAAAAGCACCTGCTGAAAAATGTCGAAAATTCAGGTTCTGGTTTTTTGGCTGTGACTTTTGATGCGTTGATCGCAGCGTATTGGGACTGCGCCCAATCGACTCCTCTCGCAAAATTACGTCCGATCAGTGCTACGATTGATTGATTCCAGCACTTTTCAAAATCGCGAAAATTTTCGCCAAAAATGGAAAGGGGTTAGCCTTACTTTTTTTTTTGGCAAAAAACTTCCGGTCTCAGATTCGATTTAAACGATCCTTAATTGACCGATCGGACCCTCAGGAACTCAGAAATCGCAGCGAAAAGAGCGTAGGACCAACAGGAGAGAATTGGCGACCGAAAAAGCACCTGCTGAAAAATGTCGAAAATTCAGGTTCTGGTTTTTCGGCCGTAACTTTCGATCCGTTGATCGCAGCCTATCGGGACTGCACCCAAACGATTTCTTCCGCAAAATAACGTCGGAGTAGTGCCAGAAAGAATCTATTCCAGCACTTTTCAAAATCGCGAAAATGTTCGGCACAAATGCCAACGCGTTCACCTCTGTTTCTTCTTGACACAAATACTCCTGTCTTAGAATCGATTGGTATGATGTATTGCATCATGCTGCCGTTCTTCTCACTAGACTCTCTCTGTGATTTTGAAGAGCAAGCGACAGATTTTTGAGGATTTCCATTGTAGAAGCAGGTAAAAGTGAACATGTATTTATTATAATTCGGTCACACAAAGTACAGACAGTACAATATTTATAAGCTCTTCAATATAATATGCATCTTGTCATGTAGGGGGTGTCTTGCCTATACGCAGGATGAGACTCAAACTATTTCTTAAAACTCTGATAAAGCCGTCGTCGATGTTATTCCTAATACTCCCATGAAGATTATATCGTACTGCACACCTACTGCTATGTATAACACTTAGATGTTTTATAAAATATTCCATTCAGACCACGCACTTCTTGGTGTCTTACACTACCATTCTAGTTGTCAATTGGTCAAATTATCACACACAGCCAGTTGAACACATGTATTACAATTAAGGCGTATCAAATATACTAAAAGTTTGAGCTCTGAATTTGTATTCTTCTTTCCCCGCCTTTCCGAGAACCCATCGCAAATTTCATGTTCACCGGCCGCACTTTCCCATGAGTTTTTCATGTTCACATCCTTGCGTCTTCTCCAATTTTTGAACACAAATCGCACTCTTCGAAATGCAAATCGAGATGTAGAGAAGCAGAGAACCAACAGCTGAAGAAACATTCAATCTTTTCATCGTTTTCCGCATGTAACTTTCGATGCATTGCCCGCAGCGTCTATAGACTGCACGCACTGGATTTCTCTAGTAAAATTCCATCGATATAGTGCATCAAAGTATCGAATTGAATTCTTTTTCAAATCGACAAAATCTTCAGCAAAGACGCAATGTCTCACTTATTTTTGTCATTTTCGAGTAAAAATCTTCTTACCCAAGAATCGATGTATATGGCCCTTGTCATAGTAAATTGACCCTCAGGAACGCAGAAAAGGCATCAAGAATGTCGTAGGATCATCAGCTGTGGCATCCCGTAAAAAATCTCTCGTTTTTCGACTATAACTCGTAATCCGCCGTTCTCAGCGAGCTTAGATTACGTGCCATTTATTCCTGTAGCAAGATTCTGTTGATACAGCGTTTCAATGGATTTATTCTTGCACCTTACAAAATAGTCGAGAAATAGACTGAAAACATACAAATGGGTTAAATGTTTGATGTTTCAATGTTTTTTTCATTTGCAATGCTGAAAAACAAATTAACAGAGACGATCAAATGAGCTACAGCACCGTACAAGGAAACAATTCATACAATTGTTCACTAAAAAACTAGCAGAGTCATCTGTTTTGCTGGACCCTGCAACTTAAGGCGATGCGCAGTTGTTCTCCTCTACAGATTGACATTGGTATCGGGTCTGAACAGATCAATTTTGGCCTTGTTCAGGGTCCGCCAAAATTTGCTGAAACATTGCAAACATATCAGCCTTAGATTCCTGGCGATCTTCTTGACAAGTAACCATTTGTCTCTGAATTGATTTGTACGATATCGTTTGCATTAATAGGACCTTCAAGAAAACAAACTACGCATCTAGAAAGCGTGTGATAGACAGTCGCGAAACTCCGACTTATCGATTCTACTTTTTGGTTTTCTTAAAATTAGTGTTAGCTACTTGGGATTATGTGCAGGCGTATGGTGCAGATTTTCAATCACGTCCATGCATGGTGTTCGTGAGAAACGGTTTCACTCGCTTTTCAAATCATTGTCATACTCGCTAACAACAATTTGTCTTATTCTCAGTTTCTCATGTATTATACATTTTCCAGTACATGTAACATATTAAAATATGTCAACGGAAGGAATCTCGTCTGAATTCGAATGCCTTATCGTAACGAGTACAACCTTGTCACGGAGACTGCTGTATTTACTTAACGAAATTTATTTACTAGGTAAATAGGCAGGTAACTTACAGCAGCTACGTAGGAAACCATTTAATTTTTAGCTACAAGCTTGACGTTTTTGGCTAATTCACGAGTCGGTTCATCCGCTTTGCAGCCTCAGGACGTTTAAAACAGTCAAATTACCGATTGGATGTATATGTTGTTCCATCATCTAATATTATCGCCTTTGTCCTCATCATGTACTGCAATTTCCATTCCTGGCTGGTGGACAAATCAACGAATTTCCAGGGTGGCTTTTAACGAGGGTGCAAAGTCCCCCTTATAATAGTCAAGGAGGGAGAGATCTTACCAGAGGGTGTTTCACGGTGAGTTCCATAGCTGGAATTTGCAAATTATCAAAGTAACCCGCAGCCGAACTACTCAGCGAATTTCACGTTCTCTAAATGGCCAAGCTGCATTTCAACAAAGCAGATTGCATCAGACTCTGTTACAGCGAAGCGCTGACCCGTTTGCTTGTCATCCAGATCCAATGGTAGGAGGTTCCCATTACCACCAACGTATTTCATGGAAGTGCCAAGAGCTGAAACTTTCAATTCTAATCTAACATTACAACGACTTTGCTCGCTGGTTTAAATCTTGCTCCTGTTGTTGTTGCAACGAAACAGAATTAATACAAGCTGCGTATGAAGTAAGGTAAAATGCGAATCATCATTCATTACTCATTTACCACTGTGTCAAACTTTTACAGAATTAATCTATTGCATAGCATCCATTTCACAGTACGTATGGACCGAAGGTATGCGAGCGTACAGACCTAACAGTATTATATACGCTACGTGCAGTTGGATTTCACTTCTTAACGTTTTTTGTCGTCGCTCCAAGACACATCCGGCAGGGTAGGGGAAATTTGGGGAAAGAAGGACGGTGACGGGAGAACCGAGAGTTTGAGTGAGCGGGAAAGATCGGGAGCATCGTCCTTTAAGTCCGTTATGTCAGGCATTGTGTCAGGCGTCGAGTTCTTGTCGGTTTTGAGGAAAGCCGCGGATCGCTCAACCGGCGCACGAGCGTAATCTGTGCCCAAGTTAATCATATGCCAGGCGGGGAAACCGCACCGCGAGTTTCTATTCGGGTCATTAGATACAGCTCCTTGTTTCCTGGTGTAAAACTTTACGTAAACAACCGACAGGCACGTGACGCAAAAGCACTATCGGGAGTTGCGAAATACGTTTTGGCCTGTATCAGGGTTCGGAACCGCGCCGATCGGACGCGTCACGTAAATTCCCCTGATTAAACTGAAAGATTGGATACAGCCGGCATCGAGTTTGTAGGCACGTCTTACCTGATTGATCTTCTGGTGTCGCACAATTGCACGCCGATTCAACGAAAGCCGTCTTGTGAAATGGTTTCGAAGTTACATGTGTCACTGCCGCAACCTGCCCGCCTCGGTTCTACGGTGAGAAAATTCATACCTGCGATCATTCGGCAAAGTGGGAGACGTTATAAAAGGCTATCACGAGCCACTTCGCTCGGGCAGAAAATTCCGACCGCTACACGTACACGAAGAAACGGCATAAAATATCATACGTACTGTATACGGGGAATAATCGATACCGGGACACTAAGTTTAAATAACGACAACCGGAGTTTGATAAAAAGAGAACAAAAATTAAACCGCGAGCGATCATGAATCGTTTTCTTGGCTTTCTACTATTAGTGAGCTACGCATGTGCCAAGCCGGCGACCTACGACGAGTACCTCGCCCTCGAAGATGACACCGCTTCCGTCGGCTCTATCCGTCGTGACGTGCGAGCTCCTCTGCCTCCAGGATTTGCCATCGAAGTAGCGGACCTCCTCAGCGCTGGAACTGAGGCCAGGAAATCGCGAGAGGCAAAAGGCGCCGCGGAGCCTAAGAAGACTGCGATGAAAAACGCATCGGGTGAGTTTCTTTTTTCCTGTTTAACTTTGGATAGTCCTCACTTTGGGATAATTCCGGGAGCGACAAAGAGGCGTAATTTCCTCTTTAATCAACAAGTGACGCCTTTGAACACGTGCAATAATCGCTGTTTCAGGAAAATCTGACGAGGGTGGATACTACAAGAGTTATGGCAGCGATGCCGAGGGTGAAAAGGGCTACCTCAAGCAGACCTACAGCAAAGGTGATCACGGCTACAAGACCCTCGACACCTTCCACAAGCAGGACGGCGACAACTACGGCTTCGAGAAGCACACCGCGTTCGGAAAGGCCAAAGGAGCCAAGGAGGGTGGAGAACACGGAGAGAGCGGATCCTACAAGAGCGCCGAAGGCAGCGACGGCGACGACCACGAGGGAGCGGGTAAGTTCGCGAAATCAAGATCATAAAAATAATTAACGATCAATCAAGTTTGTGTCTCTCGACGCTGTCGGAGAAACGTCAGAATGGGGATGAATGCGCTCTGCAGCCGGGATAAAAAACGACCAAGTGAACCTCATTTTGAACCCAACAGGAACCATCGTGGACGCTCATTACGCTCCGTACGAAGGCGAACACTACAGCGAGGGTGAACATGTGTCGTCCGAGGGGGGGGATGGGGGGCATTATACGGAAGGAGGGGACGCCGGGCACTACACAAGCGGAGGACAGGGCGGCTCGGGAAGTTACTCAAGCGGGGGTGGAGACGCGGGGCATTATTCCACCGGCGGCGGGGCTGAGGGCTCATACGGAACGCACGGCTCCTACTCGAGCGCGGATGACTCTGGGGATCATCAGGGTTACGTAGACGGCGGCTCTCAGTACGAGGGTGATCACTACTAGTTTACCCCCGGAATGACGAGGGGCGAAGATTAGCCGAAGTCGAAGCTTACAGCCGCGGCTGAGTTGCACCTGCAGATATAGATGCATTGCGGATTTTGGCGCTTGAGATCGCTTCCATCACCTTGCCGCAGTCATTCTTGTACATATATAACGTAATGTATATGGGATAACGATTTGAAGAATGTTCACCACCATGTCACCGTTGTTAGTTCATTATTAAAAATTTGTTCAACTTCAGTTTACAGCTTCTCGTATTCATTACGGTCTTCTGACCACCCTAGATCCCTTCTTCACCCTTTAATCGATCGAACCATACCCGCGGGCGATCTAGTCAAAATTCATTATGGTAATGGTACTTCCCAGCCGTTTTAATTCAGTCGATTGAAAGGAAGAGCCCACGTGAGAACAAAATTTAACCAAGTACTGAAAATCGCTTTGCAGTCCTTGGATATCAGACAATTTTTCCTTCATCGGTAATCGTATCTCAAATCCATCGAGATTCCCTGTAATACCTGCGTCTTTCGATTTGTAGAAACTTTGCTGGAGGCGTAAAATCGTTTTTAATTCTAAAAATGTATCGTCGTAATATCGTCGTTGCTGGGCTAGCGATTTGGTATTTCTGGCTGTAGCTACGGAGATATTTGATACTTGGAAATTCCCGATAAGATAGTAACGGTGTGCCGTCTCAGTTCCGCAGCGATTTTTATCCGGTAATCAATACTCTGTCTGCAGCTGGAGTTTGCTAATATTGTAAAAGAATGAGTGCTTATTCTATACTTGCTATGCGTAGAAAGCGAACTAGAATTCAGTGCCGTGCTTTTACCTGTTTGTCGATACCCACGTATCATTAGTACGAAATTTGAAAACTTTTGAATTATTCACGATACGATACCTGTGAGGGTTTCTATTCAGAATTTGAGGTCTCTGTCATCCTACAGACGAATCTTCGGAAACAGTTTCTAGCGGAATCTGCTGCGCCTTGTCTGACTAGTTTGTATACAAGAACACAGAAGCCGGAAGTTCGCCAGTAGCAGTGAAACTCTGATAGTCAGTGCTAATTCTTGGCAAAGTCCGACATCCCTGATTACAGTAGGAAACCGTAGGAGACTTAATACACTGTTTCCCTCAGATTATAATCAACTCCGAGAGCCGAACTCGAAGACTGGTAAGTCAGCGAAACAGTGTCCAGTTTCAATGCGGCCGCAAGCGCGGCTTTTCGGTATAGCAACGGCGATGCCGTCCCGTTTTGAAGTGGTGTGACGGGCAAGAGTGATTCCAACTAAATTTCAGGCAATAAAAAAGTAATCCATTCGGATCAGCGCCATTTAAATTGAGGAACAATTTCATTAGCAAAGGCGTCGTGCCGCATGGGTGCGCTTTATTCGCGGGATGTCTGCTGGATTAATCCCATGGTTGGCGGGTGAGTGAGAATGTGGCCAGATCTGAGGGGCAGTTCAGCAAGATGAGGAGGGGGACGGGCCTCATCAACTGATTGCGGCCTCGGCGTAAAGCAGGGGTTGAGACGGGTGACTGTAATTAAGCAAATCTGTAAAAGAGATATTCAGATTTAATATAGTTGCAGGGACGTTGAATTCCGGTTAAGTAAAAGGGTCCGCATGAGAAATGAGAGCTTATTTTATTTCTACCGCGGGGTCCTCTGGCCACCACGCTCAAAAGTTTTCTCTTCGTTTTTTTCATTTATACAACACCGCGTTAATCTTCCGGGGCAAGGCATGAGATATAACTCAGTATCACGCGCACTCCTTTTATCCTTTCATGCTCGCCCGTAGACCACTGACTTTGAGCCGGCGGTGGCTAATTAAAGGAGGGCTGGACCGGGAGCTGACCTCGGTCTCGGCTGGGGATCGCATTGTGCTCGGCTCTTAAATTGGATTTGCTAGTCAAGCAGGTCGATTTGCGCGTGGTCAGGGTACCAAGAAACCGAGTCGAGCCGAGAGGCTATGGGGGAGGCCCGACTCTCTGTGCCCGGGGTTTGAGGCGGAAAATAGAAAGGGAAGATAAAGCGTAGCTAGCTCTCGTTAACGCGCGGGCACTAGCGAAAGCAGAAAAGAAGAAAGGTGGAGAAGGAGGAGTCACAAAGCATCCAGTCGCCTTGGAGCGAGGCGAAGGATGACAACTAAGGGAATCGAAGATCTTCCTCTTCCTCCTCCTCCCACTCTTTCTCCTCGCCTCGCCGCCGTTTTCACACGGCGACAAGGTCCCTCTGAAGATATCTGCTTTCCAAGCAATCTCTTCATCTCCAGGTCAAGTATAGCGCCATTCCAGAACGCAGCCTAATCTTCATTTCGACACCCTTTCTCCCTCGCTGCGATTCCTAGCGTGTTGGCATCCCGGCTGAGTTCCATCCAGCTCTCGTTCGCTTCGCCGATTTATCCCCTTGGCGAATTTAACTTGGCTGCATCCAATCTTCATCTTGATTATGCAGCGCCAACACACTAGCGGGCCAATCTGCAGGGACCGACGAGATGTTGCTGCCAAACAACCCGGTAAAGACTGTGGACCAGTAGCTATATACGGTGATGAGTATACGTAATTCCCGTCTCTGTGTAAGGAATGCGAACTCCAGTATAAACCAGAACTTGAAGAGTTCTTGAAATTACGAACGTGCACTATCCAATATTTCACGCCGGGGAACCGATCCCACTCTGCATGTGGCTTTCTGTCTCCATGCAAATGCGGGGTCGAATCAACCGAAGCTGCAAGGCGGCAAACAGACCGATATCCGTTGTTTGTGTGCCGCAGCTCCTCTAACTCGATTTCAGGTCGATGTCCAGCTGGTGGCTATATTCGATCTGTGAATAGTGGAACCAACTTAAGTCCTCGCAAGTTACCAGCGAGTTATAATAGTGAAGGATACACGTTCAATGGAGCCAGTGTGATGTAATTTTGAAAAATGCGACGAATGAAATTACCCACCCTTTGATTGGTTTCTTGGAAATTCGATCCCTCGAACTTTCGAAAAAAGCCTTTCCGAAAATCATGTCATTGTCAATCTGGTAATACGCATATAATATTAGTTACGTAATACGCGCACGTGACATTTAGCCTCACGTACATACGACGATATTCACATTCCGAGCAAACATGTTCGTATTCCCATTTGCTGAGTATCGTGTGAATCGTATCATGAAAATTAAAAGTTGGCTGATACTCGTATGTAGCGAAGCAAAGAATGAAATTTGCTGCGGCTGAAGTTTCTTTGACAAAAAGGGAGCGCAAAAAACACGTCTGCTTACTGGATATACGTTTGCCTCGTCAGTCGGGTCTGGCGGAATGGATGATAAAGGCAGACCCTACACATCAGTGAATGAACGAACGATTTTGGCTGCTGACGTTTCGCGTATATGGCATGCGTTCACAGGGAGGGATTTATTTGACGGGTGATACGATTAATGGCCAAATTACACGGATTATTGGTAATCGCATGCATTCTAGACCGAGATGAGTGTGTGACGCATCCGCGGGGGGAGGAGAGCTCAGCGATGATCAGCTTCGCTTGCGAACATCCTGACGCGTAGCCAGCAGCTGCAGAGTTGGAATGGTCGGGTTCATACGACATGGTCGATAAATCGGTTGAGAATCGTTACTTTTTCACCATTACTATGCCTCGCGCTGTGGCATGAGGAGTTGATTTTATATATTGCTAAACCGCTTACGGGCGGACTTCCAAGTTGCCATGCCCCGTGACCATAAGGGCTGGGTGCAAATTGGTCTCAAGGTTGAATTTGCATAAATCACGAAGCCCTCCCGAGTTCAGGAAGTCGCCGTACCGGTGACCGGATGTTGGCTGGTTCGCTAATGGCTGACACTTAGACTAATGGCAGGGTTGCTGCATTCCACCGACCAGCCTCAGCCGATCGTCCCGCTCGAGGCGATCGAACACACCAAACATATCGACGGATCGATGCGCCTTTGCCCTGGAGTCTGAATTGTAATTGGCCGGTATAGAGAGAGACGAGGTCTGTATTTTGCACGAACACACAGTTGAGTGAAATTTTACGTACATGCAATGCGTGATTTCCATGGCTGATATTTGCACAGATGTGTTGCAAACATGCCGACTTGCATGATAATTACACAAGTATGTCTGTACAAGTGCGTCCGCGTCAAGAAACGAGTCGAGGCGAAATTAATGAACAAGTATCGTTGATTTATCGCTATACCGAACTCACAAGTGTTTCTTAGCAAGCGTCGTATATTACAATAAAACAGTCGGCAGTATTGGCATTGCAGAATTGTTTAAGGTTTGATGTATAATCTGGAAATGTTCCAGTGGCCTTCTTTATTTCTCCGTGTCCGGGGGAATTGAGTTGGTCAGGTATACGATGCATAATTTTTCGTTGCAAATCTAGGACGACCTGTGTAATTCATTCCCCACTGAAGTTACCCAAATGCCGTATACGAGCAATGGTGCAGCTCGTTACAAGCAACCAAGCGGATTGATCCGAAGGCTAAATCAAACGAGGTTTCGGTTGAGAGCTCGTGAAAGCCGGCGGGATACCGTGGTGGTCAATATTCGCCGCCACTCTCCGTCGATTAGGATGAAAGTGATCGAGATGCCCGGAAACCGCGGGGCGGGCCTCGATAATATTTAAGTGAGCATACCTCCCGCCAAGTTATCAGTTTAGTTTCGAGTTCCGATAGATCAAGATGGTGCGAAGTGTCGGGGTTCGCTTGCTCCTGGCCTCGGGCATCCTTTGCGTCCTGATCGTCTTCACGGCGGCGCGGGACGTCAGGGACGTCAAGCGAAGAGATGAGCGTGATCTAGACCTGATAGCCGCAGCCTCGGGACACGGCCACCATTCCGAGTCGGGCGGAGGGCACAAGCATCACTCCGACCACCATGAGACCCACGGTGAGAAGGGGGACAAGGGCTACAAAAAGCACCATCACCATGACGAGGGTGATCACGGGGAGCACGGGAAGGAGCACCACGCTGGGCATCACGAGGAGCACGGTGGCCACGAGAAGAAACACCACGACGAGGCGGCGAAGTACGGCGAGCACCACGAGGGTGAGAAGGGTCACAAAGGCGGGAAGTTTGGGGAGAAGAAGGGCCACAAGAAGGGGCACAAGACCAAGGGATACCACAACAAGTTCCACAAGGACGAGTATCACAAGGAGCACAAGTTTTACGACGATTACCACAAGGGTGGACACCACGCGAAGCACGGTGACTTCCATGGACACCATGAGAAGAAGGAAGGCGGCCACAAGAAGGGCGGTCACCATCACTCCGGCTACCATGATGACCACCACGGAAAGAAGGGTCATCATGACAAGGGACACCACGACGAGGATCACAAGGGTCATCACGGGAAACACGGACACGAAGAGCACCACGCTCACCACGATTCGTACGGCAAGAAGGGTGCCCATAAAAACGGAAAGAAATACGGATTCAGCAAAGGTCACAAGGGCTGATCATCTCCTGAGTTTTCTTCCGGCGATATCATTTATATGGTAGCTTTGATCACTGTACATATACTTTGTCAAATCCAAAACGCAGAACATGCATCGTCGAATGTGCGATATGTTTTTTTTATTTGTAAATAAGTGTACTGAATATTTTATAGTTGAATTTTATCATTTGTTTTATTGTACGTACCTCATGTATCAATCATTCATTTGATATGTTTCTGTTGCCAATGTTGTTCAATATACAAGCTTACTTTTGTGCTCTAGACCACAGTTTCCTTGCAATTTTTTTTTACGATCTTCCTCGACCACGTTTATCTCCGTTACTTGCGTGAAAATAAACAATTTTTCAGCTTTACAAGATTTTATTGTCTATAACAGCTGCACGAATTTCAGAGTCGTGAGCAGCAGTCGCTTGGATCCCAGGCCGATCTCGGCTTTATTTATTCATTAACTCATTTTTATCTGGTCGCTTTCTGTCCGTCTCTAGTCCTCTTGATTCATCCGTGTCGTTTAACATAATTTTTATTAATGAATGCTTCTTACTATGACCTCGAAACTGACCTTTTACTATATTCGCTCAAGTGATTAAACTCGAGTTTTATTCGCTATCCACTTTCCGGAATTAACGTTCACCCTCTTCGGAGCATACGGCTTATCTGATATGAGTACTGTATTAATTGCGCAGACACTTTGCGTTTTTACACATGTAACAAACTTAATCGCAAGTTTTACGCATAATTTATTTTTTTTCCCATCTGTGTTCCGGTATTCACGGGAAAATTTAATTTCTACCTCGTCGCAGAGTTAACTGCTTCGCTTTAAAAACAGCATGGACAGGCCTACAAGCTTTTAATTTCTGCAGCATTTGTTTACACCGTGATAACGACGAGTCGCTGCAGTATCCGTAAAATTATAAGTATCTGTGTTTTACCCACGATACGCTACGGGCTTCTAAAAAAATACGTAGTGATTCACTCTTCGCGTTGTTTATACTATACATGTATACAGAGGTATATCTTTGTTCAGTCCACTTTAGATCGTCGGAGTTACCCGCATGGTACGTATAGCCGTCAGATTTTACGTAACGCTGAGAGCAAATTCCGAAGAGCCCGTTTCCCTGAAGGTTTTGTACTACTCCGCAAATTTTAGTATTACCACTATGCAGCATTCATGTGGCTGAAACACTTTCCGTAATTCGCTTTGTACAGATGACATCGCGCTATTGTTAATCATGGAAATAAAGCATTCGGCCGGAAACTAGTTAAATTAATTTCAGTAAAAACAATTTACGACGCGATTCTGGGCAAGTGTGTATATGCGTGTCTGTTTGTTGGAACTGGGAATTACTGGACACGTAACAAATTGTTGAACAAATAAAATGCACCTAACGGACCCGTGAAATGAGTTTCGTGACACTCTTTATCACGTAATTGGAACATGGGCGCCGAAATAAATTCAGTAAATATTTCTCGATGTACGTAGAGTTAGGAGAAATTAATTGCGACGAATAGTCCGTAAAACAACGTGAAACATTCGACCTTCACCATCAACAGTAACGCATCTGAATTATTAAACCTCCAAGTGTTTCATGATTTGCAGAGAATTAGATCAGACCTAATTTTCCTCCTTGGTGGTCAAATTCCAAAATCTGTCGAAATCCCGAGAAACGGTGTGCACCAGAGTTTCGATTTTACCGATATTTATTCTCAGCTGCGAAAAATGAGTATGTGAGACAATTTACTTCCAGGTACGATTTATCACGACAATCCGCTTGGAGGATTTGTAATTTCTCCGACGTAAGTACTAAATAATATTTCAGGAAAAACCTTTAACAATAAGATAATTGCAACTGATTATATTTCTGCTGAAATCATGATACCATGATGAAATTTGGTCGATTTACCGGTATCATTTGATTACGGTAGGAGAAAATGATATCAAAAAACAATTATTGAAGCTTTTGACGGTGCGTGCTACCATCATACCAGGACGTGTTTTGCAAGCTTGTATAGTAGTATCTTGATTTACCAGAGATATTTACTCTGTAAGGTTGTGTTAAAACAGCGATATTGGTAAATATTTATATTCTCTGATTAATGGATGCGGGCCGATTTGATCGTGATATTTGGAATTGCTTATCAATTTCAGTTATTGCATGCAGTTGTAGAGAGTGAGCAGTATCGAGGTGGGGAAGATACGCAGCATAGTTTGAGGGTATGCCTGAAACTAATCAATTTCGCTGCGGTAACAGATATCGCTTCTATTAATAGTTTACTAAAACCGTTGCGAATGCCAACTCGTGCCGATCACATTTCACTTGCGGGGAAATAAGACGTAGATGTGAATTTTTCCGCGATTTCACGTTCGTACGATGAGCTTAGGTAGGAAGTTACGTTCTTCGTAAAGAAGAATTCTTTGAAAAGAAGTTACCTACGTTCCCCGTTAGTTTCACAATGATGAGTCGTGGGAAATGTGAGTTACGGGTTTCGATCAGTTTTGCATAGGTGTTTGTAGTTATCTAAGTGATCGGGTTACGCAAGTCTGATCTAGGCTAAAGCTAATTGACCAAATCGCCGCAAAAACTTACCACCGTTCTTTTTGTCAGCCGGGTTGTTTTACACACTTCATGGCTCGTCTGTCTGTCCGCGTCAACTCCGGTCATTGCGATTCGTGGTGCCTTGCCACATGACTGCGCATCGTGTAGAACACCACTCATACGAAAGCAAAACGGTGTATTGCACGTTGCTGGTCTCAAGTATTGAGGGTTTCAGGCAGCGGCCCGGTTCCAAAAGAAATAAGATATAAATAGGATCGGGTTGATAGAGAAGTCAGTCGTGTTACGAGCTCCGACTTTTGAGCATGACTCGAGGTATAGGGCGAGGCTTTTTGGTGCTCGCGGTGCTCTGCGCCGCTTTGGCCGCAGCTGCGGCGAAGGAGGATCTTAAAAAGAGGGACAAGCATGTCATAGACCAGGTCGTGGCCGCTTCGGGGCACAGCCACCACTCTGAGTCCGGTGGAGGACATAAGCACCACTCCGACCATCACGAGGAGCATGGTGAGAAGGGCGACAAGGGCTACAAGAAGCATCACCATCACGACAAGGGTGACCACGGCAAACATGGGAAAGAGCATCACGAAGGGCACCACGAGGAGCACGGTGGCCATAAGAAGAAGCACCACGACGAGGCCGGTAAACACGGTGAGCACCACGAGGGTGAGAAGGGCCACAAAGGCGCAAAGTTCGGGGAGAAGAAGGGGCACAAGAAAGGCCAGAAGACCAGCGGGTATCACCACAAAGCCCACAAAGATGAGTACCACAAGGAGCACAAGTTCTACGACGACTACCACAAGGGTGGACACCATGCCAAGCACGGTGACTTCCACGGGCATCATGGAAAGAAGGAGGGAGGCCACAAGAAGGGTGGTCACGATCACTCCGGCTACCACGATGACCACCATGGTAAGAAGGGACACCACGAGAAGGGACACCACGACGAGGACCACAAGGGTCATCACAGTAAACACGGTCACGAAAGCCACCATGCTCATCACGAAGAACACGCGAAGAAGGGTGGTCATTCCGGCGGAAAGAAGCACGGCTTCTCGAGTGGCGGTGGAGGCGGTGGCGGCGGTGGCGGTGGCGGACACCACTAAGCAGGATTCCGTCGTTGCGACAATACTTATTGTTGTTGTTGTTGTTGTGAAAGTGTTTGACGAGTTTCGAGTCACTGCCGATACTCAATATTATTGTTGACTAGTCTGTAAATTTCACTGTTTCAATCGTCGTTGCATTTGTTTATAATATTAAACGACAATTGTTCAAAGATATTTGCCTGATATTTACCGTGAAAAAATATCCTTTCCCTCATCATTTCACCTGTGTCGATTCAATGTTTTGTATTTCAGGTCTTACCTTTGTTTTTAATTATATTTAAACCTTGTATTGGTATATCGTGCTCACGAGTATGCGAAACTTTCTCTTTAATGTGTGTAGCTGACTTTGACAGGTCGTGTATTCATTCGAAAATCAACTAACGATAATGCTCCTTTACTAAATAGTACGAATATTTGGAAATTACATCGCACGATACTTCAGCAGAATCGCGGCGAGGTATTTTGCTAATAACGGAATGTTTCGTGGCGATACATTATACTTATTCGCAATTTATGTAATTCGCTTGGGTGTCGAACGACCAGAAGAAAGTTATGAAGTAAATATTGAACGGACGACATTTTTTGGCTGCTCAGTGCTCGGTCGTCTGAAAATTAAATCGTACACATGAAAACACAGATGTTATTGTCAATAAACTGAAATAGTTTAATTTAAGAGACTTGAGTTGTATGCATTTCTCTACAGAAAATCAAAATATTTTTTTTATTCACGCGTTTGTTTTATTTTTGTGTTTTTCAATCAATTATCAATGCAATGGTTTCTTTAATTACTTTCCAAAATTTCTAAAATCCGTGCGGTAGAAAATAAGAATTTCCTATGTACCGTAGCTCATTTTCCTACTTTTCTATTTTGCACAGATTGACTGGAATGCCATTTACATGTGTAACTATCATCGCTATATATATTCTGAATCCATTTATTCTGCAAATGTTATGATATTCATGATAATTCCCTGCTCGTTGACTAAGTATGTATAAATATATCTATACTGCTTACGTCGTTCCTTCATACGCTGAGGTAAAGATTTGTTCTGGAACTCTATTTAAAGCAACGAAGGCATTCGGTTTTGTAGCAGAGTTTCATATAATTTACAGTGCGGGGTAACGTTCTCGATTTACGTGTATCTTTCCTTTTACCCTGATGTTGATACAATTATTGAAGTTTGGTTCAAATAGTCTAGTAGGCTTGAAATAGACTCTGAATAACAATCAAAATGGTCTGTTCAGGATTGATTAGTGACGTAGCAAACCGGATAAGTGTTAGATGGATTTGAATATCGGGTATTCTAAAGCAAACATTTAGTTACGGGTAGAGTGATTGTTTTATTGTTCTATAAATAAGTCAACAATAACAATTAATTAGGACTAACAACAACAACTGCTCAACAAGCCACGCTCTTAGCAAGACAGCGTAGTCGACGCCTAGGAACGCCGTAACCAGCTGGCGGTATTTCGAAGTAGTGACGATCTTGCAGGATTTAATGTCCTTTTTTGAAAGCCCATTTCTTGTGGTCCTCGTGACCTCCCTTCTTTCCGTATCCATGGTGGTGATGGTGGTGCTCGTCGTGACCTCCGGCGCCCTTGTGACCCTTGTGGTCATGGTGATGAGATCCCTTTTCGTGGTGTCCTTTCTTTCCGTAGTGGTCCTCGTGATGGCCGCTGTGGTGGTGGCCTCCCTTGTGGTGGCCGCCCTTCTTGTGCCCATGCTCGTGATGATGTCCGCCATGCTTCTCGTGGTGACCGGAGTCGTGGTGTTCGTCATGGAACTCCTTGTCCTTCTTGTACTCGTCGAGTTTCTTGACTTCGTGGTGGCCCTTGGTGCTGT
Source organism: Neodiprion lecontei (assembly GCF_021901455.1). Lineage (NCBI taxonomy): Eukaryota > Metazoa > Arthropoda > Insecta > Hymenoptera > Diprionidae > Neodiprion > Neodiprion lecontei. The sequence goes on from NC_060265.1 coordinate 408,179, forward strand.
GCCCTTTTCCATAGTGTCCCTTCTCACCGTATTTGTGACCCTTCTCACCCTTTTCGCCCTTGTGGTGCTCAGCGTGGTAGCCGTCGTCGTGGTGGTGGTGTTTCTTGTGACCTTCGTGGTCATGATAGTGACCATGGTGTCCCTCCTTATCGTGGTGGCCCTTCTCTCCCTTCTCGTGGTCGTGGTGTGACTTGTAGCCCTTGTCACCCTTGTCCCCGTGGTGGTGGAAGTGGTCGGAGTGGTGTTCCTCACCACCACCCTTCTCGAAGTGATGTTTGGACTCGGCCGTCTCAAGGTCGCGGCGATCCCTTATTTCTCTGCATGATGTAATGGCCACGCAAAATAGCAGCGCCATGCAGAACGGCAAAGTGCCGCTCAACGATATCATGCTGCTGCAGTTACTATCGCCGTTTTACCTGGCTTTATTGTAAGATCGTCCGATGTTCTTTATCCACTGCCGGAGGAGATATGACTTTTGCACAGCGCGGTCGTATTATTTATACGATTGACCTGCTGACTGTTGGCGATAATTGCGGAGGTAGTGGTGGAGGGTTGGGCGAAGAGGGCTAAATAGTATATACCGAACCACAGGTCTCGCTGAGTGGGGGTCGGTTTCCCCAGGTGTTGCATTAGGCGATCGGCGCCTTTTTATGCCCACACATCGTACTGCCTCACTTTCCTATTATTTACCAAGCCAAGAGAGCAGACCACACTACCGCAACAGGACACACCGAGTCAATTTGAGTTGCCGCACTCACTGAGATATGCTTTCACGGTTTCCGCAGAACACAGACACTTGGTTTTGTTGAGCAAAAGTGTTTCGTAATCGCTTATTTATATCGGGAGAAAAATTATATAAATCTAATTGCGCAATTCAATCAGCAAACCGGGATATACTTTGGTGTTTCACGTTTCGGAGTATAATGCAGGTGAGTTTACCGAGGCATTAATTCATCATATGGCAATTATTCTTTTTTCACCCGCATGCGTTTCTTTTTTTCCCTCTTCATTGGGCTGCTTGTAGTCACGTTGATTCTTTCAGCACCTGCGCCTATACAGGCTTCGCCTCTGAGCAGCGTTCTGTTCGGCGACTAATTTCTTGCACGCTCACATGATATTCACAATTTTTATTTGCTACATCAACCCTGTGTGACAAATTGGCATGATTAATTGGGATTTGCTTTTTATTTGGGCAAAAAATCGTTCATGTTGAAATTATAGTTAAGTGTTGGAAGGTGCCCGTTAACTTCACAGGTTTTCCAAGTATGAGCTACATACACGGTGAAACAATTTGGATGACTTATAACGACAAAACGATCGCCTATGGCAGACATTGAGTTAACGGTTTTCTCGAATCAATCGCTTCCCTGATCATCCAGTGCTTTCAGAATGCTATTCATTCAGGATAGCGCAAACGACAAACTTCCAGCGTAGTTTACGTATTTCCGCTAATTACCATTTAAGAATAAGACCAATCAAGTGTAAACACGGCAGGAAGACTCTTTATTAAGTGCTGTCCGAATCATAAGAGACGAAATTAATAATCGACTCTACTTTCGAAACTTTTGTCGGTTATAATATACACGTGGACCAAATTTGGCTTTGTGTACTAAATATAATACGGTTCTATGAAGTTAGCTCCCGTCTGCAGCTGAGTCTCTGCGTGTATAAATGACTGAATTTATCCTGCATGGTTGAGTCACGACAAATATATTTTTAACTCGAATATAACTGTCGAATAGTAATAAGTATATACATTTCTTGGTTTTTGAATTACAAGTTTAAACCAAGATGACGAATCTGTTCAACGTGGCTTCTTCACCAATTGTAATTCGGTAATAATGAGTAAGATTCACGTATCAATTATGCCGGGTAAAAAGGGCCGTAACTGAAAAAACTTTGCGGGGTTGAGACGTAGTAATTTTCATTATGGTTGGGAAGATGAATTCAAGGAGAATCCTTGCGCATCCGACGCTTGGAGGAGATCGAAGTTGACTCTCTACAGGCGCGTGAAGAACTTCGGATCGTACGGCTAAGTATGTTCCCAATTTCTTCGGAAGAATATTCTCGCGAAAGTAGTAATACAGGCTTTGCCTCTGTGACAACTTCAAGTTGTTTACAGGTGGGTGAGACAATATTGTGAAGTAAAAAACTTCGAGTCTAATTTTTTTGATTCCTTAGATGAGAAATGTGTAATCTATTTTAAATATGCGACCATTTGTGGAGCTTTAAATATTCGAGGGAAAACGATATCCCGTTATCGGTACAATTATTGTGATAATTATTCTCCCGCCCGACCATTGTGAAAAAAATCCGGGAATCAAATTGAATTGTTTATCAGGACTGAATTAATTACTGCGCCAATTTTTATTACGAATTCGATAGTAACGCGGGGTTTAATGTAACAAGGACGTGTATGTTTTAATGTTTTAATTTTTTTCGTAATCTCTTCGTATGGTTTACGTCATACAGTAAATCAACAATAATAATTTTTTCAACAAATATTTGCATAGCATTAGTTAACAGAATAATAAAGATCAACAGATAATAACAACTATTCTTATTGTGGAAGGAGGTTACAGCTATCGGCTCAATGATGTCCGTGGGAGTAACCGTGCTTCTTGCCTTCGTGGTGTCCGCCCTTCTTTCCGTAGTCTTCGTGATGCGAGTGGTGGTGATCGTGTCCGTGTTTTCCATGCCAGCCTTTGTGGTCATGGTCGTAGTGCCCCTTGTCGTGGTGTCCTTTCTTGCCATGGTGATCGTCGTGGTAGCCGGAGTGGTGGTGGCCTCCCTTCTTGTGGTGTCCTTCCTTGGATCCATGGTGCCCGTGGTGGTGTCCGTGCTTTTCATGATGTCCACCCTTGTGGTGGTCATCGTAGAACTTGTGTTCCTTGTGGTACTCGTCCTTGTGGGCCTTCTTGTGGTAACCATGGCTCTTCTCGCCCTTTTTGTGTCCCTTCTTCTCTCCGAATTTGTGCCCTTTGTGGCCGTGTCCGTGCTCATGGTGATGGCCGTGGTGGCCATCTTCGTGATGGTGCCCCTTCTTATGGCCGCCGTGCTCCTCGTGGTGTCCAGCGTGATGCTCTTTGCCATGATGACCATGGTCGCCTTCGTGGTGGTGGTGGTGCTTCTTGTAACCCTTGTCACCCTTCTCGCCGTGCTCCTCGTGGTGATCGGAGTGATGTTTGTGGCCTCCGCCGGACTCGTGGTGATGGCCATGGTGCGATGCGGCGGCCACGAGATCTCTCTTCTCCCTCACATCACGGGCAGAAGAAGCTGATATCACAGCGCAGAGCACCGCCAATGCCAGGCAGGACTTTAATCCGAACCCCCTGGCCATGCTTGTGCTATTGGGACTGAACATGGATATTGACTGACGCTCCGTCATGGATTCAAAGCTTATATAGTTGGACCCAGTTGCGCTTATACGTAATCGCTTTCGTTCGGGTAACCCAAGCGCTCACTGGCTCATTCACAATCCGAGGTACATATTTCGCAAACGTATGGTCGCCATCCATCCAGAAATTGCTGCACCGTTGCCGAAACCGTTAGTCGATCAGATTCAATGACTTCCTGAAAATCCTGGAAAATTTTCCCACACCATCTTTTGCTTGTCACTTGAAATGTTCATTCGTCAGAGCTTGAATGAGCGCAATAATTTGTTATTATGGAATCGATATAGTCTGACACTGTCTGACCGGTAAATAAAGTAGGAATGGGATTACTTGAGACGATATATCGAACCAAATACAATGTAGAATAAAAACAGTAGTGGCACGTGGACCGTACTGTCGAAATGTTCTGGGGTTAAAGGTTGCTGGACTTGTCTCCTCTCCTACGCAGGGAAGGAGAGCTCGTTCTCACGGGATTGTCGTCGAACGTTAGTCACGGTCTTGAGTTTGAGCAAGCAGGCATGATTTCAAGGAGTTACATAATGCATTTGGTTAGCAGTCAGCCTGATGGATGGCTGGACTGCTTGGTAGACTGAATCTTGCATTTCCATTACGTTTCAAGGAGGTTAAGGAAACAATACTTTCGTAATGTAATTACAACCGGTCGACAAAGAACTACCGCTTCTCAAATATCTCCGATTATTCTGCGTTCGATATAAAATACGGACAATCGCGACAGCTTATCATACTAAAGACGGCAGTGAAATCAACAACTTAGCTCTCGGTATAGGAAAAACCCCCGTTACTATGAAGTGCCTAGTGGTGGTGTGTCTGCTGGCCGTTTCTTTAGAGTACAGTCTAACGAGTGCTCGTCAGATCGACCCGAGGAATCGGCGCGATCTCGAAGCGGCCGCGTCACATCATCACTTTGAGAAGGGCGGGGGTGAGGAGCACCACGCCGATCACTACTCTAAGAAGGGAGAGAAGGGTGATAAGGGCTACAAGTCGCATCACGACCACGAAAAGGGAGAGAAGGGCCACCACGACAAGGAGGGACACCACGGTCACTACAGCGACCACGGTGGTCACAAGAAGCACCACCATCACGACGACGGGTATTACGCAGAGCATCACAAAGGGGAGAAGGGTGAGAAGGGTCATAAATACGGAGAGAAGGGACACTACCACAAGGGTCACAGCACCAAGGGACACCATGAAATCCACAAGCTTGACGAGTACAAAAAAGATAAAGAATTTTATGACGAACACCACGATTCGGGGCACCACGAGAAGCATGGTGGGCATCATCACGAGCACGGGCACAAGAAGGGTGGCCACCACAAGAAGGGCCACCATCACAGCGGCCATCACGAGGACCATCACGGAAAGAAGGGACACCACGAGAAGGGATCTCACTACCACGATCACAAGGGACACAAAGATGCTGGCGGTCACGACGAGCACCACCATCATCACCACGGGTACGGAAAGAAGGGAGGTCACGAGGACCACAAGAAATGGGCCTTTAAAAAGGGTCATTAGAGAGAAAAGCGTTTCTGCGGAACAACCCTTGACCCACGCTTCATCGATCATCGAAAGCCTGTTACTTGTTATGTTTGTTTACCCGAATATTTTTCTTTTCGATGTATTTATTTGCCTTGGCATGAATAAATCTTCCGAAACGGTACATTAATTTAAGCATATTATCGTATTGTAATGTTGAATCGAAACCCTCGGGCCAGTTTTCTTCATCTCCATAAACATCCGTCAAACCTGAAAAGCGTTGAATTTCTTATAAATCTCAACCTACGGGATTGTGGCCATTTTTTGCAGCGGATCATCTCACAATGGGTGGCAGATATTGCGGCAGTTCTTTCACCTGTCCATCACTACGAGCGAGCTTAGAGCGAGCATTTTTGTATTTACTCGGTAATGTAACGGTTGAAAAAGAATTGTCATATTTTCCGTCAGACTTTAATTTCCTTTAGCAAAACGAGCTTAATGCAGCTCGAGGTAGCGCCGCACCGAAGCAAATGTGCGACGTTTTTCTATTCAACAAAACGATTGACTGGTTTCTTTAACTAAGTCGTTGCGCACATTTACAGTTATGCGGTTTCGTCGAGTCATGCCTGCTGATGATGTGGCACTGCTGTAACAGTAGTGTGACGGAAAAACGAAATAAGGTCAATTTTCATAATACCCGAAGCTATTTAGTTGGTTGAAAACACTCTCTAATCAGTTCCGACTCTAGAGGAGTTATGCAATCCTCTTGCGTCCAATCGTCGCATTCGAACTAATCGATTTCTTCGGTGACATAAATAGCACTGTTTCGTTTACTATTTATTTGAAATGCATGAGAAAACCGTCCAATCTTCAACGAAGAAAACTGTGGATAAATCTCTTTCCGGTTTGTGTAACAAACTTTGCGCTGTAACTCTACTAATTAGACCCTTAACATTGCATCTGCTGTTTGCGACACTCTCCTGGTTACCGGACTATACGTAACGTGAATCTTTTTCTCCTGTAAATTGTCCACGTGTCAAGTTGATCTCGATGCTTATATGTCGGCGACGGTGTATTCGCGTTACGAAAGTGGTCGCGTTTGCTCGCTCAATAACCCCAATAAATTCACGTCGTAATTAAACTGTACTACAGACTACCACGCCGTGGGATGGTGCTTCCCAGTTCCGTGGAGGAGGGCCTTACTCGATTCAGTATGCATTCGTGAAAAGATTTCTCGGGGGATTAGTCTGCAGTAGGTGAAGTGAGTTGAGTCGATCGTCGGCCTCCACTACCTCAGCGTATAAATAACTTGCAATCATCTAGTTTCTGGATAGTTTTACCTAGTCACTCGCTAATGACAGTCTGCATAACTCGAGCCATAGCTCGAGCTTCCCGAATCTTCGATAGACTGCTGAACGATGCGAACAACGTATCCGTTCATACTCATTCAGGCAGTCGCTGTATTTTTCACTGAGACCAAGTCCGACTCGGTTTTCTCGGTGAATATTATTAAGAGGCTTGTCCAGGATCTTCAAACTTCGCCGTCTGGATACAGCTTCAGTCACCATAGCGACAGTCATCATCCTGGGGGATACAACACGAATGTCAAACATGGCACAACGAAGATGTCTCGGCGAATCGGGATAAAGAGTGCGACAAAAATGAAGAGAGCTGAGCCCAGTTCTCCCGGAGGTTCCGTGAACCAGGGCATGACTCGAAGTTATCAGCTCGCCGGAAGTTATGGATTCGTGATATCCCACGGATTTGATATCGGGGAAAACGACGACGCCCCCACAGCCGGCGATTCACATTACGGTGAGGTTTATAATATACAATCGATCGTTTCAAGTCATCCGGGTTGCACCGGTGGCCGAATCACGACTTCGTTTAATTCCTTGATGTGTTGTCGTAGGAGCGAGTAATGCTGAAAGTATTGCGGTTTTGCAGCTGAACAAAGAGGACTCTAATGACCCGAATATTAACCCTAACGTAAAAGCTCAGGAAGCCGGGGGCGACTCCGAAAAAGAAATATACGGATCGTACTCGGATTATGACAAGCTTTTCGATCACGACAAAAACTCACCATCCGTCAATCTGCAGCAATATTACGAATCGTATCTCCAGGATAGAAGAAAAGAAAAATACGCTGCGCAGGATAGATACGGTGAATCTAATAACGGCGGGGACAAGGGGGCACATGTTGAAACCGAAAAATATATTAAATTGGAAGATTTCAGTGACAGGGGGCGAGGTGACCAACTCGATGATGGAAATGTAGAAAAATATTTTCCCAGCGAGAGAGTGGAATTGTATAAAGGATACGGCGAGAATGAGAGTCACGACAAATATAGCGAGCCTTTGAAAAAAAAATCTCAGCTCGTCGCGGCTGACGAAAGTAATTACGGCGAACCGTACAGGTCCATCGATTGGACCCAGTATAATATAGATCCGAAATTCGAATTTGCAGATGACTTTTTGGCAAATGATTTTTTCAAAGAATACAATGAATTTTTTTACGGCAGTCATGGCGATTCCGGGCATGATCATGATTTTCACTTCGATCACGAAGATCACGGCGATCACGGCTTAGAGGATGACATTGGCCACCATTTCGAAGGCGGCCACAGCGCGGAGGATTTCTTCGACCATTCGAACTTTGGCGGAGATTATCACGAAAAGGGAGCTGGTGAAAAGAACAGTAACTTCGGGAACAAGAGTGGTAGCAAAAAGAGCACAAAAGAAACGGGGTATCATAACATACTGCACAAAGATGAATTTAACAAAGATCACACATTCTACTCAAACGCGGACCAGGATGGTCACTTCGATAACGAAAAGGATTACCATGGGCATCATTCCCTGCACGACAAGAATCACGAAAATGCCGATCATCGGGACTCTCGTTCGCACGGTGACTATCACGGAAAGGGTCACGACGAAGACAAGGGGCACTACATCGATGACGATGTTTCTCATCACGTCGAATATGATCACGCGTCCTTTTTCGGCGATAAATCTGAGTACAACGATGCCGGGGACGATGAATATGGCATCGAGCACGAAGATAAGCATGAGTATTGAAAGCTGATCGTGAACTAAATATCTTACCTCGACTTGTAGCGAACTAGCTTTCTAAGGCCTCGTATATTCGAAGTTTCAGCCTTCGAGGGTAAGGCAAGCCCCTCAATGGCTGCAGGTGAATAATTAGTTGGTTGTTTACGTGAGTAAGTCTTGGACGAGTGGTACGAGCATTTAACTTTCTACAGGGAGAAATTTCAGTAACGTTATTTCCCAAATAGAAATAACATATGATTTACGATATATACATCGCATGTACCTACGATTAGTTGAAATAAATAGTACACATAGCGTGGATATCAGAAAATTGTCACTACCGCCACAACGCCATATTACATCTTGTACAATAAATAACCATATAATAAAATAATGTTACAGAGTCGATACATTCGCCATGCATAGAATCATATTACGCTTATTGCATCGCCTATTAATAGATCTTCTTGACATAGTCATCCGATGATTGTCCATACTTCTTCTCCCCCTTGTGACCGTCCTTCTTGGCGTATTCAATCTCGTTATCAAAGTGCTCCTTCTCTCCTGCTTCTCGATCGTGGCCTTGAACAGCGCCGTACTGATGTCCGTTTGTGAACGATCCCTTCTTCGCCTGGTTGTCCTCGTGGTGAGCAGCGTCAACCTTTTCGGCCTTCTCGTACTCACCCTTGGCGGCGTCGTGATGCGCGTTTTCTGATCCGTACGTCTCCTTTTGGCCGCTGGCGTGATCGGAGTCATAGAAGGACGTGTCCTTCTTGAACTCGTCCTTGTGGTAAACGTTGTGGAAGCCGGACGTCTTGTGCCCCTTTTTGTGTCCCCCGCTCTTGTGGAAGGTCTCTCCCTTCTCGCCCTTGGCGGCGGCGTTCGACTCGGCGTACTTTTTCTCCTCTTCGGCTTCACCTTTTTTCGCTCCACCGGCGCTGCTGTACGCGCCCGCTTGCTTCTCCTCGTCTATCTTCCCCTTCTCGCCCTTGTCGAACCCCTCGGAGACCTTGTAGCCCTTGGAGCCCTTCTCGCCAGCGGCGGCCGCTTCAGCCGCCTGGAACTCGGCACCACCCCCGTTGTTGTACGCCCCTGCGCTAGCGGCTCCACCAATGCCTCCGTGTCCCAATCCCCCAAGAGATCCCGTTATTGGAATGTACTGACCATGAGCTAGACCAGCCCCTACGCCGATTCTGCCGTACCCCAGGCCCCCCTGCAATCCCCCTGCCTGAATCAGCCCACCCCCCAAACCCCCCAGCCCCTGAAGCCCATCGCCCAGTCCGCCCCCGAGTCCAGCTAGGCCAATACCGTTTTTTGAAATCCCGTAACCAAGCCCCAGACTGCCAGCTGCGCCCCCGCCATAACCAAGTCCGCCGATTCCCAGCCCAGTCTCGTCAAAGCCGCCCCCACCGATATTTCCGCTGTAGCCGTTCATGGAGGCAATATTGTTGGATCCGATATCACCTGCGTGATCGAGCCAATTAGTAATGATTGGTGCGGAATGAGTAGTGAAGTTGATCGAGACCGGCGTTAAAATCCTTTTAAAGTAGGAGCAAATTCTTTAAGTGAAATCGAGGCTTGTGCGACAATATCGAAAGGATATTATTATGACTATGGTGTTACGAGAGTTGATCGATGAACAGAAACTCGGCGACCTTGCAGTCTGAAGAAATCTTCTATAAATGTCACGTCACTCACCACCACCAAAGTTTCCAATACTGTATTTAGATGGAAAATTAATTCCTGAGCCACCGGAAAATTGTCCAAGTCCCCCGGAACCCCCAAAATTTCCACCTCCGAGTGACCCTATGCCCTGCAAAGGTGAGCCGTAGTTGTAGCCACCGGAAATACCGGAACTCAGCCCTCCGGAGTTGAAAAGTTGGCCTTGACCGTTCCCGTTTCGCCTGAATATGTATCCGGTCGCTGACGTCTCGAGGTCTTCCAATCCGGAGCCGGAGACCACGAGATTTTTGTCGCTGTCATCTGCCGTTAAAACTGGCTCTTTGGCACTGACGGTAAAACTTGAGATGCACACTAACGCGACACTTGCGAGCAATTTCATTTTCGGAGCTTCTTGAATCTCAGCGTGACAACCTTATCCGACTATTATCCGTAAAACGACGCGGTTTGTTTTAATGTTTAGCATGGGGCCGCAGCTCCTTTTATATGAATAATCTTTGGCAACTGCCGGCTTACTGTTGCCACATGTTCCACGATATGTGGATTACAAGCTAATTAAAGGAATCCTGCTTCCTTCGCTAATTAGACGTATATCCGCTCTCATTCCCGATGTTGCATACTTGTCCCACATATCAGAGTGAGTTCGCCGGCGACAAACTTACGAGACTTTACTCACCAGTCAACCGGAAAATCAGTCTGAATTAAACTTTGGATCCTAGGAGGATCCATAATTAGTATTTTACTTAAAATTCGACTGAATTTTTTTCTCGAACAAACAACGATGGGACGATAGTTTCATATGTGATTTATTCATTTCCTACGCGCACTTTATTAAAACGTAACTTGAACAACAAAACAAAACAGATTCAACCTGGCATAAAGACAGTGCATGATTCGCGTTAGTATAGCAGAGGAAGTTAATCACGAGGTGTATCTGCTGGGTTCATGATGTTCCTTTGCATAGCTATGCTTTTTGCCCGAATTGGCTGCATCCTTCGCGGCGTAATCAGCATAATTTTCATGGTAGCCCTGGTGGCCCTTGGCGTTGCTGTGACCCTGGTCCTCTTTGTAGTCGTGACCCTTGTCAAACCCGCCATCCTTCGCGGCATCATTTTGAGCATATGCAGAGTCGTGATGGCCTCCCTTCTTGAAACCGCCCTCGGTGGACACGTGGTGGTCCCCGAATGCACCCTGTTTTTCGAAGTGGCCACTTTTATGGGCGTCGTCATAAAAGTCGGTGTCCTTCTTGTACTCGTCCTTATGATAAACGTTGTGGAAGCCACTTGTCTTGTGCCCCTTCTTATGAGAGGCCTCCGTCCCGTAGCTTAAACCACCCTCACCCTTTGATCCTTCCTCGTGTCCGGCGTAGTGGCCGCTGGTGCTGCTGTGGGATTTTTTACGCCCACCGTCGGCGCTGTACTGACCTAAAATAAGTGAATTGTAAAATCTAGATACGCCAGTCGCTGATTCCACTGGGTGTCACTTACCCTTGTGATTCTCGCTCTCATGTTCACCCTTCTCGTTGTTATCAAAGTCCTGATGATTTTTGTACCCCTTCTCTCCCTTCTCTCCGTGAGTAGAATGCTTCTTTGCACTATGCTCCGCACCGCTTCCGGACTCGTAGTCAGACCCGCTGATCTTGGCTGGCTCGATGAAGCCGCGCCCGAAAGAAGGATCGTATTCCTCTTCATCGTCGTCGTCATCGTCTTCATCGTCGTGGTGATGGTCCTCATCGTTCTCATCATCATCATCTGCCTTTTCGTCATCAGCGATTTCAATCTTCCGAGGAACCTGGTCAACCTTCACAGGCACAAAGTAAGGCGCCAGCGGTTCTTTCTGCTTCGGTAACAGCGGTAGGATGTATCCATTGGGCAAACCAAGCTTGTAGTTGTCTGGCGCGTTTTGAGCGTACTGATGCGAGGCTGGTCTAAATTTCAAGATGGTCTCTGGTGCCCTGTAAGCCACGGGAGCCGGTTCGGGTGCAGAGGCGATGTAGCTAACCACCGGGGTTGGGGCGTTGTGGAAATTTCCGGTCGCGTGGTTGTTGAAATGAACGTATGAGACGGGGGCGCCGTGCTGTTGCTGATATGAGTATCCGCTGGCTGAAGCCTCCATGTCGGCAAGATTCGTCCGCGAAACTGACACGCTCTCCAGGTTAGACGGCATCGCGGCAACGCATCCGAGGATGGCGAAGAAACACCACATCATCGTTCGGTACACCACCATTTTCACAACGAGCGCCTGCGCTGAAATACACTTATGTCCGTACAGGGTGAACTGACCACTGGTTGCCTCTGTGTCCAACTGCGAGCCTTTATATACCGGTTTTCTCATACCGTGCATGAAGTATCATTATGCCAGTATAATTTCATGGCCGCTAATAATTCAAGAACAATCTCTCGTTATTGACTATCTTTCGTACCTCCAGCTGAGCGGTGCTGGAAAGATTTTGCGTAACTCAGCGCGCCCTGACGCTAGTCGGTTGAATATCATTTAACGCAATCGCCACCGCTTTGGCCACGGTCACTCGCTGGACGATGGAACCAATTAATTCGGCCACGCCACGAGTGCAGAGTCTTTAAATGTCGACCTGCATGCCCATCGTCGAGGGGCGATAGTCGACTGCATGGCTATTTTTCTTCGGAGATTGCTCGTCGCGGTCGGCCTTAAAGATTATTTTGAATCGGTGCGGGTTTCGGGTTTCTATTGATATTATTCATCGGCGATTATAGTATGAATATAGCATTGACGGGACGTGGTCAAGCGATTTGTGGTTTATCGTTTGCACCACCGTCCAGATCGGCTAACCTTGAGTGCGCAATACCGTTCAGCTTCGTGAAATCTGACAGTTTGTTGAAATACCTGACAAATTGTCCTTCCAAGTGCATTCTCGTCAAACACAGTAGCCAATCCGGTACGTCAGGCAGGCGATTGGCGCAAGGTATAAAAGAGACGGATCTGTATTGGGGTAACAGTTTATATTGGCGACGTTTGTCGAATAGTTTATTAATCCGATTGCGTCGATCGAATAGAAATACATTAGCCTACGTTCTGAAATACAAACGGCAAAGTAAAAAGAGGAAGTAACATACACACATACACACACAAACACACAAATATGAGTGGCTTGTGGAGAGTTTTTCTGGTGGCCTGTCTACTAGAAGCCTGTTTATCTCATCCGGCGAAGGAGCAGGCTGGCAAAATGTACGTCTCAAAGACGAAGATGTCGGATCTCGAGTCTTCAGCAAGTGGATACGTCTACAAAAACCTCCCGGCGTCGAAGTACGCCGAAATAATAAACGAGGGACTGCGAGAGTTCGAAGAAGCACCCGCTGCAGCTCCAGCGAAAAAATCAGCGAAAAAGGAGTTCGTCCTTCTCCCTTCAATTCAACTGGAGCCTGACGCAGAGATGCTGCCAGCTCATTACACGAGGGTTGAACCACCGGGGGTCGACCACATGGAGATATCGTTCCAGGACCCGGAAGCGTTGGATTCGTACAGGAGTTCGCTGATCGAGGGAACGCCGGAGGCGGACGCGGCGCCCGCCGCTTACGCGAAAACCGGGGAATTCCAGGAGGGCGCCGGGAAGCAATTCGCCGCGGAGAAGCACGTGGCCGAGGGGAAGAAGGGGGAGAAGGGCTTCAAGAAGGCAGAGGAATTCGAGGAGGCTGTCAAGGGTGAGCACGACAACGCGAATCACAAGGGGAGCTACGCCGAGGCGGCGGGCAAGAAAAAGGCCTACGATGAGACAGAGAAGCACTACGCGGGGCACAAGGATTCGGCAGAGGCGGACAAGGGCGCGAGCTACGAGCTGGAGGGCCACCACGAGAAGGGGCACAACAACGCCGGCTTCCACAACGTCTATCACAAGGACGAGTACAAGAAGGACTCGGACTTCTACGACAAGGACCACAGGGGTGGCAAGTTCAGGAAGCACGGTCACTACGGCGAGAAGCACACCTCGGCCGAGGGCGGTTTCAAGAAGGGCGGAAATCACGACTCGGGATACGCCGAGGCCGACGAAGCCAGGGAGGGTGAATTTGCCAAGGGGCACGAGCGGGAGGCAAAGAAGGGGCACGCCGCGAAGCAGGGGTACGGCGGGTTCTTTGGAAATTTCGAAGAGTTCGCTAAAAAGGGCGGCGCCGTCGAAGCGAAGAAATACGGCTTCAGCAGCGGCGACAACGCGAAGGAGTCTCGTTGATGCTAATTACCACTACAATTCGTGTACAGTAGTATTATGGTTTCTCATTAATGTACGGTAGGACCCACCAGACGATAATCGACCTTCTAAATTTGTATTTATTCAACAATGCACTTATACATTTCTACAGCATGTTCTATATCTGTTAGGTAATAAATTAATGGTTCAAATATATTTATACTTATGTACGTAATGTGTATGTGCGTAGATTTTTGCAAGATCTCTTCATTCATGTTTCCCCTCACTATCTCTCCGTTCAATCATTTTGCCAGCGTTCAACGTCGTAAGAAAGCAAATGGAAAACTTTCATTTCGTTTTACCGCGCTGATCGGATAAATTCGTGATATAACGGATATGTTACAGTGATATTTGTATTGCACGGAACTGCAGGACTGGACCACCGCGAACAATTCGGTTGAGTAACAGTTTTTAGTCGGGTTTAATACCTTTAGTGGATACCGTGCCGCCATGTAGGGGCGGTCATTTCCGTAATTTTGGTAAAAGCACCTGTTTCGGATTTGTCACAAAAGTCAGCGGCGATGATTAATGGGTATTAATAGAACCGCAGCGCCTGCTCGGTGCTACTGTAACGAATTGCAATGAATTGTAGTCAGGACCCCCCATCAAATGAGAATAAAGGCATAATTGATGAAACTATGCGGCCGGCGATAGTGATGCATGCTTGTTTCCCTCGGGGGCCGGGGGACGCGGCGTGGGGCATTCGTAGGCTGCACACACATATGCAGATCACTGCATAGCCACACAGTTTCCGTGCATTCATCAACAATAAGCCGCACTAGATACCGCGGGGACGGAGCACTCCGAGAATGCATAAATCAGCCATTCTCCGCATTGCCATACATAACAGATAACACAACGTAACACGAGTGAATGGAGCTCCTGAATCGCCTGTTCTCACCTCCTTGGACGTCCCAGGCACACTAGCGCTTCCGACGGTTGTTTACAAATTATCGAAATACGTGATTCGAGGAATATTTTTTTTTGAAGAATCTTTCTAAGAACCAGCTCGTTAGCCGTTTTTTCCATTACGCGGTGGGAAAATAACGCAGTAATAAAGACTTTCAAGTCTCACTCGTCTAGGACGGGAGTATTCAAGCTCGTCGGGCCTACAATGGAATGATTCATGGATGCTATTGAAGTACGGCAGGCTAGTATTTGGGGATAGATTGAGATTCATGCTGCTGTAGTGATTGATCCAATTGGAAATCTGTTTTGAATAAGGACGATTCGATTAGTTTTGTATCGAATTGAACGAGACGACAGCGAAGGGTCAAAAAACAGCTGACGGTCCGGATTGATCTGGCGTTGAAGTTTCCTGAACTGCGTCAAAATTGTTAACCTAAATTTTTTTTAACCTAAATCAATCGTTGAATGCACTGGCATCAAATAAATGGCCTCGGCCATGGCGTCCAAAGTTTTCAAAAACTATTTATCGAAGGTTGCTGGACTTGGCAGTCACTGTTATCGGGCCTTGCAGTTTCACGGATCTCCTCTTAACTTGAAAAATTGCTGTCAGGTATTTGACGAGGTTTCAATTAAAACACAATCAAGTTTTGACACTTCGCCTGTCGACCAATCAAACCACTATCGATTGAACTGGTAATTTCAGCAGGCGACACACCAATATTACACAAGGCTAGCCCGCACACAGGACCACGAGGCGATAATGAATGTGATGTGTGATACTTACTTGAAGTGCGAACCTTCCATAGTAAACATCGGGCTTTCCGGGATGGAACTTCCCACCCTAAACCTCATGATTCGCAAGGGGATGAAAGAGGGCATGACCATTGTGGCAGTTCGTGGGGATGACGAGGCTGTGATCGGAGCCGCGGTAAATACCGGGTCATGTCCTTGGAATCCTGATCATCTCCTGCGGTTTGCAAAGTGTTGCCAATGCGGCCCCATTCAGGATCTTCTGAGGTTCTACGCTTACGTGACAGCGACGCCACAGCTCTGGCAGAAGTACTGCATCCTCAAGATATTCGAATGCACTTACGTTACGGTCGCTAACGAGTATCAGGGCAACGGGATAGCGAAACGTTTAATTCAGGACAGCTGGTATCTTGCCAGAGACTGTGGCTACAGGTTGTTTCGCATCGACTGCACGAGCAGGTAGCGAGCTTTTCGTCCTGGACGATTCGTGGCTTTTTTTCTAAACCGGAATTCTCGTTCAAGGTACACGGCCAAGGTGGCTGATGGATTCAGGTGGGAATGCGTGTGGAGCTTACCGTTCGATGAATACAAGTGCAACGGCGAGGTAATTTTCAAGCATATTCAAGAGCCGCACGGAAGGGTCGATGTCTACGTGGACCAGGTCAGATTTTGCAAGGACTATTGCAGGCCGCATCCAACCTGTAACAAACGGAGGAAAAAAAATGATCGCGTATGGAGGTTACGATAGAGAAATGACACGTCCTGTAGTGTCCGCGAATAATTGTTTCATGTATGCTTGTGTGGTGATCAATGACGACTGGTGAAGTATGAATAATTTAATTTTAATCTTGATTATTGTTGGCTCCCATTTCGCAGTCGCGCGGTAATTATTCGCACATTTGTCAAGGCTTCAACGTCACCCGGGGCATCAGCTGTTGCGTAGTCGCAGATTTTCGGCGGTATACGTATACGTGTAGGTACGCGTATACATATAACCACGCAGCGTCCTGGGTAGTAATTAAACTTCACAACATCTCGGCTTACTTCAATCTCTGGTCGCAATTACACCGACCAGCTGTTGACTTAATAACGAACGAAATCTGTACCATGTGCCGCGATACGGCGGAGAGGAAGACCTTGCTAAGGGGCAAAAGTGGGGTGGAAAGCCGCGTGTCAGGCGGCGAGGCTTCCGGTTGAGGGCTTTCCAGTTCCGTTCATAATTCAAATGATATTTGCAAGGGGTTTCAAAGGTTCGCCTGGAAACGTTACGCAAGAATAAAACCTGGCAGACCGGACCCCTGCAGACTCGTCAAGGTGCAGAGCAAAAGAAACTTCCACCCCAGAGCTGGTGGGTCGTGCGATTGTTCGCTATGGTTGCAGAGCGCCAACTTTCCGTGGTTTCACGCCCCTGAGACAAATATCTACAAGCAAAAACAATCAATTAGTGACGCATCACCATCCCACTTATCCACTTGGAATTACAGTTGACAAACTTTGAATTTTGCGATTATATTTTGGTGTTTTGGGACTGATAGTGATTATTACGCCTTGATTGTCAGGGTGTTTCGTTCCTTATACACCGTTCTCTCACCGTATTTTTCCAACAAATATACAGATAATTATACGGAGTTTGATCCCCTTTCACTAAATCATAGCTCTTTACATTGAAGTGGTCTCCGCCCTTCAGCGCGGCGGGCGAGGATTAACGAAGCAAGTACTTCTGCGGGGTCATTTGCAGCCACCGAGAATTACGTATCTACAACGTAGGTACAACGTCCACCCATACGAGCATCTCGAGTGGTAGCATTCAGCGTTGAAATAGATGGATGCAGGCTATAGCGGCACACGTTACCTGCTATGGTAGTGTTCCAACATTCCTCTGGCATCGAGGATTGTTTCCCGAATTGGAATAGTTTGAGCGGACCCGGCTCGTCGACCGACGTCAGTTTCGGACCGCAGTTCCAGTACGAATGAGGTTCTCCCCGACCGCCGTCGCCTTCACCGAAATTCATAATCGAGCCGTGATCATTTCATTGCGCGCAATTTATCCCCCTGCATGCACTCACTATTCCGTTTACTCACGGTTAATGACGTACTTTCAGGGATTAATCTTCCCGCTTCAAAGCCCCGGTGGACTTCTTTTTCATCCGTGTATGTGTGCCTGCGTGTGCGCTGTAATGAAGCACGCTTTCGAAAACAGCTTTTCAGAAATCTCCTCGAGGCGTCTGGCGCGGACAAACTCCGGCACCGCGATGTTTCTTCATACGCGGTCTAGAATTCAGGTGGTCGGTACGCATTTTTCCTCATAATTCCTAAGAAGGGGACTCGAGAAGCTGCAGTTGTACTCTCTGCCTTTGAATCAGTGATAATTCACTGATTCTCGGTTATAAGTATATGCGACTGGAAAAAATCAGTCCACGTACACTGAAAATTCAATGACTTTATACACATATACACTCATTTTGTCCAGTGGTATACGTATAACTGTTTCACAATTGTAAAATAGGTTTTTCAGAATCGTTTACTATTAGAGCCTCGTAGGTCTTAGAAATAAATAAAATTAGCAGTCTTGGACCACAAAGCCCCGAACCCGGGCACTTACAGAGCTTTTACCGTATCGCAACTCCCAGCCCTGGACTAACTACAAGGGAAGCTGGCCCGCAGTGGCTGATTCGAGGATGGATGCAGCCGTTTCTGGACCGTCGAGCATTCTCTGAACGTTGTACTCATTACCAGGTCCCTTTAACCCGATGTCCCCAGGTCAATATGTAGGGCCATTGTAGCGAGGACAAGTGTGTTTATCCCTGGATCTCGGATGCACGCAGACCCGCGTAGATATTGTCTCACCAGTGCAGTACACGCCGGTCGTGTATGTAACGTTATTGATGATAGATGCCATCACGGAGTCTCTCGTTTATATGCCGTTTGTGTTGCTGCCCGAATATATTGACGCTGGTTCCGCTAATCAAAGGCCGCTAACGAGCCCTTTGATTAAAGGCCATGCCGTGAAGAATTGCCCCCGCAGGTTTCAGCGCGAATTTATCCCGAGGGGGGTCCGTGTGATCATCATTGTTTACATGCATTCGTCACGGCACACATCGAATGTGCGATTTGGGAACAACTAAGTAAACAGCGTATCCCTTGTTTATTCACGTGGTTAAATTATTTTTACCGGGGCGGAGGACGAGCACGAGGCGAGTGATAACTAATTTACTTCTGTTTGACCTTGTATGTTGTATACACTGTGCAGAGAGAGTGAGATAGAGTGAGAGAGAACGAAAAAGAAATACACCACTGGACGCCAAACAATTTGCGAGCTGTTTGTGCTTCGTGGGCACCGCACGAGGTACGCTCAATTAGGTATCTATCGCCTATCTACCCGACCAACTAAACCTGAACCTAAATTACAAAATGGCTGTGATTTGATTCGACCTTTTGTGCCTTTCCGGTGTATAATTACGCGATCGCTTTCGCCGCGCCTGTCATCGTCCACGGGACAGGATGCAGAGCACATACATACAATATAACAACCCGGATTTACTCCGTTCTACCCCGAACAAAACAAGTTAATTAACCGGGCGTTGTGAGGCGAGCTTGTGATACGTCCGCGCGAGGTTCATAATACGCCAAAGAATTAGCGAGTCATTAGCACAACTTGAACTAAGAATTTTCTCGTTAGCTGTAAAAGCTCTCCGAGAAATAACTCGATTAAAAAACTAGCCTCGGACCAGCAGCAACGACAGGCAATTAACGAAAGTGCTTCTCCAGTTTTCACGGATGCAGGCAGGAATAATTGTTGGCGAAAGAAGACTACTCGTGACTTATACGCTCCGGTGCGATGTTTTCTCCACGTGAAAATGAAAAGTAATGCCCTCGTTTCGTAATATGTAGTACCTTGACTGTAGTGTACGCATGTGTAATATCGCTTGAAAAACGTTTTCCGTGTCAAATTCTTTCCTGTTTTTTTTCAGTTACCATTCAGCCCCGCACCGTTGTGTACACGGCGATGGAACAAGGGAGGAAGAAAAGCATTTTTCACTATTCTTTTACCTCGCATAATTTCTCGCGGAGGTGTTTACCGTTTGACGAGCGGTTTAGGGGATATAGAACGAGGGAATGCAGTTGCATATCGATTTGTTTGCCAACCTCGCTGCCAGCGGAATACTCCTACAATCTTTCTCGATTCCCCATTCTTCTTTCTCCATTCTTTTTATCACTCGAACCGTGTGAATCCTATCCAACCTCCCCGTGCAAGAATCCAGATGCTCGAGACTGCGGCACGAACTCGCAACGAGAGCGAAGGCGAATAGACGGTGCTCGGTGCTGAAGAACGATGAGCTAAGAACTGTACCTGCCTTTCATTCCTTTCACCGTTCCGTCCTATCCTATCCTACAGCTCTTCGCCTCATGTTATTTACCTATTGAAGTTTCATTCTCTCCGCGGAATGGCAACTGCATCGGGGTTTCTCTCAAGAATGCTTTGTCACTGTACTCTGCTTGTCGCACCGATTAATCTCCAGCGAACCATTCACTCAACATTTTCTTTCCGCTTCGCTCGTTTTTTTGTTAATTCATTTTCTTATACCTACTTTGGTTTTCTTTACTGTGCACATAACTGTTCGCATTTTGCGTAATAGCAGGATGAAATTGTACGTCTGAGACCAGAGAAATGAAATTTTACAGACAATCTTTTTTCAACGATATTGAAAGAAATAAATCAAATAAATAAATGGTTAAAAGTGACAAAAATCGCAAGAACGGTATCGATCGTTTAAAATTTTATGCAGCCGTCGTTTCTTTTTAATCACAATTTATGGAAAATTCGACGGTGTTCGTCGGCACAGTGTCAAACTAGCTTTTCCCAGAAACACCTACGCTCAGTAACGAAAAATCATCGTTCGCACATGCGATGAATCGTGAGAAATGAATAATTATTTCTTGTATGCAGAGGGAACATGCGCTGCTCCAGCATTAATGATGCACAGCCCGTGTGCGAGGCATATCGGCTAACGAAGCTCGATCGTACAATTAAGATTGACGTTATTTGCATCGATACGCCTATTCCCGTTCCCATCGGGGCTCAAATTCGGTTAACGAAAATCGCGGGGCGACCGACTCTGCGCGGCGCGGCGCCGTGACGGTGCGACGTGACACTAGTCGTCCTCCAAATAGTTTGACAATCGAATAATTAACTACGTTATAATTGCGCCATTGCTACACTAGCGGAATCCCGACCCGTCAATTGATTATACATTCACGTCAGCTCAGATTCGTCACATGCGAAATATCCCTCCGCTCGGGTCGGGACGGCAGGCCTGACTGCCTCCAGACGTAACTCCTGAAGGACTCAGCTTCCCTCTTCAGGATTCCGTACCTTCGGGCGTCTTCCCCTTGAGTTATGTCCTCTCCGTGAACTCGATCCTCTGAGGAATTTCTATTCAATTTGATGGGGCTTCGCTAGCCACCTGCTAATTTGCCCTTCTCCATTCACCCTTCACCTTTCTCCCTTCACCCTTTCTCTTGGATTTTTTACCCGCTGTGAAGACGAGGGCGAAGATCTTTTGTTTCAGTTTCTTTTGAGATTGTCGCTTGCGTGGTTGAAAATTTCACCGCAGTTTCGTTAGGTGACTCAATAACGTTTTTTCTCCCTCGTCAATTTATAATGCATCAAAAATATTCTCGCTTCGTAATTCTCCCAGAGTATATAAAATTCAGCATGTACGCGCAATTATTCATGCCTTGATTGAAATCCTATGGCGGTAGTTGAAAAGTAATTAACTTTTAATAGAGAAAGTTTAGTAGTTCTAGGTTACCTACTCTCTTTATTCAACGCGCACGGGCGCATGCCATTCACCCGCTCTGAACGCTTCAACGAGAATGCTCGCTCTTTGCCGAACATTCGGGAATTACTCCCTGTGTACGCGCCATTGGGTTGCAAAAAAGCTCTTATTCGTATTTCAAGCAGCTGTTTTTTCCCTAATTTTATTTATTTTATCCTCACGGACTGCGAGAGTTTGTCGCCAGTCAAACTCGCATAGAATTCTGAAGCCGGGTTGACATCGGGAAAGCTTTAGCGCGCAAGCTTCTGCACCCCCGATTCCACGAATATCGCCATGCTACGGATATGCGTCGGACCGGAAAACGGTGATAAAAAATGAGCGTAAAGATAAAGTTTTATTCCGCGTAGGAATGTCTTCCCGACGAGATCTAACTCGAAGTCCGTGACACCGGTGAATTATCACGCCACCAGACACACTCGAGAAATGCGAGGGACGTAGTATTGACGGAATTTCAATTATCCTTTATTCGAGACACTCGTAAGCTCGATATCCCGAACCACGCGACGTCGATCAGATCCGTCTTCTTCGCCTTACAGCCGCCTTTATCAAACGTTGATCGAAAAGATCTTCGCATTCTTGACTACGGTAGATCTAACGTGGTGAGAAAGCGCGGTTCTAGTTTTCGTTGGTAAAAATGACATGTTTCAGGCAGAGGGGGAAATATGGCCGGTGTTACGCGCGCTGAATTTGTCCCGTTTCGAAACAATTCGGACACCGTGAGATTCCGGTTTTATTAAATTTCGGGCAGGATATTACGGAGGCGCAATTAGTTCCAACTTATCTCCCTTTAATGCTCTTGAACCCCGGAATCCCCCGGAGGGTGCACCCCGCGTTTTCAGCATATCGATTAACACCCAATCCATAAATAGAACTACCCAACTTGGCATTTCGTACAAAATTCACGACCTGCGTTATCGACTACTCCTCAGACTTTGCCCGGTCACACCAACGAATTACTGATTTTACTTCCTCGGTGGCTCTCATTGCCGAACTGCCGTTAACGCCAAGTAGCCGACACGGCGAATAAGGCGGGTACTGATTGAAAATCGACTTTCAAGTGGAGAAAAATGGGAAAGACAGAAACAGAAACGGAAGAGAACCCTCAACGAATTAACGCTACGTGGCAGCGTATTCGTACCAGAAACTCCGTGGTTTCAAAGGACTTTTGATTGCACTCGGTATCTCGTCAATTTCAATCACCCGCGCTTGTGTCGGTCATTTATTAGATGCGTGTAATTTTCCATTCATGACGGTATAAAAGCATAGAAATTTTTAATCACAGGTATTCCAATCAGATCACTTGATATGTTGAAACGTATCGGAGGCCAGCAATGGAAAATGTTGCTTCTTTAAACTGCGGAAGATTGCTTAATAGCTATAAATGAAATTTCACTGCTTTTTGGTTTAAACATATGCACGCGCCTGTACACGTTTATTCTAAAGGATTGCCGAGTGTCGGCCAAGCAGGGATTCCCGAGAATGGCAAGAAACCGAGCCAAAGCGGATTTTGATTAAAACACTCAGACACTGGGAAAGAGTGTATAAATATCATTTGACAAATACACGTCACGATGCAGCCAGCTCTCGCCCTCTCGCTCTCTTTGCTGCAAGCAAGTATTACCTACCTTCATCTGCCCGGGTGCATTTTACTCCACGCACATATTCTATTTCAAATTGTGATAATATTTACCTTTGCATTAACGGGATAGAAATATACATTTACAATTTGCTGATTATACACTGCGTTGATGGAGATTCGAGGTATAAAATGGCGAGAGAGGTTTACCTTGGTTGAAAGCAGAAAAATATAGAGCTTTTCTTTCCTATCGCGGAAGCGTATAAAACCGTGCTTTAATTATGCTGCACTGTCAACGTTGTAATTATTATTTATATGATTTCGGGCGGCGATATTTATCTGCATTTCTTGCCCAGAGACCGAGAGTTACGCGGCCCGAGTGTGCTGCTACGATGTTTCAGGGGAATGAAACGTCGAGGAAAAAGTTAATCTACTTTATTTGTTGCAGCGCGTGTCGTTGCCCTTATATATACAACTTCGGATAGAGTAATACTCGCGTTAACAGCCGTGCGAAATATATATTCGGAGAGGAGTGGAGGGAACTCTGGTAAGACGGAGCACAAATTTAGGGTCACAATTTCGCTCGTTTTCAGCGAGGATAATGCACAGGGATGAATAGCGCGGACGGAAATGGGATAAAAAAGCAGCCATATTCTAGGCTCCGAGAATTGAATATCCTCGATATTGTTTTCCGGGATGTTCGCTCATGCAAGAGCGAAAACTTTTCAATTGAATTTCCCGGTCGTAGGCACAATGATCGTATTTATACAACGTTCACCTAACCTAGGGAGCCTCACCCCTTGAGTAACGAGTCTAGAGAGCTGGGCTAGACCGTCTCACCCCACAATTTCCCTATTTTTTTTTTGCAGTTTTGCTTTCCTTCGCCACGCAGCGTGCCCGAGGAGATATCAAAATAATTGAAAAAGTTTAAATAGACTTCAATGTTATTCATTTATTTTACGCACAATGAGCTTTCCCCTTTTTATTTTCATCCCTCTTGACATTTTTTTTTCACACGTTGAATTTGAAAACTTTTCCAGAAGCTTTAAGGATTTCTCTTCATAAATATTAATCTCTTTAATTATGTACATGGGCAGTGAGTTTATTACAATACCCATACAGGAAAAAAAGACACCCACACGCGCGCACACTTGAATACGAATATCTTCATATCGTTACCGTTACGTCTGATGTTTCTTGTGTATATTCGATCCAGTTCGCGTATCATAAAAATTATTCCTTTTTGTCACAGAAAACAGACAAGTACAATCGATTCGCTGAGAAACGGAGAAGCGGAGCGATGCGGAGAACCCCGTTAGTGAACTCCAGTTTTATTAATAATGCCCTCTATTCGACATTATCAAGTTACGGTCCGCAAACAACCGCGTTCCTAAGTTTCCTTTACACGCCGCACGAACAAGCCTCGTTAAGGAATTTCTGCTGTTCAAACTCAAAGCGAAGACTAATCCTGCGATAAATCACTTCAATTGAGTTGGAAATTAACCCTGAGCCATTGATTTTCAGCTGTCATTGATTATCATTAATTAATCGATCGTGTTGAGCTGGTCTACAGGCTCAATTGCTCCTGAAATAATCGGGAGATATTCGAGCCGCGAATCATCCCTGTTATTATAGCTGCCCTATCCCCTCGGATGAAATAAAACGAGGCATCGAGATGGATAGATTCACGATTTTTTCTCCTTACGGTTATGATTATTATTATTACTATATCATTATCATCGGGCCAATATGGCTGCAGACGACAAATCAATAATTGTTTATGTGGAATACGAATAATATGGCTGCTGTCTTTGTACGGAATTGTTGAAAAGAAAAAATCGTACCAGGAAATAAAGGGAAGAAAAATGATAGCAAAAAGGCGAAAACTATCTTGCTGGAGCGCATCGATGCTTTCGATATCGTTACTTTTTACCGTCACCGGTGCATGAATGTTACGCGAACCTGCATGTGTCAGGGCTTATACGGGGCGTATTGGCACTCTGGTACTTTTGCATTTTATACTTTAGAGCCTTGGCTCGAAGACATGAGTAGCGAGAGAAATCGCGACGGGACTCCATGCTGTCTGCGCCTGCAAAGCAGCAGATTTCTGAGCCAGCTGTTAGTCTGATCTCGATGAAAGCCAGCGAGCCATAAGCCACGCCAGCAGCAACGAACCCCCGGCGAGTCGATTATTCTTTCCGTGTTGTAGCGTCTTTTTAGTAGTGCATTAAAAGCAGGCTGCTCTTTATATCTCCCTCTTTTATGGACGATAATGTTGGGCAATCTCACCTAACGCCCTTTCCCCGCTTCGTTCTCCGGCTTTCAAGGGCTGAGAAGCGCCCTGCTGCCGGTGTATTTTTCATCCCGTTTCTCTCCTCGGATTCCGTATTCACCGAGGCCAAGGCAGGCCAGTAGAATCGAGGGTCTGGGGTGGGATTTATCATTCAAGAATTATCAAATTCTGATCTTAAAAAACTTTGCGGGATAATCAATTGATTCCGCAGTTCATCAACTCGGAAAATCCGCGGTCGAATCATTTCGCGGGCTGATAAATTGCTCGCCATATTTTTACACTGCACACCTGTCTTAGAACTTTCCTTCCCAAGGTATAAAAACTTTTATCAATCGAGAAGTCGTGCGTTCCGAGGTATACACCGAAAGTCACCCCAGCATTCGAACGAACGAACCCGACTTCCTCATATCCGAACTTCTCTACACGATTTCATTCGACGACTCAAAACTTTTCAATCTTCCATTCAAAAATTCATTCGCCAGAGTTTCCAGCCCATACATCAACCAATGACAGAAATTACTTGTGGTGAACGACGTTTTTTTAGTTTCTTTTACCTTGTACGTAAAATTGTTTTCAGATAATTCTGATAACTGGTAACCATTCGCGACCGTATCGAATTAATGGCACATTACATACGTTTTTCCATTCGATCGGCGTTACAACTGTCTGGTACTGTGTGTGTTTCTAATCTAGGCGCGTCCTGCTCCGCCGAGTAAAATCGTGGCTGACTGGCTGCGCCTGAGGGCAAAGACAGCTCAGAGAGGTCGGAAGCTTGCGTTTCTAGTGAGGTCAGTACTACACCCCAGAGGCGGTTAAACTTCGTGCCAGCCGCCGAGTGAGGGTCTCCTGGGCCTGAAGGCTCTGAGCACGTTATGTAACTGTTTCAAAACGCATGATCACGTACTGCCCGACGTTTTCCGACCACGCGTTGAATATGCAGAGTCGCGAAATGAACAACAGAGTGGAAGTATAAAGAATGTGTATTTACATAAATAATATTACCACTTCCCTTCAATTATTTGTACAATTTTTGACCGTCCATTGCAAAGTCAGGGGAAGAGCTGAAACTTGGTGTTTTCTTCACTTACTTAGCGCTGGAGTTGCTTAGGTTAGCGGATCGACCGATTGTGAGGTGAATTGATTACTTTCGTCATTATTTGGCGCACTGCGTGTGCGTCATCAGTGCATCTTCTTCTTTGCATCGAGAAATTGCAGGGAACAGCCGTGTCTGAGCTTCACTAGTAATCGATACAATATTACCAGCGCAAGGAAGATCGATATGGAAGACGAGGCGGATATGAAGGCGATTATGTCCATGTCCTGGCGTTGGTACCATGGCTCGTCAGCTGAGCTTGAGTGCAGATGCGGCGCACCTCTGTTGCGTATAACGTACTCGGTCCACCAGATCGCGTTCTCCAGGGGATCATGTGGTTTTTCTTCGAGCAATGACCGCAGTGTCAGCATCTTCTGCTTATAGCTGAAACGTAGACGCAGATAAGCCAGTTGTTCGCCAATCTATTAACAAAGTCGAGAAGAACAATGATCACCTGCTGTCGAGCGCAATGGCGTGAATTGCTTCCAGCAGACTCTGCCGAGTAATTCTCGTGATTTCCAGTCTCTTGGCAACGCCGAGGGACACCATTTTGTCCACTTGCATATCCTGGTCGGCGAACACCGGCAACCCGATCAGCGGGACGCCGTGATGAATCGCTTCTTCTGTGCTCTGAAGTCCTCCTTGGTATATAAAAACCTTCAGATTCGAGTGGGCTGAAAAGTGGAAGATAGAATGTTGAGAGGTCATGTAACCCCGATAGTCAGCAATTTTTGATGACCAGGCTTAGGGTGATTACCGAGAATAGCCTGTTGCGGTGTCCACTTCAGGATCAGGACGTTGTCCGGCTTGTTGGGGAAGACATTGTCCTCGAATTTCCAAATCACCTTGTATGGCAGGGCCGAAAACGCGGCCACAAATTCGGCCCGTGTCTCGTTCGACAACATCTTGCTCTCGACGTTTGATCCAAGACTCATGTATATGAATCCTTGGGTTGCATCGTCCAGAATTTCTTGAAGATCCTATGAGTATACAGAACACGGCATAATTACTAACAATCGAAAAAGTCATCAGTTCCGTCACATCTGATTCTTCAACGAACAAACCTTTGGCAGCCGCTCAGTGCATTTCACGATATGAAAACCGCCAATTTCAACCACGCCTGGCACATTTGGCCTGGCAAATGAAATCGGCCCTTGTTGATTGACGAAAAAGAGACTGATGTTTTTCTCGATATCAGCGAGACTTGGAATGTTGTCTCCAAGGTACTTCTGGGCGATTGCCTCTTGCGCTGGCATGTAGACCATTCTGTAGAAATAGAGATACCTACACATCCGTATGAAGTTATTTAACCTCTGCCAAAACGTCGATGCTGAGTCTATATTATTTTGGAATTCCCAGGTCGACGGATGAGAAGGCAGTATTGGATTTCCGATCGAATAGTGATTGCTTATCGACAAGCCAAGGCTACTCACGCCTGGAAGAAATTTGCACAGTGCATCATATCCTTGATGAAAATGCTCGCTAAGTTTTACAAGATTCAATAGACTGAATCGACTACTCACCAATAATTGGGACGTTAAATCGTGGCGCCAGCGCCAATATTGCCGGCCAATACAATGGCTCGACGATCAACACATCAAACTTCTCATTGTTGTTCAGAGCGTACAGTTTTCTCATCTCTGGATGGCCTAGTATGACGTTCATGTAGGTATACATATTACCTGCAGCTCCCTGGAGCATGCTTAACCAATCCATGAAACGGGAATCAACGAGGTTTCGCTGTTTCTTTATGGTGTAAAGTTCACTTAAGTCTATCTCCGTGTAGTTTTTGAGGTTCGGATCGTTCACTGGGTTTGGAGTAGCAATGACGAGCTCGTGGCCTCGCTTGTTCAGCGCCAACGTTAATCCTCGAAAAACAATCTGATGACTGATCGACGTTGTCGGAAATACGCCCAATATTCTGGCTCCATTTCCTCCCTCAAACGCGAGGACGGACACGAATATAGCGGAAATAATAAAACGAACTTGTGTCATCTTCAAACTCTCGAAACCACGCTCTACGACCGACTATTTGATGGAACGGCCCAAGCGCTCGTATTTACGTGGTCTTTATCGCCGTAGTACAACTGAGGATGACACTGCAGCTATGCTGCGTTTTAGTGAACGGTGAACTCGTTACGCTATCTCGGCAAGTATTCAAAGTCCCACATTTGAGTCAGGATTATGGTTGCCACAGAGGTCAACAATGACATTGTCTTTCTTGCGGTTATCTTCCTATATAGATTGTTGTTGGCTCATTGTGAGTTGCAGCATAAGTCGTGATTTGATGCAAGTGAGTAGGTCGTCGCCCTCAAACATGGTCAAATAATACGCTCTGAGATCGCAAATATGGAAACCGGTTTTCTGTCAATTTTTATCTTTCAACTTCAAAGTGACCATTCATTGGAAGCACTGTCATTGTGGTTGGTTATAATCCTTTGATTATTTATCACTGTACAATGTACCGCTGCAGATAAGCCGGATATTATATTACGTAGCAGAAGCTTGCTTCGAAGTGAATTCATCATTACAACTTTCGCTTTTTCTCGACAAAGCAAAATCAGCTCTCCAATACAGTTGAAACATGGATGAGACTTGTCGTGTGGAGGTGTCAAATCTGCCAGAGGATATGATTTTTATTAAGCCCGTGTCCGATTATTGATTAGCTCGCATGCAAAGTGACTGCGCAATTATAGCAAGTGTTCTTTACTTCCAAGTATATTAATACTTTGAGCATTGAATAATTGGGGTATGAAAAGAATGTGATCGAATAATTTGTCACCCGCAAACCGGCGATGATAACGGTAATGTGTCTCATTAGTTGCAGCTAATGAAAATTCCACTATAATAATAATAATAATAATAATTAATAGCGGTTGGTTGTTCGGCTCTAATGCGGGTGAAGCATTTGTGAAAAGTGAAGAATACTCCGGGATAATATTTTCGAACATTTGGTCAGCGTTGCGGCATCGCGGCAGCGCAAACGCAAGCATCGGAATGGCTTCGCAGAACTTGTAATTAAATGCCCGATAAAAGCCCCATTACATTCCACGAGATCGGTTTCATAAAATCTCTAATTACTCTTTCTCCTCCCCTCTTTTCACCGTGCCTCCCTCGACCAATTCCTTTTCCCTCGGAGGGAATCCTCGAAGGAAAGAGAGCAGAGAAGTCGACCTCGGCAACCGAATCCCGATAAATACCTCGGTTATTATCGTTGCCTCGGAAAGAGTTTTGATCGCCTTTGAATAGACGGAACATGAATGAGAGATAGATCCTGCTATGAGGTAAATTATACGCGGACAACAAATTCAGACAAACTGCAGCATGAACAATCTGGAAGTGTAAAAATTTGGCATTCGCAGCCCGATGGAAATTCAATGTTATTCCAAAATAAACCGCATTTAGATATTGATCCTTGATTTATTCTCAAATTATGTGGCGAATTGGTTTCAACTAATACCTCAACCCAGGCAATCACACCTCATTCAAATATGGCATCCCATGATTTGTCAACTTATTCCTTCGGGATTCGGAATGAACATTTGTTTAGCGTGGAAAAATTACTGCTCCCCCGAAACTTCGTGATCTGTAAACGTCAAGAAATGTATGCATTTCATTTCTACAATTGTATTTTGATATTGAAAATAATTTCCCAGCATTTGCAAAAACCGTGTAAATTTCCATGATTTTCATTATGACCCCATTTATATAACATTTGACCTACCTTGAATCGACATCGAAGCAAAAAAAAAGAAACTCCACGAAATAATTAATGTCATTGAGATGACATAATTTTTTTTTTTTAGCTGTAACTAAAACACTTAATTACCTACGTGAACTGATTTTATCGTGAGCTCCGTTACATGAAAATGTCATGGATAATGCATTATCCCTCTTTTGCATATTTCTCAACCTAAAGTCTTTCACACGGCGCTGGCTTTTTAACGTTAAAAAGCCATTTTGAAGGAAGGGTTGTTTTCTTCATTTACTTATTCTGTTTCGAAAGTCACCCTTTTCATCTCGGTTAAAGTGAATGTCTACCTCCGTTATACATTATACACGTGCGGCAAATTATAAATCTATAAATTCTACATGAATTTTATATTTTGGACCGAAATTTTCATTTTCGAGGTGTAACATCAAGACCGCAGATTGCTTCTTTCACATTGGCGCTGCAGAGTCGATTATCAGGCCCGTCGAGTGTCGGTCCAACTGTATGCAATTATTTTCGATGATCTAAATATGTACGGAATGCTAATTATTACTGCCGAAAATTAGAGCCGTGGTCTCGACATCCATTTGGATTCATGAATCGAACCATCGTGCAATACGTTTACGGGATTTTATATGTATTCGTGTACATTGAGCTCATTAATTAGAGTAACAGCCAAATTCCAAACATTCGATTGGCCCACGGAGATAGATTGAAAACTGTGAATTTTTGAAATTCTGATATGTGTTGCGGGCTTGAGAGAAAACAAGATTGAATTTTTCCACGCCGGGTTATATTATTTATCCCAAGTCTCGTTTATTCGGCGGCGCATGATTTCGCGCCACAGGGAGGTGATAAAAATGAAACTGGAAGGTGAACTCGCACGGTTATATGACCCTTTTTCTAACTCGGAAGTAAGACGACGTACGTGGGTGGCTCGGGCTATAGATCTAAATAAGTTACAAGCTCGCAGGAATTTACTGCAGAAGATGGTTTTTGAAACGAAGTTTCAAGGCGCACGTGACCTCGGCTACGTGGCTTTGTATTAACGCAAAGTAAGGAGGGTACTTCCGTCTTCAAAAGCTGACTTTATTGGTGCGAGCGGTGGTTTCTTCTACGCTTTCGTTTGGGGATGGGGTGGGGGTTAAAAACAATAAAATTAAATTGTTTTGTCCGTTTTCTTTTCGCTGCGCCGCTGAGAGTTTTTAATCGAATTTTAATAGCCGTACAATAAGCAGACCTGCTGAGTGGCGCCCAAGCCAAAGTTATATATGTAAGCTTTCACAATTCAGCTTGCGAAAATTTCATTTATAACCGAGCGTATAATAACTTGAGCTGAAAAGTTCCCCGGCAGAAAAGAAGAAGAATGTATTGTTATATACTCCGCTGTAACAGTGTCGAGGCGGATGGATAGTAAAGTTTTGTGATCCGCTTTTCGCGGAAAAAAATATTACGCCTATCCCGTGCGCCAGGCTTCCTTCCGGCTTACGAGATTTTTGGACGGGCCGAAAGTTTTTATTCTCATTAATTAGAGAATCTCAGGCATTCGCCCGCGCTAGCGGTAGTATTCTTTGGTTTGCTTCGTTGGAACCAACCGCAACTTCGCCTTTACCTACATTCCGCGCTCGGAAAGATAAGGTATACATTATAATATTATCCAACATTATAATGTGTTATCTTTTGATTATAGGCATGGGTACGTAATGCGCTTGGAAACGAGATAGCAGAAGCACTCTCAAAGCGAAGCATGAAGGAATATAAACGAAACGGTAAAAAAAAAAGAGTCGTCTGGTATGGAGAACTTTTCATTCTCGGGCTGGTGATCACGCAGTTGGGACTGCTTGCTTTGACAATCGCGCGCAGAACCGTAGAGATTCTTCTTCAAGTAATCCGGAGTAACGGAGGAAATTCCGGAGACAGACCCGACTCCACGTGGATGTCTTCTGTCATACTCGTCGAAGTAAACCATTCTTTTCGAAAGCCCTGACAAAATCACGGCGATCTCTTCTCTCGAATCAACTTTTCGCCTCTCTTACTTCAGTCTCGACTCTCGTTCCTTCTGTCTTCTTCATTCTTACTCATGGTTATACAGCCGGTGCAGCGAACCTCCGATTCACTCGCTCAGATCGAAAACTGGGGAAGTTTTATTCCTTCATTAGTCACATCAACCTGAGAAGGATTCAATCCTTCGGCTGCAATCTTCGCGTGAGCTCAAGCACCGATCGAGCTGAAATGCAATCAATTTTTCTTTGGATTTTCATTAGTTAACTGGCGGAGGTTTCCGTATTATACGAGATGGTGGAGCTTACTCGTTAGTCACTGGAGACACACAGAGAAGTTGAGAGATAGGAAGAGAGAGAGAGAGAGAGAGAGAGAGAGAGAGAGAGAGAGAGAGAGAGAGAGAGAGAGAGGAAGAGGGTGAGCCAGAAGAAGATCGACTGACCGAGAGGTTGAGATCAAGAGAGAATGAGGCATCGCTGATCAGTAATTCATCTCGTTCTCGTCTTACGAACTTGATGGAAATATTCAGATTGCCATTATGATAACCATCTCGTCTACCTCGTTCGTCACGATTCGTTTTCGACAAAGTTCACTCGTCACAATTTTAGGTAGCATGTTTTTGTAACGCGAATCTTTGAACAATAAAATACGCTAAATGTTTTACTCCACCACTGAATCCGAACTTGGCCGGCAATTACTTGCGAGTCCATTTTTTCCACAAAAATCAATATTCTGCATTCATTCGAAGAAGATTACATTTATCCCTATAAATACTCCCAAGTCACGTCTATTCGCCATGAGTCTTCTTCGCGTTAAGTGCAGGTGGGTGAAATGATTTTCGCAGAGTTTGCCGAGCGCCAGCTGCGTCGTCACGCTGCAATATTCGAGCTTTATCCAAGAGTAGCCTGATCGGTTTTACGCTCGTGTTTCTTTTTCTTTTCATCCTCGAGTTCTTTTTATCGCGAATTCCTCGCGCTGCTCATCTCTGCGTAACCTCGTTCATGTAATTGGAATTCTCCCGGAAAAGGTAATAAATCCAAAAGAAATGAACGAATTAATTTTTGAAAAAGCTGGTCAATGCCGTGGGTAAGACTCGCATCGCAGTCGTTGAAATAAAAATGTAAATTGTTGCAGAGGCACTATAAAGATAGCTTCCGTGGTTCGTATTCGTCCGGGACAGGCGGGAAAGCCACGAGCGAGAGACGAGGGACGGACACGGGTCTCGTTCTGGTAATTCGGTTTGAAATGCAGATGAGGATTTGATGGCACGTCTCTCATTAGCCGTGCCGACCCTTTGAGGAATTCTTCGGTCTGCCTTCCGGTCGAGCCGAACACCCGAAACTCGGAATACTTTTACGCACTCTCATTTCATTGTCACTCCACCTGACGAGAATGACAAATGGGCTCGGAATTGGCCGGCTCATGTTGGAATTTTAATTGGCTCGTTGGGGCTGCCGAAAGTTCGAGTTCCCGCTGCGGTTGTTCGCTTCTTCCGATTTTTGCAAAAATCGTTTTCTTGCGCGAGAAGCTTGTGGAAGAGGGCGAAAAACTTTCGCGAAACGAGCCTCGGCCTCACTTCGCGAGACCGATTGGATCGCCCGGCCTGAAAAAAAAAAAACGGAACTATGAATATTCCATTCTGCGGTTTGGTCAAATCTCTGCGACGAAATTGAATGCGTTGATTTCGAGATAAAATTTCCTCGGCAAAAGCCCTGCGGTTGATTGCAGAAGTGTTTTGAATATTTGATACAATTTTCGCAATGCACGTACTGCATCTGTCGGAAGACTGAGAGGGAGAAAGACGCTTCGTTAGCTTTTACGGAATCAAATTTTGTGATTTGTAACGAGTCGTGTATCCGCGGAGCTAGGTGACTGTGCAATGAAACCTCCCGGCCATTTTGTGGCGCACGTAGGCTGCACGCGAATATCAAGCCCTGCAATATTCGGTCGGAACATTTTCATCCCGATAAACACCCACTCGAGGATCGGTAATGACAGAGTTCAATTTTCCATCGATTTTCCATATGTCGAATTGTCGGCTAACGACGCTGGTTGATGTATTGATTATTCGTCGTTGTGTATGAACGGAACGGAAAGGCTGAATGACGCGAGTATGAAAACGGCTGAAATGTAAAAACGCTGACGTGTATAATGAAAGCTTTGACGCCTAACCGAAACCTGTGATTTTAGTTTTCCCTTTTTCGCAATACCGATATTCAAAGTTATTCCGAAAACCACCTCGGTGTAATGGAAGGTGTTGCTGCGCCATGCTTTGGTGGCTCGGCGACGTCCGAAGAAGCTGAATTTTTTAGCTCGCGACAAATCAAATCAATTTCCCCGACATTTCTCGAGAACAAGGCTGAGAGGAAGAACGGGAATGTTATTCTGGAATATGAACTCCAAGCTTATTAATCATTCTATACAGGAGGCTGCGTATTATTATAAATTTTGTCACAACACGCATGGCGTTTTAATTTTCTTTGCTAAACTATGTATAAT
Organism: Neodiprion lecontei; assembly: GCF_021901455.1. Lineage (NCBI taxonomy): Eukaryota > Metazoa > Arthropoda > Insecta > Hymenoptera > Diprionidae > Neodiprion > Neodiprion lecontei. Next base: position 442,700 of record NC_060265.1, read on the forward strand.
ATTTTGTACAGTACAAATATGTGCCTGCGTTTGATCATTGAAGTACACGAATATAATCACTCGCGATATTCAACTTGTATCACTGCGATACTTCCGACAACCTTAGAGTTCGCAAATCATGACTTCTGTCCACCTGAATTCATGTCAACGTACAAAGCAAACAGTACATATTTATAAATATGCTGAATGTTTAACGCAAACTTTGTAAAATGTATTGATTACGTACCTATGTAACAGGTCAACATTTATTTTTCATTACTTATAATTCCGAATGGAATTCCGTGTTTATTTAGGTCGACAACGTCCAACTATCAATTAGCTGGTACCAAAACCGTTTCATCATTCAGAGCGAATGCGTTTCTCACGTTTCTGTTACATTGGATTAAGATTCTCACTTTTCTCCACTTACATTTGAACTAGAAAAAAACCCGTTGGTCAGCTGATTTGGAAATATAAAGGGACAGATTTTGGCGGTGATTCTTCGCCAAATTCTTTTAACGAGACTGTAAACATAGATATATAATCAGAGGTACGAATATAAATATGGAACTAGGGTGGTATAAATACCGGCTAATGACGACCACGGAACGTCGACGGCTCCTAGAGCGACGCTTTAACTTTGAAGGAATTTTCTCCACTCCTGGCAATGGCGGCGAAGCAGTCGTTTCGTCCTGGCGAAGTTGGAGCCGGTGGATGGGGGTGAGTTCCCGAGGAAGAACTAGCGATTTCCATTCCTAAGAAAGTTTAATCACAGGGTTTAATTAAACGTGGTTGAAAAAAAAAAACTACCGAACCCGCTACTCTATAACCCACATTGTTCATCAGGCCACGGATCTGCGACTTCACGACGCCTAATTATAACCGCTCAGCAATATTATACCTATGAGTTGACTGAAATTTTAGAGTACCTGAGACGCACATTGACGTCTTTTTCGAATTTCGGCGAGTTCGCAGGTTTCAGAGAAACGTGACGCCGAAATTTAATTAACGGAAACATCGTCCCGCCCGGTGGTATACTGACATTGACGACGACACTTTATTAGAACCTGATCCAAGGCATTTACTCATAATCTTCAGAATCTTGCCAACGAGATCTGGTTCACGAGATTTATCGTGATATACTTGTGCCCGGGGATATCATTTGAAGATAATTATTATTGTCAAGTGCCGTCGCTGCTTACACGAGAAAAATGTTAATTTCCATGGAATTCATTGATTATTGTTTTATTCTGCGAATCGTATAAAAAATTTACATTTCAAATGTGAAGTCGTGATATACATTAACATTGGAGCAGAAAACTGTGAGTGTGAAATTTTACGATATAAGGGACGATAATCTGCATGTAGAGAAGACCCGCACTTAAATATGAATCTGGAATCGATCGGCTGACATATACGCGGGTTTGTTAGTAAAAATTTTAGATCTCGTGGATGGCAATATATTGTACGAAATTGGTGCTTCGTGCGATACAGTCGAGTGGTCCGGGCACGTCGGTTCAGAAAGCCAGGAAAAAATAGATACAGCAGGTTCAGCGTACGCATATCACACATCTACTCACATGAATTGTAAGCGATGAGGCACCGTGTTATTTTGTCAACGCACCAAGGCTGCAGTTAGTAAAAATCATCAATTGTGTCTCCCTCGCGTCGATTTGGTCATCTGAAAAGGAAAAATTATCAGAAAATTAAGTACATAGAAATGGAGGGTGAAATTCGATTGGAGTAATCCATGGCAATCAACTCGCTGATCATCAACTCTGCGCGGTTACCATCTTCGCACCTTGCCAAGCACCACACGTTGATAATTGCTACGTGTTCAACTGTTTCGAAATAACCTGCCACTTTATTGTTACACCGTCGAGTTGGTACAATATGGCGGCAATTAGACGACCAGTGCATGGAGCCACGTGCTATGTGGTTGACAGTAGAAGGCGGAAGGAAGCCTAAGAATACCTCGGCGATGGCACTTTTGTCCGAAGCACGTACTGGCAGGGCGTGGTACACAGGGGAGTGTAAATGGATGACGTGGGCGTCGGGAACTCCATCCCGTATGGAGTGGTAGCCGAGGGGAAAACGCGCCGAGCAAATAAGTGGCCCAGAACAGAATGCGTCTGACGTCTCGGTAATGGTGGAACAAAAGTTCACTGTTGGGCGAGGCTGTATAACCTGTTTGCCGGATCACCCAGGGCGCTCATCGAACCTCGAAGCTTTTCGACTGGGGCTGATGTCTCGACGTGAGTTATGACGGCCTCTGACGGAAGGAGCCTTCTCCTCGCCAGTGTTGTTTTACCCTGACCCACCAGATCTGAGGTCCCGGAATAACTCATATCACGCCATCTTTATTTCTCGGTAAATTGCTACAATTATAGGAACAAGTTGAAAACGAATTGAATCAAGCATTAGCCGTACGTTCAATAAGTCGCAATGCTCTTAGTTGAACTTGGTTTAGATTCAAAATCAGGCTCGTTTGCCCCCGACGCGAAACGAATAAGACAACACGATTTATCACGTCTTGTCAAAGTTTGAAGCGATTGGCGCGAGGAAATTATACCCCCTACAGATTGATCGTCCGTCGACAAAATCACGTCAAGTATTACGATCTGCAAAACCGTTTGACTTTTTCCTCTTCAATTTTCTTGCCTTTTTTCCTGCATCTAGTAAAAGCAGTATATATTTTAATCAGCGGTTCGAGTCTCACGAGTGGTGCAGATTAACTCGGCAAGATGATTGCTCCTACCGAGTGAATGATCTCGAAGCGAGAGTGGCCATCGTGATATTTACACGTAAGGTATGATATGGAAGGCGGGCACCCGCGGAAAGCTCTTTGAGAAGAGACTGACAATTAGGTGGGTCCACGATGCGTGGGATAAGGTTTTCCCTTCATCTGCTTAATGTATTCGTTGACGCAGATTTGAAAACCGGAGAGGAGGAGAGTCTATGGGGCGTAGTGCCAAAGGCTCCTTCGGGTTGGCACCAGCCGGTGGCCGAGTCATCCCGTGTCGAATTTTCCACTGGTTTGGGTTTGCGTTGCGGCCAACTGAGGAAGGATAAGGGTTCAGGCACTGGTACATGGTTAGCATGCTTCTACGCCGGCTGGTCCAGGGACATGTTTATTCAGTGCGTCGGTGGGAAGCCGAAGGAACTCGAGCCGCTGCAACTAGGTTATGGCGGAGAGAACGGCGAGGAGGAACGGGGGGGATATCGCCACCGGTAAATCATTATAATTATAATTTACGTCGCGCATCATACCATGTTAATTATCAAGCCACGGATTTTCCCGGGCCACGCAACACTACTCAACAAACTGGTGTATGTAGGATGGTCATCCGAGATTCACGAGACTTATGGGATCACCGTTTTTTCACCCTATATTTCATCGTACGATTAAATGGATCATCACGTTCCCATTTTCACAAATTGTTTGATCCCTTTTTTCTCCACCACATCAATCAGAATTCCTGTTGTACGCTTTTTGTTTTGTACATCGATTGATACCGTTTGAGTGCACTGATCATTTGATTCGATTGAGCAGTTTATTTTGATATTTTTGTTTTCGATCAAGTGACATGCTTTAAACTTTATTACCAAGAAGGGCTCAGTTATAATCACCGAGTTTTTCCTATTCGGGATCACGTTTCGATTTGAAGTCTACGCGAGACCGAAGCCTTTCAGTTTTTGTCGTTTAATGCAGGCCCAACTCGGCTTCACCTCGGGCAGAATTTTTTTTATCGAAAATGGCTGACCCGTTGAGGATGATGGTTACCGATAAATAAATTCAAAGCTTGAATTAGGATCGCGTACTATTGCTTTTCAGACGTGGTACTGTCAGCATAATCTGATCCGTGCGGATATTAACCTTTCGCCAGGTAAAAGGGTACGAAAAGAAGGCGAGGTGCTCGCTGAAGGGAACCTTCGAAAATTCCTTGGCCCTTGAGTTTCGTACAGGCAGAACGACTTTTGTAGGTATACACGGGGTATTCTAATGACAACTAGCTATAAATGGACTGAATGCCGAAAGGCTGCGTGCTCAACCTCCCGAGGGCTGTTCTATTTCGAAAAGCAACCCTTGGCCATGCCTGATCCTGTAACTGATTTACATCTACACAGATCACGTGTCTCCAAGGCGTGTCTCGGAAAATTTGCGTGTACACATAAACGTATACGGAGAAATTTCCTCAACAATTGTGGCTATATCAGTCCTCGGTAATTTGCCAAACAATAATTCCAGAGACGGGGTAACTCGACGGGACGAATCATCCCCCAAATCCTGCGTGCCCACGGTAGCAGTTTGCATGTCTAGGGACGTACCAGCCTGTGCCGTGCACCCTAAACGAGTCGGCTAAGCGGGTCCTCTTAATTATGACCACCTTATGCTGCGCAATAATCCGCGTGTATACACAACCGCTGGAGACACGAAACGGGAGTAAATTTTTCGAGATGACGTTTGTCGAGGGCGGTGATTTCGGGGCTTTTTACCGCCTGCGTGAATTTCTTCGACCAGCTTAGTAGAATTCGGAGAAGTCGATTCAGGGACCTACGGATCTACGGGGAAGTGAACGGAATCGGGTGCCAGGCAGAGAGATCGTGAAAAAAACTGTAAAAGTTTTCCAAGTAAAATAGGCGTAGCAGGGGTGAAACCTTGGGGTTCTGGGTAATGGCGGGGGGCAGGAAGGTTTTCCTACTTACCGCTGCCATCTGCCTTCGCAAACGTGGGACGGTCACGCAGCTCGTAATCCGACGAGCAATTTTACTTCTTACTCTAAAGTAGAGCGAGCGGCATGGCAGACCGTTGTGGCAATTTGTGAGCGAACCCTCGTCACTGCGAGGGGCGCGAGGAAGGAAGGGTGGCCCGGTACATTACAGTTAAGATAATTTTTAGAATCTTTTTACGTCGAGCCCTTTACAAGCTCCACTCTTGAATCGAGGGCGCTAAAATATCACGTGCTAAATACGTCAAGGGCAAAAGATTTTCCGACGTCGACGACGGTATCGCGAACCACCAGGAGGACTTACGGCCGTTCTCTCAACAGACTTGCAGGCTCAGCTTTTTATATGTCAACGCTCCTCGTCACTCTGAACAGATCCACGTCGCGTTCGTCATCACGCAACAAGCGCGTCGAAGATTGGGTGTCTTTATTTTGCGAGAGTTACGGAAGTGGTATAAAACTATGAGTTTCAATTAAGTGTTTACAAATGGCTTTGCGATACTGGTACTCAAGTGGAAGCTACGGAATGTGTCTTCCTCAGCCATGGTTACGATGGTGCAATATCATTCCGAAAATGCATCAAATCTGGCAGGCTACAGGCCGTCATCGAGATTATTTCATTATACTTTGGATACCTTTCGCGCGCAATTGAGCAATCGATCGGGCGTTATCGCCAGTTGCAACCGAGTACCGTTTCATAACGATTGATTCATCACTCGCAGAATTATCGAATATGCATGATATTATATCGGAGTGGAACATCTGACAGACGCAATCCTCAGGCCGTTGGGACGTTCAGCACATTGTACTGGACGAAATTCATATAGAATCGCGGAGGACAGGTTTGCGCCCGCAATACCAGGGGGGGATGGGACGTCGCGATGCCGTTGCGAGATTCAGATCAGCCCCGGGAATCACGGAGAGAATGGTTGATAAAATGAGAATTGAATTCTCTAATCTGTCGGCTCATAGAGTTCGGAGGAGCTGAAGACAACCAGACAATTTGTATGCGGATTCGGGTTCATTGCTCCGCCCAACCGGAGGGGGAGGAACCAGCATGGACAGAGGGATCTCTGGGAACGGCACATGTCTGCCCGCAATTATATCAGTTGCATTCAACGAGATTCCGCGGTTGCATTTTCACAAGGAATTCCCCGGATGAGCTGGTGGAGCCGGGGAAACGCAATTCGGCATTACGGTGCTAATCTCGTATGCGCGAGGCAGTTCCATTTCGTCCGTTCCTCTCCTCTCCTCTCCCTGCCGCTCCTCTCTCTCTCTCTCTCTCTTTGCCCATAACCTGTGAACAAAGTAAGAAAATAAGCGATAGTCAATAGGAACGAATTCTGACGATTCTTCCGCACCATTTTCGACGGCGAGCCGTGCACTCCGGGAAATTCTTCAGATCGAGGAGAGGCTACAGGCACTTGGGCTTGGCCCTCGCGATGTCAGTATCAATTACAGCTCAGCCTAACAATGCTTGATCGCGTGTCGATTCGGTTTACTCTAGTAATTGGTGGCTGTTTTGTTATAACGGCTGGGCATTAGGTGAGACTAGAACCCAGTATGGATTTTTCGTAAGAACCCGTTTATCATCAACGAACGGTCTCATGTTGCAGCTGGTTTTATACGAGAAAAAAGTGTGTTTGATTCGCTATCAATTCCACTGGATCATATAAGACTCGTCATGTAAGCTGAAAAGCATTTACAAAACACGCTACGATATTCCCTTGGCCGATATTGGAACGTTTTTGCCCGCATACAGTTTCGCACAGTAGAGTTCGATTATTGAAACCCACGGCGTTCAACGGCAAATGGGAGTTGTGCAACCGCACGACACTGGAGCGGTGAAATATCAGCCTTCACGAACTGACTTGCGACACTTGAATCGCTGGAGGATGATCGAGTGATATGATCGCACCACATTACTTTATCGGGCACCGAGCGCGCCGATGATGGTCTTGAGCTATAACGACGTGGTTTCGAAGCAGCCAAGTCTTCGAATTTTTGCTACAGAGCGGGGTCGTTGTCATTGGCCAAGGAATCGCCATCACCGTTTGCGATTCAGTGTCACTCATACGCCGGAGCACTGGAGCAGCTGGGCGATTGCAGGGTATGACGTGACCGTAACGCGTATGCAATTTCTTCCATCAAATATAGGGGTCGATAGCATGTTGGCAACCTACCAGACGATCCCGGTCACAGATGTCAGGAAGAGTGCTAGGGTATGTATGCGCAGCATTTCCAGCCTTCCAGATACCACCGGTGGCTGCCGGTAGCATCTGTTTACACAGCAAGATCGAAAGAGCCGAGTCACTGACTGCGTAATCGTCTGTGTCATTGCTCACCTCTCTAATGTCGGATCTATCCAGCCAGCGGTGGAACCCTATTTCCATTTCAAGCTGGGATTTTTATTCATGTCAGTTCGTGCCGGGTGGTCGTACCAATCGTGCCTACGTACCTTCGATTTTTTCCGGATGGAGTCTTTTCTACTGAATGGAAAAAAAAAACCCTACAAGTCTTCGTGCATTTTCACTTATGGAAACATTGGCTGGCCATGAGTTTTTTCAGTAAAAATGAATCAATGGTACCTATTTTGGATGAAGCAACACTTCGCCGTTTCATGCCGTACACACCATGCGTTCCGCAATGTCGGCAGATTTTTTTGAAATCGAATATCGTTGCCAAACAGTTCACCTTTCCGGCTGAGTTTTTCCCCCTTTTTATCTCTGTCTCTCTCTTTCTTGCGTTTTTATTGTTTATTTTTATTTTTAGCCCCTCACGCCACACTTGACTAGTCGCTTTTACTTTCAAGCGAATTTCACTTTGTGAACCTAAAACCGGGTTTCACTTCCAACACTTGAATATTGGCTGCAAATTGACCGTGACCCGCGCTAATCGCGTGAAATCAATTGCCACGCCTAGGAACGCGCTTCTGAAACAGGTGAACCAATTCTAAGCGGTTAGGCTCGGTACATAATTCTCGGATCGTGGAAGGGAGATTGCATAATCACCTCTGAGCGAAGGAGACACAAGAGGAAGAGATAAAAACCGTTCAATGGTTGTGTCACCGTGACTTTTGATTGCGGGTCGGTGAGAAAATATTGAAACCCAAGTCATATTAGGTACGATTGCCTCATTTGGTACGTTCAATGGTTTGAAAATCTCACCGCGATCCCAAATTCGATTATGGTGGTAAATTTATTTCAGTTAGAATTCAGTGAAAAAATTATTTGCAGGGAAGTACCAAAACGAGGGTCACTTGTTCGGCTATAAATCTGACAAATTATATCCGGTTCATTAGCGACTCGGTTGTAGTTTGTCCCTTACATTGCTGAAAAATTTTAGCAGAATTTTGTCGAAATTCCGCGAGGAACCCCGCGCAAATTCCCCTCGTTCTACCGTTATGTAGATCATATATTTACGCTGTGAATTCGCGCTGATGCTGAGAAGCGGATCGGCAGTGGGCGGTGACAGGGCGGTCGAGATTTCGCGGGGATTTTGATAGATCGAACGTTCAAGATAATTCGTTTTACACTTCGGTTGAAATCCAATCTGCCTCCAAAAGAACGCGTGACGATGCGAAATTAGAAACCCCTTTCCAGCCCTCAAACCATTCCATCGACGAGCCGCGAATAGCGCGCCGCAATCGAATTACTATCAGTATCACGTCTACACCACATTCCACCAAATCGCGCCTTTATAGGTACCTTCAGCAATTTACACTCGCATACCGTTCTCCTTCTGTCTATATAGATTTTTACATCACTGAACGTTGCGGTGAGGGACGATATCGTCCAACTCTCCGAGCACTTATACAATAACGTATTGTCAGGAGAAGTTCTGTATCAAACGTTGTGTGCTGATGGAATGGACGCCGTATTATTAAGTTATCTTTACAGCTTTCCGGTACGGAAATATCACGGAGCCCTATCGTTGTGGCTTTAGCGTTGATCGGAAGTGAGTTGTATTTTGGAAACGTTTCGAGAATATTGGGTGTATGTTCCAGGGGATGGATCAGTCATCAGGCGGTATTCCGGAAACTGAAAACTTTGAAACCGAGTAAACGGGGACACGATAGCATCCTTGTGACTACAGATTCCGTCAATGATCCAATTCTAAAAAAATTATACGGAAATAAATGTCAGTTTTATTTACTGTTGTTTAGAGTTATTTAAATGCTTATGGCATTTGAATCGATGATACACGATCAGACGGTTAAAATATTAAGTTTTCCGGAGATAATGAAACTGTATGCAGCCACCAGCAGTGAAAACTTTGACTTGATGATATTGGAGGATTTTTCTTTCCTGCCTTCACGTATCCAACCGAACAATTCGAAGTTCTTATCACTGCCAAGTGATGGTAGATGTTTGCCCGCAAAGCTATCAATGCTATCGGATTACTGTATGTTTTCCACGATGAAATTCATTCGTTTTAACTGACATTAATTGAACACATCGCAAGTGCGTGTTTGCACGTGGTTGTGAAATATGGAATCGGCAATGCTATATTACCTTCTCATCCATCACATTGGAAAATGGACATCAAAGCTTGTGAATCGTGGATGCCATGGCAGCAGCTGGATAACTTCATGAAAGATCATCCCAACCTAAAGGTTTTCATATAGCAGGGTGGACTTCAGCTTACAGAAAAAAGAATTTCGCATGGTGTTCCTCTGACGGGAACACCGGTATCAGGTAATCTAGACACAAATGTCAAGAAAATTGTGTTAGTGTTAACGAGGACGATCTATTATCCTATATCTCTATATACATATATCTATATATATATATATATTATTATATAGAAAACGAATGACGAATATGAAATGGCAAAAACCACGCAAATTATTGTTTGGAAAGTTAAAATGGCGTACTAAATGTATGAAAATGACATACCTGGTAGACGATTTGGTTTATATTCAAATAAAATGTACAACTATAATACAGTTTACACTCGGCTTAGATAATTTCAGATAAGCTCTGGTGGATCTGGGGTATTCGGTGCTCGTTGATAATCCGTTGTAACGAAAATTCACTGTCGATATCCCTTCCACCGCGTCGTTCATACTTAAAGAGATTAGATCGAAGACCCAGAGAATGAACATTTTTGGCCACTGATACAAACAGTTCGTCAGAAAGGTGTCGCGTCAAGTTGACATGTATTGGAAGCTTTTCAGTATGATCTCTTGCGGTGAAAACTGAGTTCGAACAAAAGTGCACAATGTTGTCGCGATATTTTTTTTCCACTATTCTGACTTTAGCAGTCGTAGGTCCGTTGAATTATGGAAATTGTGCAAGAATCCTGGGGGTATTTCCAACTCCTTCATTCAGCCATCAGGTGGTATTTCGCGGACTTACTTTGGAACTGAATAAACGAGGCCACGAGCTGGTAATTGTCACTACAGATCCTGTTAACGATCCAAGCTTGAAAAACTATACCGAGATTGATATCGGTTTCATGTATGAAATGCATGAGCGGCTTGGTAGGAATATGATAGAATATCGTAGATCACCACCTTCGTTGACACAGATGAGCACTTTGTCGTCATACATGAACCTCGGAACTGAAAAAATTCTTACTTACCCAGAACTGAGGCGCTTGTACGAGCGAGATAGTGACGAAAAGTTTGACCTAGTTATAATGGAACAGCTCTTTTCGTTCGCTTTGTTGCCTTTAGCTGATCGATTTGACGCTCCGATGATAGGTGAGTATTTTAACCCACACCTGTATTTTCTCTAGTTTGTAATAAATTTACACTTATACTTGGATTGTGTGATAAAAATTCTTTCGGGATTCCAATCAGGTATATCATCTTTGGTATTATCTACAAACACTCAATATGGGATAGGCAATACCATAATACCTTCGCATCCGGCGAATTGGGAACTCCAAGAAAATATTAACAATCCGTTGACATTTTGGCAGAGATTAAAGAACTTTTGTAAGATCTGGTCAACGATATACGTCTTTAGAACTTATTTCATGCCTGGACAAGAAGAAATAGCGCGGAAATATTTCGGAGACGACATTCCGAGCCTGTATGAGATTGAGAAGAATATCAGTTTAATTTTCGTTAATCAAGTGGGGCCCATTTCCTACGCCAAGCCAAATGTTCCGAAAATAATCGAAATTAATGGTTTTCACATTTCAAAGCATAAAAAACCATTGCCGCAGGTTTTTGTCAAATTATTACATGATTTTCGGTATAGTTTGCCATCAGAATGAAATAGATTCGGTTGATTTATGATATGGTCGTACCTTCGAAAATAGGATCTTCAGAACGTCTTGGACAGAGCTACACAGGGATTCGTATACATGAGTCTGGGAACGAATGTCAAAAGCATTACGTTGTCTGCGGAAACCAGAAGTGAATTTGTAGCTGCCTTTTCAAAGTTACCCTTCAAAGTCATCTGGAAGTTCGAAGATGACAATTTTCCAGACAAGCCGGATAACGTGATGATTTTGAAATGGGCTCCTCAACAGGCGATTTTAGGTACCGGTCCATACATACGTATACAGTTTGATAAGAGCGATACGGATAAAAATAAATTCTTGCTTAAAGAAATTTAACCCCAAGTATGGAAAAAATAATGATTTTTCTCTTATATTAATTCAGCTCACCCGAATCTCAAAGTTTTCATCTATCAAGGAGGACTTCAAAGCACAGAAGAAGCGATCGAGCACGCTGTTCCGTTGGTTGGGTTTCCAGTTATAGGTGACCAGGATGCGATTGTTAATAAAATGGTGTCTCTCGGCGTTGCCAGAAAACTGGAGATAACTGCTGTCAACAGGGATGATCTGGAGGAAGCTATACTCACCGTTGCACTCGACGACCAGTAATATATCTTGCCACTATCGTAAATTCTTGGTACATGCCTCAAATATACAAGCCGATTCTCGTCTATGTTTCAGGTACAAGAAAAAGATGCTTGACTTGCGGTCGCTGCTCAAAGACAAGCCAAGGGATTCACTTGAGAACGCTGTTTGGTGGACGGAGCACGTGATACGTCACAGAGGTGCTCCATACTTACAATCTGCAACAGCTGATGAACCATGGTACCAGCGTCAGGACATGGATATAGTTGCCTTCCTTTCTGCTACATCTGTGATAACTTTCGTCACAATATTACTAATTTCCTACAAGTCCTTGATATTCACTATCAACGCGTTGACGTATTCGCCACTCGATAAGGCAAAGCGAAATTGACTGTTTTTTCTATTTGCGTAACTCAGTGTTTGACTCAAGTTACGCAACGACATATTATTTAGCAAACCACTCGGAATCTTAGATGTAATAACCTAGATGACTGTACCTTATCCGTTAGTACATATACAAAAGCAAATTGTACACAATATGTACAAAATGAAATTAGTGGCATAATATTTAAACTTAAGCGTATCGCATACCTGTTTCTCTACGATAAGAAGATAATTGCCGGGCTAGCTCGCTTGTAGTTTTGCTGAATCACTTACAGCTTTTCGTAGCGTTAATTATTATGCTTTGAATGAATATAACTTACGTTTGCAGATAATATTCACATTGAGTCTGAAATCGAGTTTTGTAAATATTTTCCGTTTCTTCTTACGTTTTCATGACGTTCAGGAACAGGTCGTCGCGGGAAACATAAAGTAACACCGCTGGTAATTAAAAACATCACGAGACTTATTTGCGCTAACATAATTGACGTGTGTACGTAAATACTGTTGTTTTATAGTTATTGAAGACTCGAAACTACTGGCAATGAAAAACCAGTCTTTTTAAAAATCAAGGTACTCACGGCCGTGATATGATTCGGGAATATTTCTGTATCTATGAATTGCCGTGAAAATTTTGGCACTGACGATAAGTTGAAACGATTCAGAATTTTATTTATTAATATAAACTCTACAACGAATATTTCCTCAACTGCTGTACAAATTTACAAATCATTTTACGAGTGGGGTTAAAAGAATTACCAGTTTATCTGTTTATCTAAAGAACGTAGCTTATTAAAATAGGTTCTATTTGGAAAACCAGCCGATAATGTGGTTGCGGTGAAACATCGTCACCAAGTACAACACGTAAGTATTTCTGTTAAATTGCTCAGTTTTACTGTCACAGTTGCGAGTGAACGATGGTTGCACGGCGTACAATTGTTGCTGCCATAATATGTATTTTAAACTGTGCGGTAGAGTTCATAGATTGCTACAGAATATTGTGCATCTGCCCGCGAGCTTCAATCAGTCATCAAGTCGTGTTTCGCAGCTTTACCTTGGCCTTGAACAAACGGGGGCACGAAATTATCTTTGTAACCTCGGATCCCATGAATGATCCAACTTTAAAAAACTACACGGAAATTGACATCAGTTTTCTTTACAAATCGAATTACATCACGGTTCTAGACGTGAAGGATTGGTTTGGCTCGTTTTACAAATTGAGCGGCATGGCGAATTTACAAACCGATCAAATTCTCCAGCATCCGGAGTTCAGAAAGATATATACAGCCGGTAGTAACGAAAATTTTGACATGGTACTACTAGAGATGTTATACTGGCCTGCTCTCTTCGTACTGGGTAAAAGATTCGATGCACCGGTTATCGGTGAGTTGATTCGTTCGAGAGTTCAATTCAATTTTTCATTTCGAATTCTGGAGCAACATTCGCATTTATTTGTTGAAGGATTGTCACCCATGGGACTGACGATGAACGTTCAGTACGTGCTGGGCAATCCCATTATGACGTCGCATCCATCAAATTGGGAACTCTACTCGAAATCCCCACCACTGACGTTTTGGGACAGGTTGGGAAATTTCGTCAGCTTCTGGAGATTTCTCCACTATTATAAAAACAATCACGTAACGGAGCAAGCGGCAATTGCACGAAAATACTTTGGCGAAGATATTCCCGATCTCGAGGAATTGGAGAAAAATGTCAGTCTCGTTTTCGCCAATCAACAGACACCCATATCCTTCTCGAGGCCGGAGGTTCGAAAAATTGTTGAAATCGCCGGCTTTCACGTTTCTCCACAAAGCAAACCTTTACCCAAGGTATTTTCGCAAACAGTTCAAGCTATTCAATCGCATGAAATAATTCCGAAACAATTCCATTCGATTCGTGTCGAACCGCGATGACTCTCAGAGATCTGATTGAGTTGCATTGCCGGTTTTATAGGACATCAAAAAAATCTTGGACGGGGCTACGCAAGGGTTTATTTACATGAGTCTTGGGTCGAACATGAAAAGCAGCATGCTGTCGAATGAGACGCGGAATGAGTTGGTGGCAGCATTCTCTAAGCTGCCGTACGAAGTGTTGTGGAAATTTGAGAACGATGTTCTTCCGGACAAGCCGAAAAACGTTCACATCTTGAAATGGACACCGCAACAGGCTGTTCTGGGTATTTCTTTAGTTGATTTACGGCCACGAATGGCTCTTATTGATCTAAGAATAAGTTTCATTCGAATTGAGAATATCCGTTGATTAACATTGCACCGCACTTGAAATATCACGATAAATGCACAACAACAGAAAATACGGGCTTGCAGTCACAATACAAATAATTGTGCGGTACAATGATTGATTCTGCGCGTTAACGGAATTGTTTATCATTTGATTATGCGGTGAGTCACTATAGAAACAACATGAGCACAGCTGTCGCGACGAGATGATCGATATAAACGAGAACATAAGAACGAGGTGGGTCTCTTTCATACCTTGTTTGCAGCCCATCCGAATCTGAAAGTCTTCGTGTACCAAGGAGGTCTCCAAAGCACCGAGGAGACCGTGTCTCATGGAGTTCCCGTTGTTGGAATACCAACTTGGGGCGACCAGAGAATGCAGATTGACAAAATGGTGTCACTTGGAGTCGGGAAGAAATTGGAGCTCCGCACGATGAACAGAAATGAGATCGAAGAAGCGATTAGAACTGTAGCATCCAACAAGAGGTATACATACAATTAATTATGCACATTGCGTCAGTCTCATCGGTGATTACTTCACTGTATACTTCCTCGTAATTGTCAACTTTCAGGTACAAGGATGAAATGGTAAAGCTGAGCACTCTGTTGAAAGAAAATTCTCAACATCTGCTGGAAAATGCCATCTGGTGGACGGAGCAAGTACTTCGTCATAAAGGAACCTCGCATTTGCACTCCATCACAGCTGACGATCCGTGGTACCGTCGACAGGACATGGATCTAATTGTTTTCATTTCGGTTGGTACCACCGTAGTTTTAATTCTCATTTGCTACGTCTCGCACAAGCTGCTAACCGTTATTATCAGTGCGTGGAAATCGCCATCACTGGACAGGAAAAAAAAATGGAAATAATTTCACAGCATGTTTTTCGCGTCAAAACAATGCGAATATTTAAGTTCATCACGATTCGTAGACTATGTTCCTACCACTATGAAATCATGACATTCAATTCATTTTCAACTTGAGCAAATTTATTTTGTAATTACTACAAGTAATAAAATGTATTAGATGTAATTCCACTTTGGAAGCACCGTTGTTTCAGCTAAGAATGAATCTGCTCAAGTTGAGAATTAATTAAATGACACGATTTTATAGTGGTTGAAATGCTTTACGAAAGAAAGCCACATAATCTTGTGATGAGTCTAGTATTTTCGCAATTATTCTCGAAAAGAGCGAATTTTTACATGATTTCAACCTCAATCTTGAATAACCTTAGGAAGAGTTGGGTTATCAAAAAATGATAAGGGACCTTTTTTGTAGAGCGTTGAATTCCCTACAAAAATGTGTATACATATTGCCTCGTTACTGAGCTACAAAATTCGGAATGAAATTAAAACTATTTTCATGTATTAACCAATTATAAAATAAAAAATGGTGTTCAGGAACCATCGAGTGTCAAAGTTAAAGACTGAAATTTTCACAGGCCTCTTATTCTTTCTTCCTACAACCATGAAACGGGTGACTTTCAGAAAAAAAAAATATTTGACTTTTTTGTACCGGTCTAATGTACATGCATACCTTGTTTACTTTCATTTCTAACGCAAAACTTGCGGTGATTCAGGTATACTGTCTCTTTGGTATCGAAATGGTATTATCAAACATCCATAGACCGCATTTGACTGACAGATACAAAATTCTCCAACAGCTTCGTATCGTAACAGAAGTATGAGTAAATATATAGCCGAAACACATTTCTGGTATTTTATTATTGCGATATGACAATTTATTATAGGATACATCTGTATTCGTCTTCGGAATTAAGTAGTCATACTACGCTATCTGACTTTGTAGTTTCGCATGCGTGAAAGTCTAGAGGCCAAGCCAAAGGTGCTGTTAGATAAATGTTAATCACGTTTTATCGTAAGCAAGTTAGTGGATATTATTAAGAAACCGGACTTCTTTAACTGGCAATGAATTTCGGTAATATAATCTTGAACATACACCAATGACAGGCAATTGGTAGATAGCGTCAGTTAATCGAATGGATACAATTTTATTTACGTACTTATCAACTGTGTACTCAGACACTATGTTTTCCTCTTGTATTGTTCAGGATATCAGGCTCGTCGTATCGAGACAATGTTTCTTGACCCCAGACCATGCAATGAGTATTGGATATTCTCTCTATGGACGACAAGGATCGTTAAAGTCTACAATCAGTATGAATCGTACAGCTATGCACAATAGACATAATATAATAGGAACCTTGCGGTGACTCGATATTGCTTCGAAAATAAATAAAATAAAATTCTCTGGTACTGAATCTTTTGATTCTTGACGGGACTTGAATTAAAAGTAAATAAATCCTAATTAGTTGGGTCATCATTGACGATTAAGTAGATTCGATGTGATTCGTGTGTTGGAACATATCGAGGTTAATTACGTGAATTCATTTCTTTCTGCTCATTTCTTTAAGAAAGAGATGAATTGTATTACATGTTACGACGATAACGAAAAACGTTTACTACGGACCAACATGCAATCACAATACAACGATCAGGATTATAACTTACAGCAAATTGATAAAGGGCAAAGGGGGATGTTTGGTTACGATATCAGAGTTCCATTCCAGGGTTGCGAGTTGCTCGCATGAAGGAGAAACGTATTTGATGCTCAATACCATTTCTTATCGGACCACGAAATCTATAAATAATACTCGCCTTGTTTCGGACGTAAACGATCGCGATGTCGTATAATTGCCCCTCGCTAACTTTCCTCTCGATTAAGCGGTGGCTCGTAGCTGCCACGCGAACTTCTCGCTGGAAGCACATTGCCGCAACTATTACTACAGAACGGCCGTATGGCCACCGGGACCCTTCTCTACTTACCTTTTTCTTCCGCTTGCTCTGAGGATTCCGATGGATTCTTGTTTTCCGGGGCGCGGTTTCCGAAGTTATGAATTTTGCAAAGTTGCAACCTCATAATTTTTGAGGTGTGCGAAACGCGGGTAATACTGCAGCTTACCGATTAGTATGCAAATGACGCAAGGTCCCATCACACGAAATATCGGAGTACGGAGGAACAAAATAAATTATCACAATTTTCTGTGGTCGAAACTAATTTTCGATTTGGGTATTGAGACCGATCGCAGTGCCTGAATTCGACGACAGCTTCAGATGGTGGAAAGAATGCGTTGATCAACGATGATTTGAAGAGTGACGAAACTCTCCGAAGGGTGAACAAAAGCTACACCCAATTGCAAGCGGCCATAAATTACATAAGGTTGTGCTCGAAGATTTTTGCCCCCCCCCCCCGGCCCTAAAAATTTCACTTGATTTTTAGACAATGGCCAAGCTAAGGTAACTTAGGTTTTCATGCTCATACCTGTGTGCTAATATTGTCACATTCAAATTAGAAACTTCGTTGAATTCGTGCCTGAATCTGATTTACTGACGGGGGGGCGACGGGGGTTGTTTTAAAAGATGGCTGATGCTAGAAGGTGGGCAGAGGCTGCGCGGCGGCGAAAATGTGGCGTGATGTACTAGCACAGATATATGTGTACACGAAGACTCGGGAGGAGACTGCCGAGTAATAGCTGGTAGATATTGCGAAACCCGCGGAGAGTGATAAAAGTAAATCCCGCACCTTTCCGTGGCTTCGCTAAAATTTGCGGGCAAATTGCTTACTGGAATCCCGCGGGGAGTAAAAGAATATACTGAAGTTCGTGTAAAAAATCAGAAACAAGTAAGCCTCGATACTTTCATCTAAACTATCGCCACAGCAGAGAATATACATATATAGACCAATTTTAATTATCAGCGGCTGCAGTCCTGTGATTTCACGTGACCATCAAATTTTCCAGAAAAAAACATCAAAGAAAAATGATCGAATGAAAACAATTTTCGAGTGACCGATTTGTCGATTCGCTGTTCAGCGGCTGGCTCATCAATCAATAACTGGACATGCTTATCAATTTGATTAGCTTCGTCATTCTTGCTGGTTTGGAAAAGTCGTCCACGTCCGAGTAACTCTGAGTGGTGGTTTCGTTTGTACAGAGCACAATAATCAAGTTACCGCTGGATTGCTAATGGCATTGTCGTTGGCCGCGTACTCTTTTCTTTTATATTTTCAACGACCGTAATGAACTTTGGAGAAGACGTTAAATCGAATCAGGCCCAACCCGCAGGAAATATCAAGCGATACCCACACCGATCTGTGCCCATATTTTCACAGTCACGTACACCAATCGATGCATCACTTTTATCCAATCATCACACTGCGGCGTAAGCTTCCAGCGACCGCTACATCTCGTCTCAGAAATTTATTGAAAATAATTCCTTGGACTAACCATAATCGAAAATACACTAACCTCGAGAGTTCGACAAGTTTTAAAGGTCATTTCAAATGTCGGGATTCACTTACACGCTATCTCTGTCTGTAACGTCGAACACAAAACTCAACAATATCGCTGCAGGAATCATCCGCGGAATTCTAGAGTTGATGACGGTGTTTTTTCCCTTGATATTTTATGTTCACCGTAGATAGTGAACTCGGAGCATATTCCAAGTCGCGGGTCAATGAATTATACATCATATGCGGCTCGGCAGTAAGTGTTTAAGCCGGGGTGGAAGGAATGCCGGAGGAATACAAAGCATTAGAGAGATTTCTCTGGAGAGCTGAACGGACCACGGCGGCACAACTTTACCGCTGTTGGTTTCTTTTCGGCTCTTCAGCTCTTCGCGGATTAGTCCACTTTCTTGAATCTACTAAAACATAGCGGGTTATTGCTTGAGGTAATAATGTAAAGAAAATTCTTGCAATGTTTTTCATCATCCATTAGTCAATTTTATTCTTTCACTTAGATTCCGTATTGGACGTGATGACACATGTCACGCTTACCATTTTTCGTGAAGTGCAGTTTCCCATCTAACATTATGCTGATTACGATAAGAAGAAAGTTTCTTTTCCGTGTGTCGAGACGCATAGATTTATTCGCTTGGCGAATTTCTTATCGCTGGCAAAAAGCTCCTCGTTGAATTTTTCGGGCAGTCGTCGTTTCGAAATCAGCTCACGGTAATACTCTCCAGATTTTTTTATCGTGCGTGGTCTGGAAGGGTCTTCGAAGTCGACGTAATACAATCCGAACCGCATCCTGAAAAATAACAGTTTCTTGAATTGTCCAATGGTCGCGAATGGCCGTTATCGTATTCTATCTCCAGCCAAAACCCGTGTATCTATCTATTCTATCGAAACCCCGAAAATTCTCCGGGGATCTGTCAGAGGCTCTTAAGCAATAAGGCAGCTAGGAAGAGTGAAAAAGCTCACGTGTATCCCTGGAGCCATTCAAAATTGTCCATGAGGCTCCAATGGGTGTAGCCAGTGATGTTTATCTTGTCGCGATGAATAGCTGTGAGCAGCTCTTCCAGATAACGATGCGTGTAACGAATACGTTCCCAGTCTTCATGTTTTGATGAACCATCCTCTGGCCAACCATTTTCCGTAACGATTATCTCTCGATCACCGTACTCGTTTCTTAGCCATCGGAACATGTTGCCAAACTCTACTGCGTTCTCCTGCAAAAGGTGAAAAAAGAGTCAATGGAAAACGAGGAAGGTCATTTTTCAACAAACTGTTTTTCCTCACCTTGTGCCAGAAGCACACGGATTCCGGCCAACCCAAGCCATCATTCGTTAATTTTACGCCACAGTCGTTAACCCAGCTTGGTTCTGTGGTATCTGGATTGGGAACGGCGAGCAGCGAAGTGTACGTGTTGACGGCAATGAAGTCAGCGGTGCCTCTGATCAAGTCGACCCAATATTTTCCAAGTACCGGAAGTCGAGACCTTGGGAAACCCTGCTCCGCACTTTTCTTCGCTATGGCGTCCTTCATCACTTTGGGGTAGTCACCTTCTGCGCTGAAAATCGGATGAGCGAACCACCCGAATTTGAACTGCTTTGCCTTTTCGGCAACCGCAACGTCTTCGGGGGAATCGGTTTTCGGCACGTAACCAAACCAGTGAATGACCATCGATAGGCGACCTAATCAGGTCCATGCAACCACGGTGAATTAGTCTCCGAGGTTTCATAGATCCTGTGAAATATTTTCTAACCGGCATGTAATCGCACCTTCCTGCTTACTCTTGAAGCTTTCCTGGTACAAATGGTAAGCTCTCGCGTGAGACTTGAGGATTGTTTGGCCGACGAGATAAACTCCAACGCCAGGCGAGTGTGTCGCTGGTGCTAAGCCAACTCCGCCATGACTCAGTGCTGCGATTACCCAGGGCTCGTTAAAGGTGAACCAAGTTTTCACCTAGAGAATGCAATACTTTTAATTAGGATCTTCACGGAACCATCAAAATCAGCTCACTCACCCTGTCCCCGAAATTCTCGAACAAGACTTTCGCGTAATCCGTGAAATAGTCGACCAGTGCTTCATTTTGCCAGCCTCCGAGTTCCTGCAGGGGCTGTGGCAGGTCCCAGTGGAACATGGTTCCCATTGGTTCGATTCCTCGAGCAATCAGTCCGTCTATCAAATTGTTATAATACCGAATTCCGTCTGGGTTAATCTTGTTTGCGAATCCCGTTGGCAAGATCCGCGACCAGGAGAACGAGAATCGGTAAAAATCAACCTGTGCAAATGGAGTCTTCTAATTGAACAGCATTCGGCTACGTATTTCTGGTTTTTTGCGCAGATACGCACCCCAAGATCTTCCAGCATTTTTATGTCATCCTTGTATTTGTGATACGAGTCACAAGCGACGTCTCCATTGTGTCGCTTCTCGACAGTATCGGGTTTGGAGTGGGTCATGCGGTCCCAGATATTTTCGCCTTTGCCTAAGTTCACAAAATTTATCGGGTAATAATCGCAAGACTGAGATTAGCAGGTGAAGTTTTGAACCGTCACTCACTGAACGTGAATAAATCGACTAAGAGACCATTCTGCAAAAAATTGAGTTCACTTGCCTTCTTCATTCCAGCCACCTTCTATTTGATACGAAGCTGTTCCAACGCCAAATTTGAACCCCGTAGGAAACGTTGTTTTTTCCGTGCCAACCATGGTCTCAGACTAAGAACATCAGGACAATAAAAAATAATGTAAGGCCCGTTGCTGTGAACACTATGCAAATACAATTATTGTTTGGATAACCAAAGTTCTCAACGAGCACCTTGATGTTCACTTTGAGAATGGATTGAAAATTTCCAACTGATATTTTACAGAGCGACTGCTTCAACTGCCAAATATTAAGTGATTGGTGATATTATAAGTAAGAGTAACTAATAAATTATGTGGTGGGAGCGATTAGTAGTTCTGTAATTGTCTGGGTGGACTTCGTTAGCCGATGACGATAATAAACTCACACATGACAGTTTGATCGAAAATTTATCACAAGGAAAATGTGTATGTAGCGAGATAACGATAACAAATATGATACTTCGCTTAATTTTGTTTATTTGAGGAGTGATTTTTTTTTAATAGATCTGTATGCTCTCATCTTTAAGCTTGTCGTTGCCGGATGTGAGTCAGTTCTTTCCTGGATTATTATCGCACTACTCGAAAGATTAATCCAGAAGCCAACTCTCATAGATACATAAAAGGCATCCTATGCCAATCCGACCGAGGTCTGACCCCCGACCTCTCCTATTCGGTTCGAGATTTTTTATTTTCTTCTTTCAACTCTAACGATAAAAGTTACTCAGATTTTCTTCAGATTTTGTGAACAAAATTTTGTTTATTTCCGATTTTTCGAAACGAAAACATCGTTGGCCCAAACTCTAAAATCTAAAAAATATTTTAAAAGTCCAGTATTAGATATCAAAACATTCAAGTCCAAGCCCCAAGCTGGTTGGTGTTCTCCTCAAAATTTTAATTTTATAAAATTACAACCGAATTAAATCTTATTTGCAAGATTGCCATTAGAAAAATAACATAATGAAAAATATTGGACTGAATCGAATAGGTTGAGGACCCAGGTTGATTCGGCGTGGAACGCCTCATAACCTAATTCATATTAAAGAAAACTCGTAAGGTAAGCACTACGTTATGCAGGTGCTATGAGTGGTGTAAAATTGATGAAGTCTTGCGGTAAGGTAAGATACGTGAACAGGTACGGTAATTAGAGATTTTTTCTTACGCTTTATCAAATCTGTTTATGAGATAATCGGTTACTGATTTGTGACAACGCCCTCACTTTTAACTTGTCGATATTACTTAAAACTTGAGACAAAATTGTGCTAGCATAAGCGACAATACAATTTTTGTTAATTTTGAACACAGTGGCAACAGGAATGTCAACCCTAATGGGCTTAGGTGGTACTGTCATCCGACAATTATTATATAAATTGTCGTAATTTTTCTTACAGATTCTCTGAGCAAAATGGATGCATCGAACAATTTTTTTTTTCCTTACGCTTAACCCGAATGGATCAAAAGCTACAAGAAAAGCTACTTGTTTAAATGTCGATATCTCCGGTTCCCTTTGTCGTACGGATTGCAGCAAAAACTCATTTTAAAGCTCTTGAATCGTGCTTTCATCTCATTTATTTGAAATTTACAGAATCAACGATTTTCGATTCACTTTAAACAATTAGATTAATTAAACGTGGTTTTCAAGATGATAACCTACTCTGAAAATTTTGAAAAAAATCCGAGCATGTTCCTTGATGCATTCTCTGAAAAATTTTTAAGTCTGGAAGTGGAACTCCGACGAAAACTATTTGTAAAAAGCTATTGATTCATGAGAGAATCAGAAGCATCGAGGTATATTTTTGGCCAAATTCATCCCGCTTGACGTGGCAAACTCACATTAGGATGCAGTGGATTTTGAACAATGATGATATATATGTTTGTAATTCTTCAATATTTGTTTACTATCTGAAGCGAGTTAGTTATAATCAGCAGAAGCAAAAACTATTTATCAATATTCGCCACGAAATAGCGATTACATGTGGAATAAGTCCGATAAATTTAAAGTTTGCAAGGAAAAAAAAATATACCAGCAAATTACAAGAGGGTTAATAAAGTCATCATTTTTATGGCACACATCCACTCACCTCCCAGTTTTTTGGATCACGAACAAGCAAATTGTTACTGCACTTTTTTTTTACTAATTCACCAGTTTAACGTTCAGGGCTGTTGACAGCGACGCGCCGGAATCCAAACTAAACTGTTCTGCTTGGCCCAAGCACTTTCCTGTTCTATTCCCGTTACAAAATATGCCCTCCCTTCGTCTATTTTTGGGTTTGTTTTCTGGGGGCATTCTTTCTCCGCCAAGTCTTCAGGATTCGACAGCCTAGGCGGCATATCTGTTAGGATCGTTCAATTTTACCCTGCAGCTGGGTTTTTTCGAGCTGGAGTATATCAATTTTTACAAAGTAGAATTATACACAATGACTTTAGCATTTTTTTGTTGATTACCTTTTTCTATGACTTCGTTGTAACCCATGATACAGTAATTATACCAAAATAATGGATATATGATTATATCCTAAGTATAAAACTAGATGTGATTATAATATGAACATTTTTGGGATTGCCATTGAGGAACTGAGTGTTTTCTCGTAAAAATTTACATCGTCCATGCACTTTTTAGCATAGTTACTTTCACAACGAGTATATCTACCGAATTTTCGAATAACGCAAATTGACAGAAACACCAACTTGTTACATTATTGTTTTTGATGTTTTTATCCGCAGCTTCATTATTCCACAAAAACCTGAATGGCTGTGTAGTGCCAGCTGCAGGCCAGGTGGAAACTGTTGGATTATGAGGTAGATAAATCACTTTTTGGATTTGATGTAGATAGTAATAAGAAAGTATTTATCAAAATTTTATACTGGTTTCTACATAACTGGCATTGTAACACACCGTTCTCTTCGTGTACATCAAACGGCTCGTATCACTGACAAAGTACAACTGCCTTCCACACACCTCGGAGAGGAGAAAAAGAAAAAGAAATCGTGTGTAATCTTACGAGGTCAAGATGTCATATTTAGTTTATATATAGTACACCTAGTTAAGAAAGATATATTGAAATAAAATCGGGTAAGTACCCAGCACTGAGATTTAAGTAGATGTAGGGAGCTCTAAGAAGCATAAGCGTTTGGCCACAATATTAGACTAACTCAAGGGTACGTAAATCTACTGATATCTACGGAAATCTCGGTAAACATATGATTCTTTAAAATTTAGATCCAAGTTTATCAAATTTATTCAAAATCTATCAAAAAAATTTATACATAGATCCAAAATTTTTTTCTGGGCTTTCTCTTAGCGTTTATCGACCAATGAAATTGCCCAGTCTTTATCTTTTAAGTCTCTCTTTGCACAGTATTAATTCTCCCTAGAAGGTATCACAGAAAATAATTTTGAACGAGAATACAGAGAAATACACTGGAGGAAAATCGAGGAAATGAAAATTATAACGCGTATAAAATATAGGTATGATATGAAATAATATATATCAGTAACGGCATATCGTTCATCTACCAGTACTCAGTCACAGGCTGCAGCTTTCGAGTTCTTAAAACATTTTTCCACCAATCCACTGACAGCTTGGGTGTTCGAGTTCTGTTTGAACTATTGAAATCCACATGTAAGATGCCAAAACGCTCTCTGGAAAGTGATTTCCCAAAATTATAAGCTCAAATCTACCTGCAGGAGAAAGTTCGCTCTGTTTCACTCACGTATATCCTCTATTCCACTCGAAGTTATCGAGAAGGCTCCACATGGTATAAAGTGGCACGTTACACCCATCCCGTTTTACCGCTGTAATGAGTTCCTTCAGGTACGAGTAGAAGTAACCGATCCTCTGATGGTCGTTCAGTGTTCCCGAGTCCGAAACACCGTTCTCGAGAATATAAACAGGTGGGTTTTGGTACTCGTCTTTAATCTGTCTGAGAATATCTCCGAAGCCGAACGGAGTTACCTGAAATCAAAAGTGACAATCAGTGAGGAAGGTCCATACCAATGGGTTTTCAAATTTACTATATGCCAACCCTTAGCCAGGCAGAAGCTGTCCGAGGCCAGCTTGGATCCACACTTTTCTCCAGACCAGAGTCAAGACCCCATACGTCGTCTGGTTTTTTTGTTCTACGTGATACCTCGAAGGTGGTGTAATGATTCAATCCAAAGTAGTCGGAAGTTCCTCTGCAAACAAAGAATAAGACTTTGAAATAAATGCGCATGGGAATTATATGGATTCCAATCTATTTGGTCGATACCAACCTGATGTATTTGATCCAGTTCGGCGAAAATTTCGGTAACCTTGACCTAGGGTAACCTTCGTTTTTGCTGTTACGATCGATGTTACGCTTCATAACTTCAGGGTAGTCTCCGGTTTTTGAAAAAATTGGGTGAGCCATCCATCCGCAGCCGAATTGAAATGATGTTTCGACAGACGCGTTGTCTCCCGGATTCTTGGCTATTTGACCTCCGCAAGGTATCACGATGCCGATCTTTCCATTTTGGGATTTCCGGAATTCTCTGTCGTAAATGTGATACGCTCTGGCGTGGGCCTTTAACACGTTATGGCCGCACATGTAACCCCCCGTCGGAGCGAGTTGTTTTCCTGAAAATTGTCATCTTGAATGAAAGAGCCTCTGCCTGAAGAAAGAAAAAAGAAGAAAAAAGGAAGAAGAAAGAACGCATCCTAAAATACCTGGAGCCTTACACCCATCCTCATAACCCTCCGTGCAAAATGAATTTGGCTCGTTTATCGTTGCAAATATTTTCACCTTCGGTCCAAGCTCCCGGAATACCACCCTTGCATAGTCGCCAAACCACTTGACTATCATGTCGTTCATCCAACCACCTTGTTCCTCGATCACCTGTGGGTGATCCCAATGATAGAGAGTGACTAAGGGTTCAATGTTGTTGCGGAGTAGTTCGTCGATCAGATTTTTGTAGTAACGAATTCCATTCTCGCTGACTTTGTCAGCGTAGCCAGTTGGCAAGATGCGAGACCAGCTGAGCGAAAATCGATAGTGATCGAGCTGAGCGTGAAATGAATAAAAAGTTTAGTGAAGCGTGTTTGGGATACACATTTTCAGGTGAAATCAGTATTCGTGTACTAACTCCAATCTCCTTGAGCCATTTAACATCTTCCTTGTATTTGTGGTACGAGTCACAAGCAATGTCACCGTTACTATTATCTACAATACGCCATGGTTCTCTGTGCGTGAAATTATCCCACACACTGTCACCTTTATCTGTGGATTGTAATGTAATATGAATTATAAAATAAATCAAATTTCAAGAGAATTGAACGTTTTTCAAAATCACATGCAATTTGCAAGCTCCATACCACTTGCATTCCAGCCACCTTCAATTTGATACGACGCTCCTGCAGCTCCAATACGAAATCCCTCAGGAAAGGTAAGATAATCATCGTCGTGACAGAAAATGCTAAGAGTAAAGCAAATATGAGGATTATGCATAAGGTTTTCACGGTTGATATCACAACTTGAAGTTCAGTTGGTACTTACCGTGAGATCAGCAAGGAGTACAACAAAAGACTCCAGCAGAGTGTAGACGTCATAATAGAAACCGAGTTATTTTGAAGTTGGGGTAACAGTTCAACTTTACTGATCGTATTTTTTCTTTTTTCTTTCGATTATCAAGTACCGGTCTCGTCGTCCGCTTGACCTCTATGGAATTGCCTTTTCAAATCGATGGAACGTGATTCTTAATCAACCATCACTTACAAAGTGAGTTGAGAAACTGAGCATATCTCGTTCGTTCGCGGACGGTACTTGATATCAGTGGAGTGATTCATTTCACAACGGGAGGATAATAAGCCCGCTGCAATAATTTATTCCATTTGGGAGCATCGCCAATACCACAGCTTTGTCCATTGTAGTTACTAGGTTGAGTAATTCCGGTTGAAAATAACGTCTGAATGTTGTTGAGATGATCGAAATTTTCTCCCTTAGCTTACTGGGATGTCTACAGGGTCATTTACTGGCTGCTGAGAACTTCATTGAGAGAACAGGCTGCGTCCGTCGCATTTGTTTTCAGCATCAAATAAGTGTGCCTGTATATTGTATGCACGCTGTTTATTTGAGAAATGAAACTCAAGATAATCCAACATTCACATACTAATATCTCTATATCAATATGATAACGATATCATGCTACAAACAGGAATGGGAGTAATGATGTATGTATTTTATTTATCTCTAGTGGAAATTGAAGATTAAGTATTGTCGTGATACAAAAGATCATTTACCCTGCACCAGTTATATTATCAAATCCTCGGCATATTGATAATATTAAATTTATAATTTATAATTTTTGATAATGAATGCTTGGACCTTCCGTGTGTAATCTATTTATCTCAAAGTATTGGGAGAAAAAAGTTACTTTCGGTCGAGATTACCATACGTGGTAATTGACCAATGAAGATAATACAAACGAATCACTCTAGAAATGTATTCGTATCTCGCAAGACTCATTTCGCTTTTTGAATATCTTCTTGATGTCCGGTCACAAAGTCTGCTGTCTTACAATTAGTGAATAATAGTTATTTACACATCACGTATTCGTGTGAATATTCGACGTTAACAAATTATTCTAACTTCAATTGGTCAGTAAATGTTTGAAATACATCGATTATCACAGAACTCGGTAATAAATAACCTTCTTTCCAAATACGATCGTTCTTCAGTCAAGCTGCTTATCAACCAAATTCCTAACGTCTAGTACCGTTACTGGGAACATCCTGAAGTGTACGTGTACTGATGACTTCTTGCCACCATGACGTAGATAGTTTAGCTGATCTTGTTCTGTTTGAACTGTTGAAATCAACACTTATAATGCCGAATAATTCTCTGTAAATTAAAACAACCAAGGATGTGACCATATTGTAATATAATTCAGATAAATGTTCATATACAAGAAAATATACCCACGTGTAGCCAGCATTCCACTCAAAATTGTCAAGAAGGGACCAAATAGTGTATGCCACGACATTGCAGCCATCATCGTTGATGGCTGTGAGCATCTCGCTGACGTATTCGTAATAATAATTAATTCGTCGATAGTCTTCCAATTCGCCGGTGTCGGAATATCCGTTTTCAAATACATACAACGGTGGATTATTGTACTGGTCTCGAATCATACGCAAAACATTACCGAATCCTTCTGGCAATACCTGTGAACCAATTAAATTACTTCAGCGAAACCGAATTCAAGCGTCTTCAAATTCATAATTCTAATAGTTTTTCCAACACGTACGTATAACCATGAAGAACTACCAGCTGACCAGCTGGAATTGGTATTTTTAATTATGCCACTATCCCTGGTATATATGCCAAGCTCTTCGGCTGTGTCAAATATGGGCATACTTGACGTGTAGTGATTGAGACCAAAGAAGTCTGCTGTTCCACTGTAAAATAATTGCGCCGAAACGTTATTACTCAAGCACGTTAATTACGGCAAAGTTTTGACGGTATACGAACTTTATGTACTCTATCCAATCCTGTGAAAATTCGGGTAAACGTGAAAATGGGTAATTTTCGAGTGCACTGACATAGGCCACTCTCGTTTTCACAATTTCTGGATAGTCTCCGACATAAATGGGGTGCATAATCCAACCGCAATCGAACTGAAAGTGTCGTTCGATGGATTCTTCGGTTACGTTGTCCCCTGGCACCCAACCGGCACAGGGCGTCACTATTCCTATTTGGCCTTCTTGAATCGCACGGAATTCGTCATCGTACAGATGATACGCTGTCGCATGAGCTTTCAGAGTATTGTGAACGCACAGGTAATGGCCCATATTTTCTAATATTTTTCCTGAATTGAAATTCAATTACATCAGTACTTCGCACTGGGTTCTAACTCCCTTTTAATAACGAATAGTCATCGTACCTGGAGCTTTTTTAGTAGTCGAGTTGTATCCTTGTTCGCAATATACTTTTGGCTCGTTAATTGTGATGAAGGTTTTCACCATGGGTCCCAATTCTTCGAAAAGAATCCTGGCGTAATCGGTATACCACTCCACCATTAATTCGTTTGTCCATCCACCCAAATCTTCGAGAATCTGAGGATGGTCCCAGTGATATATTGTTACGATGGGCTCGATACCGTTTGCCACTAGTAACGTGGTCAGATTTTTGTAGTATTGAATTCCATCTTCACTGACTTCATTCGCAAAACCATTTGGAAGTACGCGTGACCAGCTGACCGAAAAACGGTAGAAATCCAACTGGAACGTTTAATTGTCGAATCAATTTCTTTTCACACATTATTCCGACTGTTTTGATGCTGACCCCTAGATTTTTCACCCACTGCACGTCTTCTTCGTATTTATGATAAGAGTCACAGGCCACATCTCCCGTACTTCCGTCTGCTATGTTTTCCGGTTTGTTGTGTGTGAACCAATCCCAAACATTTTCTCCTTTGTCTGTAATAAATTGATGTAACATTCTAGTTTATAATGAATAACAACCTGACATTGCCGTAGGTACAGAAGTTGAATACTCACCGCTGACATTCCAGGCCCCTTCTATTTGGTAAGATGCGGTTGCAGCACCAATGATAAAATTTTCCGGAAAACTAAGATTTGCACCTTGACACTCGTGTAGTCTGTGGAAATTTTAAAATTAGAATACTGTGCTAGGGTCAAAGAATATTGAAAAAACTTACTTTGTGAATATTACACAGCAAATAACAATTCTCCGTAATTCTTTCATGATTAGGCTGCGGTATCACATTGACAGTATGCAGCACACTCAATTCAACATTCGCATTTATAGGAGGGGCATTTAACTGGACCGATAGTGAAATTGTATATACATATATAATAGTATATATCGTATGTAAGCCAACTCTTGACATTGTCAACTCTTTGATAACCGTTGAATTCAGTCAATCACATTTTTTATAAGATAATGGGTATCATACCATCAGTTGCAACCATTTTTTCATACCGTACATTTATGAGAGCTTTGATGGTATCCAACAACTACCAGTACCAACGATATGGCATCACTACCTTTTTATTAGATTCATACTGTAATTCCGAAGCATTTATGACTCGTAGAATTTGCGGGACTCATTTTTACAATTATCTCTGTAACCCTGAGTTCAAATTCAGTACTGTAATTCTGCTGTTATCACCGTACACTGAAAAGGAGAAAATTTTTTCAGAAAAATACTAATTCAATCGCAATTGTCGTCTAAGATAGACGCGATTCTCTGTAGTTAATAGAATAGATCGCGGCTGTAAACAAAAAGTGCTGGAAAATTGAGTTTTGATATTGTCGTTTGTCCGTGTTATAGGAAACAGGTTATTAAAAAAATATTATCTGGTTCTAGAGATGATTCTCTCGTGATTTTATTCCACACTTTTGGTACGTCTTCTTCCTAGTAAATATTCGTCAAGCCTGAGGAACTGAGGCGCTGAACAAGAATCGGTTATTCATTCGTACCTGTCGCTCTGGATACATAAGAGCGTAATACCTATGAACATAAGCAATTCAGGTTCGACAAATCGTCTTTGCACATGACGAAACCAACACGTGTAACAAAGAGGCAAAGTAAAGATAAAAATCAGTGTAACTATTTTGTTAGTTGAGATGCATCGGTGCTCATCAAGTAGGCTAACGGGTACTGTTGGCAGTTGGAACACTTTGAAGTGTCCGAGTACTGATGACTTCTTGCCACCATGCCGTGGAAAGCTTTGCCGACCTTGTTCTGTCCGAACTGTCAAAGTCCACTCCGACGATGCCAAATAATTGTCTGTGAATTAACAGTATAAATATTTTGCTCAATTATGCCATGATGAAAAATTATCCTGAAAAAGTACTCACGTGTAACCAGCTGTCCATTCGAACTCGTCCAGAAGTGACCAAATTGTGTATCTCACAACGTTGCAGCCGTCATCCTGAAAGGCTGTGAGTAACTCGGTGATGTATTCGTAGTAATAACTGATCCTGCTGTAATCATCTGATTCCCCAGTGTCAGGATATCCGTTTTCCAGGACCCATACTGGAGGATTATTGTATTGGTCTCGAATCATGCGTAATAGGTTACCGAATCCGGCTGGTACAACCTGAAAATGGATTTAATCAGTACGGTCTTATAATCGGAAGTGTGTTTCATAGGATCGTTAAAAAGATAATTACGTGTAACCACGCAGCACTCCCAAGTGACCAACTTTCATTAATAGAAGCAATTATACCACTATCTATTGTATATATACCAAGATCCTCGTTCGAATCGAACACAGGCATGCGAGACGTGTAATGATTCAGGCCAAAGAAATCTGCGGTTCCACTGTTGAATTGAAACTTTCGTGAATCAATCTGCTTGAATAACTAACCACATTAATTGCCCAAGTATTTGATCAAATACTCACTTAATGTACTCTATCCAATCATCTGAAAATTCTGGCAATCGTGAGAATGGATAACCTTGGAGAGCGCTTATGTTGGCTATCCTAGTCTTCATTATTTCTGGGTAGTCCCCAACAAATATTGGATGCATTACCCAACCACAATTAAATTGAAAATATCTCTCAATGGAATCGTCAGTCACGTTGTCCCCTGCCACCCATCCATAACATTGTGCCACGATGCCTATTTGACCATTTTGTGTTGATCTATATTCATCGTCGTACATATGATATACTGTCGCGTGAGCTTTTAAGGAATTGTGCATGCATATATAGTGCCCCATGTTTTCCAACTCTTTACCTGTTTGAATATGTTACTGTAGAAGGCCGTCCATTACCTAATATATTATTCCAAGTTACTGGCGACGAGCACTTTACCTGGAGCAAAATAAGTGGTGTTGTATCCAACTGCACAGTAGGATTCAGGCTCGTTGATTGTGACGAAGGTTTTAACCAGGGGCCCCAGTTCTTCAAAAATGACTCTGGCATAGTCAGCGTACCACGTCACCATCAACTCGTTGGTCCATCCTCCCAAATCTTCAAGAATCTTTGGATGCTCCCAGTGATATATAGTTACGACTGGTTCGATACCGTTATCGATCAGAGCTTGGGTTAAATTTTTGTAATATTGCAGCCCATCCTCACTGACTTCGTTTGCAAAACCGTTTGGAAGTATGCGTGCCCAGCTTACCGAAAACCGGTAAAAATCCACCTGAAAGATTTATTCTTTGAAATATTTAATAGCAAAGTTATGTGGAGACGGCCGTCTCTTGACATTGTTTGCAACACAAGTTTGGTAGGTACCTCCCGAATGTCGAATGGAAGTACCTGGTTGCGTGTTATTCGCCTTTCTCAAGTGTTAAAGCACAGCTTGAGTTCCGCTTCCTGAGATTAATCATTAAACACTAGCACCGAGACAATTCTCGTGGCTAAGACTGGAGTTCAGATTACATTTTCCAATATCGATTCATTTGATGAAGATATGTATACAATGTTGAATGTGATGCACAGAAGTTTGGTAGTCTAAAGACAATGAAATGGTTTAAGTAATGTTTGACCAGCAGATAGTAAATGAGCGAACGGGTGTTTGGGTAAAGAGGAATTTAGGTGGGTAAGTCAGAAGGTGGTCTGCAGCCTGGCCGTCGATTTTTACAAGCCTGCAGCCAAGGAGTCCAGCACTTGATTTACCGTATAGTCCGTTGGGTGTTCTGGCGGGAAAGATCACGGCAATTCTCTCCTGTCCCAGGCTGGTGAACACGTGGATCCCTTTTTCACTCCAGGAACAAGGCGCGAACGAGCTTGTGAGCCGGCCTTAGTGAGAACTTTTGTCAGCCGCCTCGTCGACGTTGACTGGTTTTCGGCAGTCAAGGTTTTCCGTAGGTCAAGCCGATCAGCATGTCACGGTGCAATTTTGACTTTGGTGGAAGTTATTGAGCAATCGGGCACTATACACTCTTGGCATGGCAGTGCTCAACCAGGCGCAAGTTCGGTAACTTAAATGGACCACCTTCCAACTCACCTGCTAAAGTTGGCCCTGATTGCCCATAGAATTCGTTGACGCGGCACAGGGATGATTGGGACATCCGCGGTCGCTTGGTGATGGAACTGGAGGCTCGATTGTAACAGTACATCGGTGATCACAAGTATTTAAACTTACTCCCAGCTCTTTCAGCCACTGTATGTCTTCTTCATATTTATGGTAGGAATCGCAGGCTATATCTCCATTACTTTCATCTGCGATGTTTTCCGGATAGCTGTGTGTGTACCAATCCCAAATACTTTCTGCCTTATCTAGATTCATGGCACAAAAAAACATTATGCGTGAAAAACAGTTTTGAATTCCCGAAAACAAATACCGAATACTTACCACTTACGTTCCAGGCTCCTTCTATTTGGTAGGATGAGGTGGCAACACCAATTGTGAAATTCCCAGGAAAACTGAGATTAGCGGCTTGGCATTCTTTTAACCTGGGAAAACTGCCAGATTGAAAGACTTCATCTTAATTAGGACATAATGCAGTAATTGCTCTTACCCTGTGAAGATTATACAGCAAATCACAATTTTCCACGTATGTTTCATTATTGAAATGTAATGTTCCATCAATAGAATTCAAGATGATTATTCGTTAGCAAATGGCTCGTTTCCTTGAGTTCAAAATGTTTTCATTAACACTTGGAAATTCCCCTCCCCAAGTTTTCCATCTTATCAGTACCAAAATTGACACCATTAATCACATAAGGCGTTAAAATTTGTCGACTTAAATGGCAACTGATTGCTATCATATATATCTCTATACTTCGCTAGAAATCATTTTATATCACTGTTGTTATCTGGGAATCGATACTGAATGTGAGAACTCAATATAGTTTTTGCATAAATGATAAATGTCAAAAATGTTGTGTGATAAATCGGCCTGTCAAATGTTATCGTCAAACGGCCGTGAGTGATGATTAATTTTTGTGACAAAGAAGTATCACACTTGATAAATAGTATAAGCTTCAAGATTTCTGCATCTGCGAAAATGAATTGAAGTTCGTTTAGAAAGAAAATACCGCCACCTGATAATTAAATAAGGTATGACGAACATACTCGTCCAGTGAAACTTTGCTGTCAGGTTGATCGTTCCGAAGTTCCGGCTTGGTAAAGTATTAATTTGTCAAAAAACAAACTTTGAATTAGTCTTAAAAATAAAATAATAAATATCACCCCTACATATTCGAACGAGGAACAAAAAGGTTCGGCAAGACATTGTCCTCTGAATGATTGTCCCGTGCTACAGCATGATAAAGTTCAGTTTTGCAGATGCAGAAATCTTAACCACGGTGAAAATAGTTCGTAATCCTGTATGAATAAGAATGGAGTCAAAGCCTTCCGAGTGATGGCTTTATTTAAAATCATTCATTTAACGTCAAAACCGTGCCGCTTTACTGGCATTATCTGTATAATCTAATCAGGTATTTAAAACGTAAGGATTGTAGTAGTGCAGTAAAGACTTATTGTTAGGCCAAGCCGCTTTCGCTAACGATTTGTGCGTAAAAGTTCACTGAAATCTATCTCTCTTGAAGCTTCGAATTTGGTCAGTTAGATAGAAATTGATCTTGAAAAATTTAGAACATTGAAAGAAATAAAGGATGCAGAAAGGGAAAAATTTTTGATTCGAAAAAAAGTATTTTCGAGTAAATTCCTCAGAAGCATAAGTGTGAAGTCTGATGCTGGTGATGGATTGATTTTTTTATTTTTACGTAATAATTGATCAGTTGAGTTAAATTGGACTCGAAAAAACATTCGTCACTTGGCACGTTTTTACGAGAGAGCAGAGGGAGCAGGCGTCCAGCGGGCGTTGATATTTATTTGCGCTTCGTCGCGCTAGGCTAAAGCCATGACATTTTTACATCTAAATGCTTACATTTGAAGATCATACGACACAACTCTCACCACTTACATTTATATATATGATATATTCATGCCAAGGGATCATGCACGATGATAAATTTGCCTAACGGCGAGTACTATTCGCGGTTGGAACCGCCTGAAGTTCTCGCGTGCTAAGTACGTCTTGCCACCAGGTAGCGGAGAGCTTGGTCGATCTTGTTCTGTTGGAACTGTCAAAGTCCACTTGGTGAACACCGAACAGTTTTCTGCAAATTGAAAATATGTAAGAAATAGATGTGGCCTAGGTTACTCTTCAAAATAAACCGAATACTAAACTCACGTGTAACCATCAGCCCATTCAAAATTGTCGAGGAGTGACCAAATCGTGTAACCTTCAATGTTGCAGCCATCGTCGTTGATGGCTGAGAGTACTACGCTGAGGTGATCATAATAGTAGCTGATTCGATCGTAATCGTCAGATTCACCTTCGTCGGAATATCCATTTTCCATAATCCATACCGGCGGGTTGCTGTACGTATCCCTAATCATTTGTAGCAGATTGCCCAATCCCTCTGGTACTACCTATGTATTAATTACATTCATTTAATGGCATGATGTCAATTACCCAAGGAATCGCAATACAATAATCCACAAATCCATTGATATTTACATATAACCAATCCGAAGCTCCAACTGACCAACTGCTGTTAACATTTTCGATTACACCACTGTCTATGGTGTATATACCAAGGTCCTCATCTGAATCGAATACAGGTAACCGAGAGGTGTAGTAATTAAGACCGAAGAAATCTGCCGTCCCACTGTGGAATAAAATCGCTACTAGGTCATGTCTTCCGCCTAAATGACGAATAATCGTATATGACAGAGTATTCGATACGTACTTGATGTACTCTACCCAATCGTCCGAAAATTCCGGAAGACGCGAGAATGGATAACCTTCGAGCGCACTGATGTTGGCTATTCTAGTTTTCATGATTTCCGGATAGTCCCCAGCGAAAATCGGATGCACTACCCAACCACAATTGAATAGGAAATACTGCTCTATGGTTTCGTCGGTTACGTTGTCACCCGAGACCCATCCTCTGCAGTATGCGACTAAACCTACTTCACCGTTTTGGGTTGCTCGGAATTCGTCGTCGTATATGTGATAAGCTGTAGCGTGGGCTTTCAAGGTGTTGTGTATGCAAATGTAGTGCCCCATATTTTCCAAAATTTTTGCTGTACAAAAATCATACTGCGGTAAGTTCCTCTGAAAATAATAATCACCAATGTTATTGATCACGAGCTCTCATACCTGGAGCAAAGCGAGTTGCGTTATATCCATTTAGGCAGTAGGACGTGGGCTCGTTGATTGTAATGAATCGCTTAACGTAGGGCCCCAATTCTTCGAAAATTATTCGAGCGTAGTCGGCGTACCACGTCACCATCAACTCGTTGGTCCATCCGCCCAACTCCTCAAGAATCTCCGGATGGTCCCAGTGATATAGTGTTACGACTGGCTCGATATCGTTAGCGATTAGCAATTGGCTGAGATTTTTGTAGTACTGAATCCCATCCTCGCTGACTTCGTTTGCGAAACCATTTGGCAGTACGCGTGACCAGCTGATTGAAAACCGATAGAAGTCGACCTGGAAAAGTGATCGTTAAAAGAGAGTTCTTGAATTGCTTATACTGCGCGTATCGAAACTTACGCCCATATTCTTTAACAGCGCCACGTCTACTTCGTACTGATTATAAGAGTCGCAAGCCACGTCTCCATTACTTCCGTCTGCTATACTATCGGGGTAATTGTGGGTGAACCAATCCCAAACATTTTCTCCCTTATCTGTAACGATGCAGATGATCGAATAATTTGGTAGAAAAATTATTACCAAGATTTATTATGGAAAAGCTTAGTAGTTACCGCTGGTATTCCATGCTCCTTCTATTTGATAGGATGCTGTTGCAGCGCCGATTGAAAAATTGCTGGGAAAAGTGAGATTTGCCGCCTGACATCTGGAAATTCTATGAAAAGTGCCGGAATTAAAACCATGTCCCAAATTGAACAATATCACATAACTTACTCCGTAAGAATTACACAGCATATGACACTTATCCACAAATATTTCATTGTGAAAATTGTGGAGACCTCTCGCGGTGTCTCAACAGGTTAGTAATCGGCGAATGGCTTGTTTTCGACACCCACTGGGTTTTATTATCACATAAATTTGGCCCTATCATGTTGTGTAATATTATCATTCTAACATCAATAAAACTTTTCAAAGATTAACTGATCGGTCATCTCAAGTGGCTGTAGATGGTAATCTCGCTTTCTTACTCGTGCCGCGAAGAGCCACCTAATTGACGTCATATAGTCAACGGTTCCTCATTTCAAACTGTAGCACCTTGCCATTGCCAATTACTACTTTAATATCGTGAGTGTTATTGTACCCGCATCGCAACATTGGATCCGGTTAATAACTTATTGCCGGTATTAAGTGTTAAACGTATTTCAGTGTTCGAGAACGGGTTGAGTTATTTATCACTGCACGAGAAAAATAAGAGTAGCACAACGTTCGGCAATGACAGACTGTAAAAGATATTTCGACGAACTGAATGTCGGTAAACTTGTGCGAAGGAAACGCGTGTCAAGTTAGATGGGTATCTAGTTTCCGATTGTTTTTCGAGTATCATGCAAGCAGTATTTCCACCACAATTATTATACGAATAAATGAATAACATGGAATCCTGACTCCGAGCATATATAATTTTTTATTTTACATTTTAAACCTAGTTTTAGATTAAGTATTCTTTATTTTCCAGTCGTAATGAATGCAAACTTCATCAACTCGCTGAAATTATTACAAAAACATGTACCATACAGGTTTTTAAGTTTTATTCGTGCGTTCTATTGATACGGCTTATACCGGTTTGCGGCTGCATTTAAGATAAGGTAAAACATCTGAACGGAAACATGCAGAGTTTTATTTAATTTGAATTGCGTCTAAATGAATAAAATATTTCAAGCAAACGTGACGCATTCGAGAATAAGTGCCGCCGTTGAAAGATGACATTGCAGGTCGTGCACTGTCCGTAGTTTCAAAATTTCATTGACGGTGAGTGTTATACACTGGTAGGAACATCTTGAACCGTTCGTGTCTGCATGACTGATTTCCACCAGGATGTTGATAATTTTGATGATCTAGCCCGATCTGGATCGGTGAAGTTCACACTGACGATACCGAAATTTACTCTGAAAGTAAAAGGTCATTTAATCTTCAGTTACACGCTTAGACCAGAGCGGCGAACGCTTCTATCATATTCCAATAAACAAGCATGTTTTTTTTATTGACTTACGTATATCCATCCGACCATTCGAAATTATCCAGTAGACTCCAAGCGGTATACCTAACAACATTGCAGCTGTCGTTCTGAATGACCGATAATAGCTCCGTCATGTAACCATTGTAGTAAGTGATCCGAGCATAATCGTTCAGCTCTCCAAGATCGCAGTACCCATTTTCGTATACGTGAACTGGGGGATTATCGTACTCGTCTCTGATCATGCGCAGTAAATTGCCGAATCCTTCGGGTGTATCCTGAATGATCAATCAGTTAATTCTATCGTATTGTCCCAATGAGTGCTTTATGCTCAATCGGGCCTGTTTTTCATATTCAACACTTACATACATCCAGGAAAGACTGCCATGCGGGTAGCTCGTATTTACAGATTTTATAATACCACTGTCGATATTATATATACCAGACTCTTCGTCTGGATCAGCACTTACGACGTAAGATGTGTAGTGATTCAAACCGAAGAAGTCGGCTGTTCCACTGCAAGATGGTGAGAAATAAGCTTATAGGTATCTTACGGATGCGATCATTTGGAGTCTTATTTAAAGTGATGTTTAACGGGATACGAACTTGATGTACTCCACCCACTCATCCGAAAATTCCGGCAGACGCGAAAAGGGGTAACCTTCGAGTTCGCTGATCATGGCTATTCTTGTTTTCAAGATTTCTGGGTAATCTCCGACGAACAGGGGATGCGCGACCCAACCGCAATTGAACTGAAAAGCTTGGTTGATCAAAGTCGCGTTACTGTCATCATTCGAGAACCATCCATCGCAAGCAGTTGTTAGGCCTATTTGACCCTGTTGTTCTGATCTAAATTCGTCGTTGTACATGTGGTAGACTGTCGCGTGAGCCTTTAATGTGTTGTGAATGCATATGTAATGCCCCATGTTCTCCAATATCTTCCCTGAATTGAAATATTGTTTTGTAAAAATTGAGTTTTCATCACATCGTTCACCCAGTTATAAGACAATGAATCGAGTTCATCAGAGACCTGGAGAATGTCTTGTGCTGTTGTACCCATTGGAGCAATAAACCGAAGGCTCGTTGATCGTGATAAATGTTTTTACGAGAGGTCCAAGTTCCTCGAAAATAACTCTTGCATAATCTGCGAACCACTCCACCATAAGTTCATTTGTCCATCCTCCCAACTCTTCCAAGATCAGCGGATGATCCCAGTGATAAATGGACACAACTGGTTCGATGTCGTTGGCCAAGAGTTCTTCAGTCAAATTTTTGTAATACTGAATCCCCTCCTCACTGATCTCATTTGCGAACCCGTTTGGAAGCACGCGAGACCAACTGATCGAGAATCGATAAAAATCAAACTGGAAAACGAATTACGCATTAATTGGATGTGAGTTAAATTACGCATGCTGCAACTGATAGACTCACTCCTATATCTTTCAGTATCTGCACATCCTCCTTGTAATTGTAGTAAGAATTGCAGGCAATGTCCCCGTTGCTTCCATCTGCGATATTCTCGGGATAGTTGTGTGTCCACCAGTCCCAGATGTTTTCACCCTTGTCTAAAATGATTTATTTTTTAGTATCATGGATTTGAAACGCTTGTATTCAGGAGATGAAGACACAGAAATTTATCTCACCGCTAATGTTCCACGCTCCTTCTATCTGGTAGGATGAGGTTGCTGACCCGAGAGTGAAATTCTCGGGAAATGTGAGATTTGTGACTTGCGCCTCAGGCACTCTACTGGCAATCAGACAATTGGGTTAGACGAATTGTACTTATTGTGACTTTATTCACGAAACTTACCTGCAAATGAGTATCGCACAGATGACAACAATATTCACGAACCCCTTCATGACGAAACTCCCGGATGGCAATCCTCAGTAATTTGCAACTTATATTCGTAAATGCTAAACCCCCACTGAAGTTGCCACAAGGGACATCGACTCTCATAAAATGTAATCCAATATTTTTAGCAAATATCTCAGATTAACTTATCGCGTGCCATATAGTTAATATGGCTCGATTTCCATCGATTAAAATGTTAAGTTGAATTATGGCACCCATGTGACACAGGCTTATTTTTTCATGAGGCACGTATGCAGTTCAACCAATTATATCACCTGTAGTTGCTAAAGTTTAACGGTATATTCGTCACGACTTGACATATTTTCGTATTCCTTGCTGTGCCTGGAAGAAAATGGTACGACCAAGTGACAACTATCCCATGCCTAGATGAAGCGGCATTGCTATATCGTCTTTTACTTAATAATATAGTTAATTGACTATGAAATGGTGATATTTTTCTCACTCTAAGACAGGTTCATTTACTAATTGAAACATAGGTATAAATATTATAAATTGTCGAGTGTAAAGTCTGGTAAATTTTTGTATTCATCATTCGAAAAAACAAACTGCTCCAAAATGCTCTGTGAACAGAGGTACATTTTGAACTTGACTCACGTAGTCTTTCAGCAACCAATCACAGCCCGTCGAGCCCGGGCCCCAGCAGCTGCTGGCAGATGCCAATAAGCTTACTTTCTCGTATCTGTGTCCATGCATAAGACTTCTTTGTCACGCTCATTTGATGCTCATAAAATCTTTATTCGTGTCAGGTAATTATTTAAAACCGTCGTATTCATCAGGATTTTTGCACATATTTACAATATTAATTAATAAATCTGCTATGAAGACTACAAAGTCCCTAAAGTAAATTTTTCGAATATGTTAATAAAAAATTTGGGACAGTCGCGTCATACGTCAGAATTGTCCAAATGGTCTGGGATTTTTACTTTTGGATTCTATATAAATGCTAAATTACCAAATTAAAAAAATTCCAAAGTACATAAAGACTATGTTTTGGTATTAATAATTTGCTAATCTCATGT
Organism: Neodiprion lecontei; assembly: GCF_021901455.1. NCBI lineage: Eukaryota > Metazoa > Arthropoda > Insecta > Hymenoptera > Diprionidae > Neodiprion > Neodiprion lecontei. Next base: position 483,783 of record NC_060265.1, read on the forward strand.
GCTGCGCATTAGCGCAACAACAGCAGACGCCCTTTCAGACTCTCGATTACAGTTTCACTAACATTGATATAGTACTGGTTTTTATAATTTCATATTGCCTAAAATACCTTGCCCGTATTCGTCACTAGCTCTTGGGCTATCGGTTAAATTTACTTGTTTTAAGAATCATTCTTCCTTTTCTCTCGGTATTTCTCTTCTGCTTTAAGTTTTACAAAGTAGTTTCTTTCTCTCGAATTGGTGTATGTGAAGTTTTTCTCAATAGACTATAAACCTTTTTGGAAAGCACTCAGAGAGAGAGAGAGAGAGAGAGAGAGAGAGAGAGAGAGAGAGAGAGAGAGAGAGAGAGAGAGAGAGAGAGAGAGAGAGAGAGAGAGAGCGAGAGAGAGATGGCAGGACGCACGTCAAGTTTTGCCGATCAAGGGTTATTTTGGTTTTGGCGATGACATTGGAATCGTTACATTATTGTGGGATAATCCATTGTTATATATCTCAATTAGTTACAAAATCTTATCTTGTACGCATACTGTATTATTTCAGGAAATACTGTTAGCATTGTCTACGTAAGTTTGATACTCATTTCACAAAAGCATACAGTTATTAACAATGATCAAGACGGTTTTTGTTGCGATTAATTAAATTACACACTTTTTCGTACCTTACATGGATATCTGTCAACATAAAAATATTAAACATATTTCATTGCAGCGGAATATGTTTAAAAAAACGGCGTGAAAAGTTGATAACTTACGAATAATGAATATTCTTACATTTAATATTAACATAAAAATCAAAAATCAATTTTTCCAGTCAGTTAGTGTCACTCCTTCCCTTATTGAGACATCCGATTGCCACGATAGAATAATAAGTTGAGCTTGCACCGCTGTCAAGTTCTTCTATATTACTTTTCAATAAAAAAATTAATAAAACTCATTGTCAGTCACGAAAATCTTCAGATACTACCCTGAATGATACCCTGATACAACATATTTGTTTCAAGCCAATTGCGATAAGAATTAAGTTTTATTTTTTGTGTCGCGCATTACTCAAGCACAGAGTGGAATATTTTCAGTGAGTCGCAACGATTCTTAAGTCAATCGAGCTTTTACGCCAAGTTAATCCATCGATGGTTGTGGTTAATAAAAGTAACGTTTGATTGCACTTGTGTAATGAAAAATGTACAAAGCAATCATATCAATGAAGTCCAACGAAGTTGGACCTAGCTCTTCGTCGCTGCCACGATAAACTCTGACATCAGATTTTACGTTATTTTGCAGACACAAATATAATCTTCTGTTCCCCAGTTTCTAGCTTGATTCTAAGAAGAAATGTCAATATCGAAAAAGCATTGGAATAATCGGTTGTACTCTACTTTACAAACTTAAAATAAGACTTTTCAGCAAATACTTGGGACTGTTAACGTGAACGAAACATCGTAATTCCCAGCTCGTGCCTAATTCCTTAATTCATCACACATCGTCTTTGTATTCTGTTCTACAAATTACAGGCAAGATCTTGCAAAAACTTTAATATAATGGGCATCAGCTATAATAAATTGGATTTGTCGAATTTTATGAGTGTCTATTGCTTTTCTTATTCATATATTTCAGCAATACAATTCGATCAAAGTCAAGATTCAATCAAAATCCTTTATTTTATATTGATTCTCTAACAGTGCCCCAAAGATCGACACAACCTCACCCACTACTAAATTTTTTTGGACCATGTTTTAATTTGTTCCGTTAGTTTTTTTTAGCGTTTTTATCGGGATTTTGACCTAAGTTTAGTGTGAGAACTGTATGGAATCAAGTACCACCCAATTATCGAATACTGTTGGAGCGATTCTTTACATGTCATCAGTCAATGTAACTCGGTTGTCAAAAGTATTTCACCGCAGAGTCAAAATTCAACTAAATGGATTCCATTCTCCCATTCCTTTCACAATTTTTCAGTCATCCCAGCTGTAAAACGATATAATGCGTTGTTCAGCGTTAGCCAGTAATGCGTTGCAATAAAAGTTCATACAAGGATGCGATTTATGGTAAAAAATATTACAGATAATCTGAAATACAGATAATACTGATCTTTGGCTAATCATACAGCTGATGATAACAGTAATCCAAGAATTTTTCACGGTTACCGTAAATCCGAATAGATCAGTGAAATAATTATTATTCAATGGAGGGCAATAATTCAATATATGCTACATTTTAATGATCCGTATCGCAGGAAGTAATTGCAACGGAACCATAATCTTATAATTATAAAATTTATAAAATGATGGAACGTTACAAGCGTCGGAAAACGTCAAATGATGAAGTTGGGAATCAGGTTTACGCGACGACCACAAGTAATAAAACATACAATAATGGTCATATTCTACAGTTATTGAAACACGCCCCAAGATATCGGCTGATATTTATGGTTAAGCCTTATAAATACACATCTGCTCGCAATCAAAGATATACGTATATGCGGCGCATTAATCACGCACCGTATATACGTAAATATAAGAATTTTTATCTTATGCAGCATGGTATACAAAACCGTTACATAACCGTCATATACGTGTATTAATTGTAAACCTGAACATAGTCCCACCTTTCTTACGTAAGAGGATTGAATCTTACTCTGGGATAATTTCGCTGATACGTGACGTCGAAATCGTGATGAACCTTCAATTGGTACAATCATATCGATGTATAATATAATCCCACTGTTATACAATGGTGCTGAGAAGAATATGTAACAAACAACACTTCGTATCAAAGGTCACTTATTATTAGTACCGGTAATAATACTTGATAAAATTCTGGAGCTGACTATGACGTGCAGGAATATTTACATTTCACGTTTCTTATCTGATTTTCCCGATTTCGATTAAGGGATATTGAACAATACGAGATGAATCAATTTGGTGCGATTGCAGGCTATCTGCAGTTCGATCAAACATGATTTTCACTTGATAACTGGGCGCTGATCGCAATCCTAAAACGTGAGAAATTGGTTTTGATTAATAAGCAGGTGATAAAAAGTGATAGATAAAAAATGTCAAGCACTCTTAGACATCACTATCAGGTATAACATTTGTGGTTCAACATGTGTTTTGATGTCGTATTCACTGTACATGATATATTTAAAAGTATGCAGTATGCCAGATACCGACTTTGACAATTTCCTATATTTCCGCCAATCTATCGATATCCAAAATTGTACGTTAGCTACTAATTTTGGGGGAACTTTGTCGTTAACGAACGAAGTCCAGTTCAATCTGTGCGATAGTTTGCAGGGCAGCATAAAATTAGTATTATGTATTTCAAATCTATCAAGTTTCTAAGAAATTATTAAAATATTGTAGAAATACTCAATTCATTACCGTGTACGCAATTTCCTCAGTTCTGAACTCGTGGTGAAAATGCAAAAAATATTTCCGCTGCTGTGCATACTGGTTGCTGGGCTTTCGTACCAAAAAAATTACATTAGATTTCAAAACATGAGAGTCTCTGCATAAAAGTTCAGTTTTCGAATACATATTTGCATAGAGATCGAATGACATAATTTCAAACGGTTTACTACAGTTAACAATGACTCTTAAAATAGAAGCCTAACGACGTAAAAAAGTATCAATATAGTTAAAGTACAAAAATGAGGCTTCGGTTATGCTTCAGATGTTTTTCTTCAATGACTGGAATAAAAAATATCAGTTCTATAAAATTAATATATCTGTTATTTCACGAGATCTCGATCAAGATCGAAAGATCATGTTTCAAATCTCTTTATCACTATCTTACACAAACATTGTACACAGCGCCCATCATTTTGTAATTTTTTTTAACCGAACGTGTCTGAAATATGATTAAGATCGTTATTTCGAAGGGCCTATTCGAATCGCCCTAGAGAATTCAAAAAAATTCAGCAAACCGTAACAAAATCTTGGAGCCCTAACAGAAGTGGGATATTACATAACAGCAAAGGTGAAATTGTAAATTGATGTCCATAAAAAATATAATACAAATAATCCATCTTTTAATAGTACGCTAATAAATTATAGCTCATTTTTCAGCATTATTAGAAGATGGATTATTTGCATTTTCTCTGATATCTACAATTTTCAAGCGTAACCTCTGCAGTTATGAAACGTTCAGCTTTTACCACGGCTGAAAAATATCTATATGTTTCAAGTGAATAGATTCCGGCTGTACAGTAAATGGAATTCATTTTTTGTATGGGTAATTGGAGGTTTGACTTTCGGCGGTGGCTTCTGTATAAAAATTGTGGAGTAGATCTGAAACGGTGACTTTTCGATCTTAACCAAGACCTCGTAGAATGCCTTGTATATGATAATAAATCACTAGTAGCATTTTATGGTAATGGAATATAATTTTTATAATCATTACAGAATTAAATAATAGTAAGATTATTCTTTTCGGTTCGTGAAAATATACGCGATTAGAATTTAGAATAGAAATGATTGTGGATTCGCGTGTACATTGTATAATACAATAATCGCAACATTTGGTAAAGAACATTTGGTGATTGTATGTGGCAATGAAGATATAAAAATGAAAAGTTCAAATCAGTAAGCATGTATTGATATGTACTAAGCGGTCGACGCGTGTTCTGTTAATTGTAAATTTTTTCACAATAACTGGCTAATGATATTATGCGCTATTTTAATCCAAGGAACTTTCTGTGCGGCACGAAGGTAATTTTCTACCATTTTCAGCTACAGTAAGTTGTGAATGGATATTCTCTAATTATTTTTGCCATGGTAATAGGGTTCTAGTAGCAGCGGTGTTCGTCGGGACAGCCTGAAGCTTACGTTTGGAAAGAACTTTGGCCCACCAAGACTGTGAAATTTTTGCGGTTCGGTTGGTATCGGCATCGTCAAACTCTACATGGGTAATTCCAAATCGTTCCCTGTCGGAAAAGACGAGTGACAATTAGAATATTCATTTCGAACAAAAGTTTCATGACTTTTTAAACGTGAAAGAATGAAGGCCGAAGGTCGACTTACGTATAACCAGCTTGCCATTCGAAATTGTCCAAGATACTCCAAACGGCGTAACCCTCAACGTTGCACCCGTCTCGTTTAATGGCTATCAGCATTTCTCTCAGGTATTCGTAATAATAGCTGACGCGGTTGTAGTCGTCAAGTTCCCCGGTATCGGAGTAGCCATTCTCTGTAACCCACACTGAAGGATTGTTGTATTCATCTCTGATTTTACGAAGTAGGTAACCAAATCCTGAAGGATTCACCTGCAATGGTAACGTGCGAGCGCATATACATACACATTCACATCCCAGTAATCATATTTGAATGGAAAATGCGAAATTGAAATTTGAGGATACACTCACGTAAAACCAATTCGAAGCTGTTGCAGCCCAACTAGAATCCACGGTTACTATCAAACCGTGATCGTAAGTGTAAATTCCTTGCTCTTCACCAGAGTCAGGGTAAACGAGTTTGGATGTGTAGTGATTAATACCAAAGTAATCATTTGTTCCGCTACAAGAATTATTACAAAACGATAATATAATGTATTGAAATGAGTGAGGTTTGTAGCAAGGATCGCGGTAGTCTATTTGAAAAACTCACTTGATGATGGCTATCCACTCATCTGAGAATTCTGGAAGTCGTGATCTCGGATAGCCTTGGTATTCACTAACCAAAGCCACTCTAGTCTTCATGATGTCCGGATAATCTCCATGGTATATTGGGTGAGCCATCCATCCGCAAGTGAATTGAAACGCAGTCTCAGCTTCTGCCTCATAACTGGAGTTGTACGGTAAGTATGCCATAAGAGGCAGTACTATGCCAACTTCACCACCCTGGGTTTCACGGAACTTTTCGTCGTACAGTCGGAAAGTTTTTCCATGAGCCTTCAGAACGTTGTGTCCGCAAAGATATTTGCCGATACTATTAGGTATCTCTTTCGCTGAAAGAGCGTATCAATCGGGCCTTAAATAAGAATCCGATACGAGGACCTGCGCCGTTTCTTATTTGTGAAAAAGATTATAGACTTCTCATCACCTGGTGCTTTTGAGACTCCATCATAACCGCCCTCGCAGAAGGCATCTGGCTCGTTGATGGTTATCCATCGTTTCACACTGTCACCTAGTGCTTCGAAGAGAATCTCAGCGTAAGCCACGAACCAGTCCACTATCAGTTCATTTGTCCATCCTCCCATCTCCTCTATAACTTGCGGATGATCCCAGTGATATATTGTCACGACAGGCTCGATGCCGTTCGCTACCAACGCTGCGGTCAAGTTTTTGTAATACTGTAAACCGTCTTCGCTAATCACGTTAGCGAAGCCAGTTGGAAGGACGCGTGACCAGCTGACGGAGAATCTATAGAAGTCGAACTGGAAAAAAATGGTAATACGGAGATGTTGATTCGGTTTCGTGCAATTTTTCAAATTGAAATCTTAAAAGAACCAACTCCGAGTGTTTTAATCAAGTCTGCGTCCTCTTGGTACTTGTAGTACGAATCGCAGGCGACGTCGCCATTGCGTCCATCGGTTATTAAGTCGGGACGGTTGTGCGTGAGATAATCCCACACGTTTTCACCTTTGTCTGTAATCATTGGAATGGGAAATCAGAATAAGATTCAATTTCCCTGTAACACATCGGCACAATGTTTTGACCCTCACCGCTAACATTCCAGGCTCCTTCGACTTGATACGACGCACTTGCAGTCCCCAAGCTAAATCCACTCGGGAAAGTAAGTTTCACGACATCGCAGCAGGATATCCTGTGGGAATTCAGTAGTTGGAAAAATAATAGTGATTACAATTTTCCGAAGCAAAAGTTTCAGCAAATACATACTTTGTAATAAGCGCACAGGTGATGATGGTCACCGCGATTACGAAACGCGCCATTGTATTAATGAAGCGTGTGACTACTTCCCTCTACCTTGGTCGATCAGTGATAGCCTTTTAGAATAATAATTCGAGCCTTATATCCCACTCAGATAGATATCTTTTATGTTAAGCCGATATGTCCGGTATCGCCGTATCGGTATTATGAGGACTAGTCGGCACTAACTCATGATTTCATATAGAAATAGATACTCAGTAATGTTTTGATTATTTTCAGTATTGTCTCCTAATCTCATACTTCTGGTAAGCCAATCAATTTATAGCTTAGTACATAAGATACTAAACAGTGCATATTTTACAGTTTTCATTCAAAGTCATATACTGATATTTTTAGTGATATAGTTATTATTTTCATGACTGCTCGCTGTCATTGGCTTACAATTAAGTATTGTTAGAATCGACCATCTAAAGTTGTAAAAGTTTTGAAAAAAATTGTTTTCTGAAACGTTTAACTTATTAAGAAATGTTCAAACGTGTGTTAGACCTATAAACGCATATGGCTTTGATCCATGATCGCTGCAAATGAATGCATTTTCGGATTGCACTTTCCGGTAAGGGTCTTGGAGTATGAAAAGCAACAGATAAGTCGAAATTGCCACATCACTCGACAGATAGAGCATAATGAGTTAAAAAAGGGGGAAGGAGCTTTTATTTTTCTTTTACAAATTAATTACGGATCAAGTTTGTCTAACAGGTTTCATCCGCTCGAAGGCAGGGGTGGTTACAAGACACCGTGAGAACTCGTTGGATAACATCGAAGCAGTTATCGTTGATTGTACTGGGCTTTCCAGTTTGACGATAACTATGCAGACCATGTTGGATGTTGGCCGGTAAAACTTCCTCCTTTCTTTTTTTAAGTGCGTTTAGGTATAATATTTATCTGTATACGTAGCCCGGTGCAATATCAATATTTCCACGCGCCAACAACGAATTTTCAAGGTGCACGAATGACGAAGATCGCATCGTTGGTATAAATTGTTATAACATCTTCATCTGTTTCTACGATTCACACGGCAGAGGCTGATTTCAAGGTTATTTTCTTTATTTACAAACGTAGATCTCGGTGCGATTTACAAAAATAATGTAATCAGGATTACAATTGCGTATAGTCAATGAACGGTTGTATAATTTTCCGATTCAACCTTGATGAGAAAATATACATGAAGCCATTAGTGCGTGGAAAGGAAACAACCTAGTATTTTACGCGAGTGTAGTTCACTCAAAATGCAACTTTAATTGAAGTTGACGAAGAGTGCTACTCGAGAAAATAGGCAGTGTCAGTTTAGAATAAGCCTACATTCTAAAACGATCCTGCACACCAGTATTAACGATATGCACAAGTTCAGGTTTGACATTCATTTATCGATTACTTTTGCCAGGGTAATCTGGTACGAGTGTAGGTACTTGTGGGGACAGATTGGAGCTTACGTTTAGAGAGAACCTTCGTCCACCAGGTTTGCGATAATTTAGCGGTTCTGTTTGTATCAGCGTCGTCAAACTCCACATACGTGATTCCAAATCGTTCCCTGAAACATGAATTGGAAAGGATTATAACATTTTCCAAACAACTAGAGTAGGCATTTGAATTTGCACGGAGCAGACTCAGTTGAGAATTCACTCACGTGTAACCAGCGCTCCATTCAAAGTTATCCATTATGCTCCAAACAGCGTAGCCTTCGACGTTGCATCCGTCTCGTTTTATGGCTATCAGCATCTCTCTGACGTATTCATAAAAGTAATTAATTCGATCATAATCATCTACTCCATCGGCATCGGAGATCCCGTTCTCCATAACCCATACTGGTGGATTGCTGTATTCATCTCTAATCTGGCGGAACAGCTCGCCAAATCCTGCCGCGTATATCTACGATAACGTGTGATAAAACGTAGTCACAAATATTCACTTTGGAAATTTTTCATAAATGTCCAATCAATAACATACATAAAACCAAGTAGAACCTCCAAGGGGCCAGCTTGGATCAACAGTTACTATCAAACCGTTGTCCGAGTTGTAAATTCCAAGCTCTTCGTCAGGGTCATCATAGACTAACCTTGATGTATAGTGATTGAAACCGAAGTAATCATTGGTACCACTGCAATGTAATATGATGACCATGATGATCCATAATTATTATCCACAACTTATAAATGCGTGTATTTAAGATTTCGTAAAACTCACTTGATGATTGCTATCCATTCATCTGAAAATTCGGGAAGACGTGACCTTGGGTAACCCTGGGATTTGCTTACCAACGCCACTCTCGTTTTCATGATTTCAGGATAATCCCCAAAGTACAGCGGATGAGCCAGCCATCCAGTGACAAATTGGAACGCGACCTCAGCAGCCTCAGTATAGCTAGAGTTGTATGGCAAGTACGTTATGATAGGAAGTACTATTCCAAGTTTGCCCCCCTGAGCATCACGGAACTCTTCGTCGTACATACGATAAGTTTTAGCATGGGCCTTTAAAACGTTGTGTGCACAGAGATATTTGCCAATACCGGTTATTACTTTGCCTGAAAAAATTAATTACATATAACTATAACTATTAGACAACCATTAATTAGAACAAATTCTAGTATAATTACTCGTTGTTTTATCGACGATTATTCACAGTTAAATGAAGAGACTTTATAGTACCTGGAGCGTTAACAGTGTCTTCATAACCATCTGTGCAAAAAGAGTTGGGCTCATTCATGGTTATCCATCTTTTGACGCTGCCTCCAAGTGCCTCGAAAAGAACCCTTGCGTAAGCCACAAACCAGTCTACTATTAGTTCGTTCGTCCATCCCCCCATCTCCTCTATAACTTGTGGATGATCCCAGTGATATATTGTTACAACAGGTTCAATGCCATTCGCCACCAACTCTGCGGTCAAGTTTTTATAGTACTGCAAACCATCTTCGCTGATTACGTTTGTGAAGCCGGTTGGAAGGACGCGTGACCAGCTGACAGAGAATCGATAGAAGTCAAACTGAAATGATACCCGCAAGTGAAAATTGTTTGATCTATCTATTGAAATGCTTCGGTGATCAAAACGAGTCTCGAGTAATTCTGGGTTTCTGAAAAATGGCCTTACTCCGATGGATTTAATCAGCGCCACATCTTCCTTATACTTGTAATACGAATTGCAGGCAACGTCTCCGTTACGTCCATCTCTTATGTACTCGGGATGATTGTGCGTCCAATGGTCCCAAATGTTCTCTCCTTTGTCTGAAGAAATCGAATGACAAGTAATAATATTGTTTAACTTATTTGTACGTAACATGTTTTTTTACCGCTGATATTCCAGGCTCCTTCGACTTGATACGCGGCGCTGGCAGTCCCTATCTTGAATCCACTAGGGAACGTGAGTTTTACGATATCACAGCAGGATATTCTGCAGAAATTCAATGATTAGAAAATTTACAAAATATCTATGTGGTACGACGCAAGACGGGCTAGTTACGGACCTTGTAATCACCGCGCAGAAGATGGTTACTGTGATCACATAACGCTCCATTACATAAATTTTGAGAGGGTTGAACCACTTCGCTCTAGCTTAGATGGTTGGCAATTGCCTTTTTAAGTAGCATTTTGAGCCTTATATCTTGACTGCATATCTAACTTTGTAAGCCACTATAACTTTAGTGATATCAATAAGTCATTGGTAAATCAGATACGACTCATTCGATGATGAAGTCAATCAGATAATATCTGGTAGGTATACATATATTCACGCGGAATTAAAATTATTTTTCTTAAGGGGGGATTTGCTTTTTTTCCACAAAATTTACAGCTTTTTTAGAATTTTCTAGTGAAGAAACTATGCAATGAATCAATTTAAAATTCGGCATGTAGTTTTATTGTTATTTCATGTATGCACAAAAAATGTCTCCTGCCCTCCCCCTCGTTCACGACGCCCGCGAAACGCCGCAGTCACTGGTGTGCATGATTACTCTCTTCTCAATGATCTGAAACAAAAAATCAAATACCATATTACTCCATACACATGGAGCCTATCGTTTAATGAATCGAAAACAAACAATTGAGGATACGACTGCTAAAAAAAAATTACCGATTTTTCGTTATAAGAAAAAAACTTTCCAACCTATTGCTTTTTTGATTCATCAAACGATAGCTACATGTGCATGAAATAAAATGGTATTTGATTTTTTTGTTTTAGGTCATTGAGAAGAGAGCAATCATGCACACCAGTGACTGCGGCGTCGTGAACGGGGGGGGGGGGGGGGCGGGAGGCGCATTCTCGAGAGGATACAATCGAACATTTTTTTGCGCACACATGAAATAACAATGAAACTACATGCCAAATTTTAAATTGACTCATTGCATAGTTTCTTCACTAGAAAATTCGAAAAAAGCAGAAAGTAAATTTTGCGACAAAAAAGCAAATCCCCCCTTCAGTTCGTACATAAATATCATCTGTTTCATGCTTTGTATTGAATTACCTGCCGAGAGTAAGAAGCTGAAATACGAAATAATCATCCTATATTTTTCACTGGGATGAAACGAATTATTGTAGGTAGGTCGCAAAGAACGCAGAGGGGGCCACGATTTGTGTTTATACGTACGTTAAAATTATTTTCTTTATTTATCAAAGATCATCTCGTCACAAATCACCAAAGCCATGTGACGACTAAATAGCTGAAGTTGCGATATATATTCGGTGAGATCGGAAGATCGACTAAATTATTTGTTGATAAAAACTCAACAACCAGATTAAGAAATTGAAATCAACAAATGAGAACAACTCAGCCATATGCTTCACGAAATCAAATCTCGCTTTGTATTGCATTTATCTATTGATTATCAATTCCTGGTAGTAGTGGAATATTTCAATCACTTGTTTGGCATGATATCTATACTACTGATAAAATGTACTAGCGTAATTATTAACGTCGCAAAACTTCTTTGATCACAGAATAGTCATTCTTTCGAATGAAAATACTTGCTACAATAAGTTGCGAACACAATTGGTTGATTATTTCTGCCAAGGTAGTAGAGTTCGAGCAGCTGCAGCCGTGTTCGTCGGGACAGACTGGAGCTTACGTTTTGAAAGAACTTTCATCCACCAGTTCTGTGATAATTTGGCAGTTCGATTTGTATCTGCGTCGTCAAATTCCACGTGGGTAATTCCAAATCGTTCTCTGCAAACGAAACATAACAACAATTATAGAAATTGATGTGAAATCAGCAGAAAAAGGATTGCCAAGCGTAAAGCAAAGCAAGGCTAACAATCGTCTTACGTATAACCAGCGTGCCATTCGAAATTATCTAATATGCTCCAAACAGTGTAGGCTTCGACGTTGCAGCCATCGCGTTTCAAGGCTATCAGCATTTCTTTTATGTAATCGTAATAATAGCTAATCCGTTCGTAATCGTCCAACTGTCCCGAGTCGGAGTAGCCGTTTTCTGTAATCCATACCGGAGGATTATTGTATTCATCTCTAATCCATCGAAGCAGAACACCGAATCCCGGGGGATATACCTGTGATAATAACAGTACTTGATCGGATGTCCGAATTCATATTTTTACAAGAATAGTAGGTACAGTAAATAGATTTTTTCGTTACATAAAACCAATTAGAAGCCGTCGCTGGCCAGCTGAAATCGATGGTACGTATTACACCACTGTCGATTCTATAGACGCCGAGCTCTTCGGCTGGATCAGGGTAAACCAGATTGGTAGAATAATGGTTCACGCCAAAATAGTCATTTGTTCCACTGTAAAATGATGATAACAGAATCAGAGACCTTTGAAACTCGCTGGAGGGTAGACACATTAGCGATTCATACTGAGTGAACGTCTGAGACTGACTTTATAATGGCTATCCACTCGTCGGAAAATTCTGGCAGTCGTGAACGTGGATAACCCTGATATTCACTGACCAAGGCCACTCTAGTTTTCATAACTTCCGGATAGTCCCCGAAGTAGAGTGGATGCGCCATCCATCCACAGTTGAATTGAAACGCGGTTTCCACAGACTCCGTATCGCTGGAATTTGTGGCTACGTATGATGCGAGAGCTAATACAATGCTGACTTCACCTTGCTGGCTTTCCCGAAATTCTTCATCGTACATACGATACGTTTTCGCGTGAGCTTTCAGAACGTTGTGTCCGCACAAATACTTCCCGATACCGGATATCACTTTTCCTAAAATGCGAGACATAGCTAGCACATATTCGTTTGCAGAACTGAGGCTCAATCCTAGAATACGTCACTCTCATCCATATACTTTAAATATAATTATAGACTTTCTCGCATACCTGGGGCTTTCGTGGTGCCTTCGTAACCAGCCTCGCAGAAGGTGTCTGGTTCGTTAATAGTTATCCATCTTTTGACGCTGTCTCCTAGTGCTTCAAATAGTATCCTAGCGTAAGCCACGAACCAGTCGACTATCAGTTCGTTTGTCCATCCTCCCATATTCTCTATAACTTGCGGATGATCCCAGTGATATATTGTCACGACGGGTTCGATTCCGTTAGCAACTAATTCTGCTGTTAAGTTTTTGTAATATTGCAGCCCATCTTCGCTAATCACGTTCGCAAACCCGGTTGGAAGCACGCGTGACCAACTAATAGAGAACCGGTAGTAATCGAACTGAAAAATAGGAGAATACAGAAATCCGACGCATTTCAATCAATTTGCCGACAATTATCATTTGAATTGATGACGAGATTATACTCCGATATTTTTGATAAGTGCCACGTCCTCCTTGTACTTGTAGTAAGAATTGCAGGCAACGTCTCCGTTCCGTCCATCGGTTATCAACTCCGGATGATTATGTGTCCAATGATCCCAAACATTTTCCCCTTTATCTGGAATGATCAACGTATGCTTGCACGAAATATTCAAAGAATTCCAAATCGGTGGATGCATTGACCCTCACCGCTGACATTCCAGGCTCCTTCCACTTGATAGGAGGCACTGGCAGTTCCTATGCGAAATCCGCTTGGAAATGTGAGCTTGACGACATCGCAGCAGGATATCCTGCAAACATGAAAGGTAATGAAAAATTCATAAAAAAAAACAAAGGAATAGCTCAATACACACCGTGTGATAATTGCGCAGAAAATAGTCACTGCGATAAAGTAATGCTTCATAACAGAAATGTGGCGTGTGGCGAGCTCACTCTGGCTTAGTTCATCAGCAATTACCTTATCAATTAGAAATTTCAGCCTTTTATTTCCATCGGAACCTCTTGTATGTTCAGCCGTGATAATTCATTGTTGTCGTAATAGTATTAACGTGTCATAGCCTCATCAGATGTGGCTAAGCTCATTATGAGTGAAGCGAAGTAAGTCCTAACGACGCCTGGCATAACATAGTTGACCGACTTGAGTCAAGTCAAGGCACGTGAACTGACTGAAACTTCTTCTCAAATTTTACAAATTGATGCAATAGATCCTGCATTAATCATAGTTCACGTAGGCCAAAAGCTGTGATGCATGACTGCTGTCGGATATGTGATCTTGGTCGGTGACTTGAAAAATGTACTGATGATAAGGCTAGTTTCTTTATAAGTGAATGTACCGTTCACTATATCTACAAAAATTTCGCAGTTTAAATTATTACAACACTATGCTTTGCTACTATTTGACAACGTAAATTCACTGAAAAACATGTAATGGTAGAATAGAAAAGAATAGAATTTTATTACCATGGGATAGTGTCTCCTATCTGATATCACATCAGTATACTCTATAATATAATACACTGATAAAATTCAAGACATAGCAAAAAAATTTATTGATACATGTTGCGTATGACACTTCGTGATGTATTTTCGATGTGACACATTTACCACTGGAACATTCGTATGAAGAGCATCGTTTTCTTGGTCTGATTTTTAATATATTATTGATAATTGCAATATCTCGGCAGCAAGTGTTCACAGTCATTTCTGCCAAGGTAGCCTGGTACGAGTGTTGGTGCTGGTGGTTGATGTAGGGACCGACTGAAGCTTGCGTTTCGACAGAACTTTTTTCCACCAGGCCTGTGATAATTTGGTGGTTCTATTCGTATCAGCGTCGTCAAACTCCACTCGGATAATACCAAATCGATTTCTGAAAAATTGGTGGTGGAAAACCGTTATATGGTTTTTTTTACATAAAATCGGAGAATCGATTGTACGGAAAGTTAACCAAGCCGCGAGCTTACTCACGTATAACCATCAGACCATTCAAAATTATCGAGAATGCTCCAAACAGCGTATCCTTCGACGTTGCATCCATCTCGCTTAACAGCAATCAACATCTCTTTCAAATATTCGTAATAGTAGCTGATTCGTTCGTAATCTTCTAAGTTGTCGGTGTCAGAGTAGCCATTTTCCATAATCCACGTCGATGGATTACCGTACTCATCCCGAATCTTGCGAAGCAGATAACCGAATCCCTCAGGATATACCTATAATGGAAACGTTCCTGATTAGTACTTCATACAGTACTGTTGGAGCAAGTATGCTATTAATAACGTACGTAAAACCAAGATGAAGACGCCATGGGCCAGCTCGAATCAACAACACTTATCAAACCACTGTCGGAGTTGTAAATTCCAAGTTCTTCGTCAGGGTCATTATATACAAATCTGGACGTGTAATGATTTAAACCAAAATAATCACTCGTACCACTATAAAAGAACAAGAAAAGGTGATGCGTTCTATGATCAGAATTTTCGAAGTATCGGACGTACTTCCATACATGCAGTGCCAAGTTCTCACTTGATAATGGCTTTCCATTCGTCCGAAAATTCTGGAAGACGTGACCTGGGGTATCCCTGAGATTCACTAACCAATGCTACTCTGGTCTTCATAATTTCTGGATAATCCCCAAAATAGATAGGGTGTGCCATCCACCCGCAGTTGAACTGAAACCCGGTTTCGGCCGCGTCCGCATAGCTGGAGTTGTATGGCAAATGTCCCGAAAGAGGAAGTACAATACCAATCACGCCGCCTTGGCTGTCTCGAAACTCTTCCTCGTACATGCGATAAGTTTTGGCGTGGGCTTTCAAAACGTTGTGTCCGCAAAGGTACTTCCCGATACCTGTTATCACTTTTCCTAAAAAGTAAGTCATGGTTCAAACATGAGAATCAGTTAGCTAAATGAAAAACTCATCTGCTTATTTTTCGTTGTATCAATAGCTCTTGAAATTCTAGTAAAACTCAAAAAGGAGTCTCCCATACCCGGGGCAAGTCTCGTGCTTTCATAGCCTTCCCCACAGAAAGAATCAGGTTCATTTATGGTTACCCATCTTTTCACACTGCCTCCAAGTGCTTCGAACAGAACCCTGGCGTAAGCTACGAACCAGTCGACTATCAGTTCGTTTGTCCATCCCCCCATCTCCTCTATAACTTGCGGATGATCCCAGTGATATATCGTGACAACAGGTTCAATACCGTTAGCTACTAATTCCGCGGTCAAGTTTTTGTAGTATTGCAAGCCATCTTCACTGATTACGTTGGCGAACCCGGTTGGAAGGACGCGCGACCAACTGACGGAGAATCGATAGAAGTCGAACTGAAAAGTTTAGTATATCAAGATGCCCGTTACACGATGTGTGATGTTTTAATAACCGAAACGAACAGTGAGCACATTTTTTTCGATATTATCAACGTACTCCAGTGGATTTGATAAGTTCCACATCCTCCTTGTACTTGTAGTAAGAATTGCAGGCAACATCTCCATTACGTCCTTCAGATATAATTTCAGGATAGTGATGCGTATAGTAATCCCAAACGTTTTCTCCCTTGTCTGCAGGAAAATAAATGTTAAATTGGGGTGTGATTCGGACAATTGATGTGAAGCATAAGTGATAATTACCGCTGACATTCCAGGCTCCTTCGATTTGATACGCCGCGCTGGCAGCTCCTAGACTGAAGCCACTCGGGAAAGTTAGCTTGACGACATCACAGCAGCATACCCTATAAGAGGATTTCATTAGGAGCAAGTTTATAAAATACTTACATCTAGTCTTGGTATTATTTTAATCGAACGAATCTGAGCACCTTGTTTGGCAATGGCTTTTATATTTACAAATAATTCGTATACCTAGATATAGATGCAATTACACTCGTCAATCAGATATTTTGGTGTTGCTACTCGAGTTTTTCTTTAAATTTATTTCACATAAGTCCACCAAATACTTACGTACTGATAATCGCACAGATAATCGTCGCTATCGAGCAACGTTTCATTGTGTCACTGTGGCAAGGTACCTGCACATTCACTATAGGACGTTAACAGTTGACTTTCGACGAAAAACTTTTGGCTTTATATAGCACCTATCACCAATTGTACCAATAAGTTGGTATCGGAATATTATAACATCTTGACAACAGATTAATTCTTCCATCTCAATGACTGGTTTATCATCGAATCTTAATATATTACGTCATCATTGGCAATGCCACGGTAGACCCGGTTGTCGGCAGCAATATACACAGCAGTATTTTATGTAATATGATAAATAGAGCATTACAATCTATCTCAACCTTCAATTAATTCAAATGCAAGAACCAATGTTAAAACTTTATGATCTTACGTACAATCTTGTAGCTTTTGTAGATATCATCTCAGAACACTATACTTACGAAATTTAATGAACCTACTGGCTGAGCCAGTACATGATCAGTGACTAGTGTGGGTGAAAATTTGAATAACTCCATACACAGTACCACCTTGTGGCCGTGGTGGGCCAGCTTGAATGGAAGGTCATACCGTGACAGACACAGACCAAAAAATATCAACATCCAATTCGGATTCTAACTACAAATTCAGATTCGTGAGCAGCGATCCAACCAATTCAAGTGCAAATTTTCATCATAATCGATATGTTTTTTTTTTAGCACATTGAATTCGCAAAAATCAAATTTTGCAAATGTGAGTTTAGATTCATCATCAGCGACTTCAACGGCCTTACAATATCAATTTCTATTCGGCTCCGTTTACCCATTCTCAAGACATCATTATTTTTATTTCATTTTTTGTAAATTTGTTATTTGAATAATTCACCCTTTGATATTAGAATGAAGACCTTATCATACCCGGTGCAATTTGTGTGCTTTCGTAGCCTCAGATTTTTCAAAACTTTCAAAACTCAGATTTTTTGGATCTGATCTTCTGGGATGAGAATGATTGTCCTTGTACTTTTTTGAAAAATTGGCAATTTGAAAAATCTATCAGTTGGTCCTTCAGTGTTCCTAAATACAATCCAATGAAGCTGTTTGAATGACCCATACATATTATCAATGTATAAACCCTGAAATTTCCGACACTGGTAAGCTATAATCGCAGTCAAATCGGACTATTCAAATCTTTATTACGTAAAAGTTTCTGCAGCTGTAGATAGAATGCGACATTATCGTATCATCTAGATTTTCAAACGGAACTCAGCGATACGACATAGTATGCGTATATTTTTTAGCCTGACGAGATTTCTCTATTCGGCAAAGGATTTATTTCCATAGTATTGCTGGTAAGGTACAAAATTCAAACTCGTATTAGCCTAGAGAATTCATTTGTTGGCCCGACGCACGAATTGCCACATTATATACTTCATATATGCATATTTTGAACTACGGTTAGGTTAATACCTAACGTATCAAATACAAGCGAATACTTATGGCGTGAATAATGATTGGAAATGCCCATTTTCACGCGCAAGGATCCAGAAAAGATTGCTACAGTCTTTATGCAATAGGTGAAACCAAATTTGAAGTTGTTTATTTTTTTTATTTCATAAACTTTTCCTCGTCATGATTTGCAAAACTGACGAACTGGAAAACTTTTGAACACTGAACAATGATTCAGACGCCTCGAAGAATAACTAAATAAGTTTAAGAACTTCAGCAGTTACATTTGCACGCTTAATAAATATGTCGTTTCATTGCGTTACTCTTTCAAAATATTGGTAATTACAAATGCTTATAAGTATGAACATTTACTTCTGCCAAGGTAGCAGGTATCGAGTCGTGGTGCTCGTCGGGACAGCCTGGAGCTTTCGCTTAGAAAGGACCTTAGCCCACCAAGCCTGAGACAATTTGGCAGTTCTGTTCGTATCGGTATCATCGAACTCTACGTAGGTGATACCAAATCGTTCGCTGAAAAAAAAAAAAAAAAACGAACGATAATCATGAATCGCACAACTTTAATAAGACGAAGAGAGGGCCGCCGTTGACTTCATGTATAAGTATATAAAACAGCGCGTTTACTCACGTATAGCCGGCGTGCCACTCAAAGTTGTCCAAGATACTCCAAACCGCGTAACCCTGCACATTGCACCCGTCTCGCTTGATAGCTATCAGCATTTCTCTCAAGTATTCGTAGTAATAACTAATCCTGTCGTAATCATCTAAAATACCGGAATCAGAGAAACCGTTTTCCGTTACCCACACAGGCGGATTGTTGTATTCGTCTCTGATTTTGCGAAGCAGAGTACCAAATCCTGACGGATTCACCTGCAGTGAAAACTTGTGATAACTATTTGAAAGTGATATTCGATTGAGGAATGATGCATGAGAATCTTGAGTTTTGCTCACGTAGAACCAATCCGAAGCCGTGGCAGCCCAAGTCGGATCAACAGTGAATATTAGACCCTTGTCAGAGTTGTAAATTCCATCCTCCTCATCGGGATCATCATAGACGAGCTGGGATGTGTAATGATTCACACCAAAGTAATCGTTAGTCCCACTGCGAAGTGGAGAAGATTATGTCACGATGATCTTGAACTGTTCAGACATTTACGCAAGGATATATTTTTGGAAACTGACTTGATAATAGCTATCCATTCGTCTGAGAATTCCGGAAGACGTGACCTCGGGTAACCTTGATATTCACTGACCAAGGCCACTCTCGTCTTCATTATTTCCGGATAATCGCCAAAGTAGATAGGATGCGCCATCCACCCACAGGAAAACTGGAACGCAGTTTCCGCGGCGTCCAAATAACTGGAGTTGTATGGCAAGAACGAAATAAGAGGAAGTACAATGCCAACCTCCCCGTTCTGAGTATCTCGAAACTTCTCGTCGTACAAGCGATAAGTTTTCGCATGAGCCTTCAGAACGTTGTGCCCACAAAGGTAAGTACCGACACCTGTTAATAGTTTGCCTGTAATTTGAAAAAACGTTATTGGGAATGGCTATTTGTCGGTGTAAAACAGACTTTTGTCATATATGTGTCGTTTTTCAGCTATCCGAACTGAACCAAGGATTTTCCTATACCAGGTGCTTTTCGGACGCCTTCATAACCGTCGACACAGAAGGAATCAGGCTCGTTGATTGTTATCCATCTCTTTACACTGTCTCCCAGTGCTTCAAATATAACCTCAGCGTAATCGACGAACCAGTCGACTATGAGTTCATTGGTCCATCCTCCCATGTCCTCTATCACTTGCGGGTGATCCCAGTGATATATCGTCACGACTGGCTCGATACCGTTCTCAACCAATTCTGCGGTCAAATTTTTGTAGTACTGCAGCCCATCTTCACTGATTACGTTTGTGAAGCCTGTTGGAAGTACGCGTGACCAGCTGATGGAGAATCGATAAAAGTCAAACTAAAAGAATAGTAAGATGAGAATATTCATTCAATTTCATCTTTTTTTTAATGATCAACGGCCGTTCTTTTCTCACAAGAACGTACTCCAAGGGATTTGATGAGCTGCACATCCTCCTTGTATTTGTAGTAAGAATTACATGCAACGTCTCCGTTCCGTCCGTCTGTTATCAATTCTGGACGATTGTGCGTGAAATAATCCCAAACGTTTTCCCCTTTGTCTGCAAAAATTGTAAGCATTAATCAAGATATGGTCAAATAATACTTCAAAACCTAATTACACGTAACACGACTAGTTACCGCTGACATTCCAGGCTCCTTCGACCTGATAAGAGGCGCTGGCCGTTCCTAAGCTGAATCCACTTGGAAACGTGAGCTTCACGACATCGCAGCAAAATGTTCTGTGGGAATTGGACAGCGAAAAAAAAAATTACCGAATATGGAAGTTGCACATTAAAATATCCATTTCGTGGATACTCACATTTGTATAATCGCGAAGATAATCGCCACGATCAAGTAACGCTCCATTGTGTAATGGAGCGTTTTTGTAGATTTGTCTAACTTAATGAATTACTTACTGGCTTCGCAAGCGACATTGTTCTCTTTAAATAGTATCGATGCGTCTCTTAGTTCATATCACAGGCGATCGGTATCACTATAATATCGTATATATTTTGTGAAAAGAGATCGATATTTGAGGTAAGATTTGGTTTTGTGATATCTCTGATTCGTCAGCTGGAGAGTTACACGCCTGATAAGTATATTTTTCATGATTATTTCATTACTGTTATTCCCTTAGGATGAAATACAATTATAATATTATAAAATTAATTATTATTCCCTTAGGATTTTAAGCGTTGTATTTATTTCATAAGCGCAATCCAATACGATCGTTAGTTTTTTTATTTAATCACGTCTTCAAATTTTTTTCCCCGGGATTCTTAATTAAAGATATAAGGCAGTATTTAGTGAATCATCCAGTATTTTTTCTTGCGCTGCGAAACCATATTCATTGATGATTCGTCGTCGTGTTGACGGAGGGCGACGGAATTGGCAGCTGCAGTTGTCTCATACGCATCACGTTTTGCAGCCAGGTGAACGAAAGCTTCGGGGTTCTCTCGCGCCCTGGACTGGTCATATTAACGTTAATAAGCCCGAAGGTGTGCCTGGAAGAGAGACGACCCTCAATGACATTATATCCATATAGGCCCACTATTTCGGTGGTGTACTGAACTTCAAAACTGATTTTCACTCACTGGTAACCACTACTCCATTCAAAATTGTCCAATAAACTCCAGAACGTGTATCTCTGAACGTTACAACCGTCACGTTTTACGGCTTGTAAGAGCTCCTTTAAGTACAAGTAGTGATATTTTATTCGTTGGTGATCCTGCACTTTATTATTGTCCGAAAATCCATTTTCTGTAATGTATACAGGTGGATTGTTATACTCGCTTTTAATTTTTCGCAGCAACGAGCTGAAGCCCTCTGGAATAATCTGAAATTTGAAAATTAACATTCTATAATGACTTTTACTCAATGCTATAAAATTTCCGGAAATGTTTTTGAATGCATATGACAACTGAATATATTCTTAACAATGTTTTGGACATAAATTCGATACATCTTATGACACATACATTTAATCATGTATACGACATGCATATCCGTATCATATGATCCGCATTTACCAATTACGTGAATCACGCAATTTGCAGAATAGAATACATGTGTTCATGAATTTTCCGCACATATACTTTTCTATGCGGGCATTTTCGAGTAGCAAATTGTTTGATATCAAATGGTTAATAGAGCAGTGAGTCATTACATGAATCCATTTCAACGATCCCGCCTCCCATCTCGGATCACTTCTTACTAATAGGCCCGAATCGTGAAGCACAAACGAACCATTTTGTTTTGTAGTTGTTGGAAACCCCACAAGGAATGACGTGTAGTGATTGAGACCAAAGAAATCCGCTGTGCCCCTGAAACCAATGACCCAAAATTATTAATAGTTTAAAAGTAAACGGTGAAGTACGTGAAAAACGTAGACTTTCGTCTAGACATTTTTTTTTGACTTATCTATCTTTGCTCACTTTATGTATCGTATCCATTCGGGGGAAAATTGTGGAAGTCGAGATTCCGACAAGCCTTCATCCCTGCTCAATTGGGCCACCCTACTCTTCATTACCTGATGATAATCGCCAACGAATATAGGGTGAGATATCCAGCCGCATCTGAATTGGTAAGCTAATTCCAAGGGTAACGTTTCACCTTCAGTCTCAGGCAAGTATCCATCGCAATGGGAGACAATGCCAAGCTTTCCGTTTTGGATAGAGCGATACTTTTCATCGTACAAACGATACGCCTTTGCGTGAGCCTTCAACATGTTATGCCCGCACGTATACGTTCCGGCAGTGCCCAAATCTCTACCTAAAGTTAGAAGAAGCGCCCGTACAAATTTTCCAGGAAATGTTTTTACGTTTTACGTACCTGGCGCCATAATGCCGCTGCCGTATCCCTGGAAACAGAGGATTTGCGGCTCGTTGATGGTCAGAAAAGTCTTGACCTTTGGTCCCAGTTCTCTGTAGAGTACTTCCGCGTACTCCGCGAACCACGTCGCCATCGACTCGTTCATCCAACCTCCCATATCCTCCAGAACTTGGGGATGGTCCCAATGGTACATGGTCACGATAGGTTCTATGCCGTTGGCCACTAGCTCATCAATCAAATTGTGATAGTACTGAATACCTTCTTGGTTGATCGAGTCTGCTGATCCATTCGGGAGTACGCGAGCCCAACTTATCGAGAGTCGGTAATAGTCGAGCTGTGAAATTGACATGTCTTTGAGATAATTTGCCGCAACAGTTTCCAACGTTCTAGTGACTTACACCCAGCCTCTTGACCATTTTCACATCGTCCTTGTATTTGTGATAGGAGTTGGAGGCTGTGTCGCCGTTACTCTGATCCTCGATCTTCCATGGCATGTTGTGCACAAAATTGTCCCAGACGCTCTCACCCTTGTCTGGTGAAAACGAAAATCACGTTATATGCGAAAAAATTAACCAATTTGCAACGTCAATGAGATTTGAAGTAGGTACTGCTGATATTCCAAGCTCCTTCGATTTGGTAGGCTGCTCCGCCGACGCCGATTTTCAATCCAGTCGAAAATTTTAAATACACATTTTCGTCATCTTGCGTTGACAATCTGTAATAACCGAATTATCCTTCATTCGCCATATGATATCCTGATGAAATGAATACACAACGATTGCTCACCTGTGCGTTAGGACCAGGAAGACAAATATGAAACTCTTTTTCATGTTGAACAGCTCGCCAACTCTTTCGGAATGCGCCTTTCACTAATCACAAACCTTCCGATAGGCGAGTTGTTTCATTCGAACGAATGAATCGTCACGTGATTGTGTGCGACATAAGTTATCACGAGCGAACCAACAAATGACGACCAGTACCTTGATAATATGATGCAACCACAGCATCCCACTTACTTAACTTGCATCAACGAAAATTCACTGATACTCAGCTGTTTGGTATACTACTGGAAGAATCAGTGCATATGCTCTGACGGTTCAGTAACTTTTCACTGATATTTCCCTGATTTCCAGGGTATATGCACTGGTTTCTCCAGTGGTATACTTATAGCTGGGAATCAGTGAATTTTCGCTGATTCTAGAGAGCATCCCATTCTCAAGCAGATTTTGAGAGGGGTAAAGTTGTCAAGTTAGCTAAGCTTCTAGCCTATTTTCAGCTGTCCACTCCCTCGTTAGTTACTCAATAAGCGAATGAAGGACTTTTCCATCTCAGGACTGCCTGCAAAAGTTGATGCTGGAGTTCGGTGAATTGTTTGATGCCGTTAGGATACGAGGGAACCACAAGTGGCCAACAAAATCTTGTTCCATAACTAATTCAATAAATTCTTTTGCCAACCACTTCACAGGTATTTGAGAGTGGCACGAATATTGATTGACTGATTTTTTATTTCAATGCAGCGATGCAGGTTGAGTTTCATAATGAACTTCAGATCATTGAATTTTAGAGCTGTGATGATTGATGTGATGATCGCCGAGTGCTTCTAGCAAGGCTTGTAGTGATTCATTGACATGAAATGCTTTGCCCCTTCGAGGTCACGAATTTAAATATGACAGGGATAGGATTTCTCCGAATAATAGTGATAGCTTTTCCTCGGCACTGAAGATGTGATAAGCCGCCGACTGTAGATAACTGATAGAATAGAAAAAGGGTGATTTTGGAGATGTGTAATATTGCGATTCGTAACAACACTGTGAGAGCCTTAGATCGGACCCGTATAATCTAAGCAACTTATATTACAATTTAGTTTCCAAGAAACGTAGTAAGTCATACCTTTTTCCTCTCTTCTTTCCTTGCTCTTGTAATTTAGTCTTGTTTTTTAGTGTTCAGAACTGTTTATTTTTATTTTATTCTTTTATTTTCTAGCAATAAAATACAACTTTGAGGAGATCCCCCGCCAAAGAATTGAAACCGCAGCCAATAATTTCTGCTTATATATGCTTATATAACTTATCTATTGACCTTCGACACCAAAAGAACTTTGACCGTTAAATCTGATACCCTGCTCACTGTCGTGAATATTCCACATCTGAAATACTTTATCAGAAGACGATGATGTTACGCATAAACTTATAATGGAATTAAATTGATGACTTTGGTGAAGTTTGAGGCTAGCTTGCCTTGACGACGTGACATCGAATCAGTTTGCTCAAATACCTGTATACCAGTACGTGAAATCGCGCAACCTTTTACTCATTGGTTTATCTTCTCATTAACATTATTAGTATGTTTGGGGTTCATTGGCAAAGCTGCTTTTATTTAGTCGCTCAACTACAACTTATAAAACTTGCATTAGTTTCAACCGAGTGTCTACGATTGTCGGGAAAGAAGATGGTTTAGAGCGATATCATTTTCTGAACGATCGTTCCATTCTACAAAGCAACGAATATATAGGCTGAAAAATAGATAGAGTCGTTACGGGACGAAAAAAGAACAGTTTCTTTGTATTCCTCGAGTTGAAACAGAGCCGAATACCGAAGATTTAGACCTTGTTCTCCCTTATTTTAACGGAGGGGAAAAGCGGGATCTGAAAATTGCTTTCTTGCAGACGGAGTGGTGTATATGTATGTATATGAGGCATTCCACCTCAAACCGACCTACGCCTGACCCTGACCATCAGGGATTTCATTTATATTTAAGTATGGTGCAGAGTGTACGAAAAAATCATCTTGCACCGAGTTTTCAATTTTTTAGACGATGGGTATGATTTTTACTCCTCGCAAAAACACAAAAACCCAATTTTTTAATGAACAGGTTTAATCGATTGGGTTTAAATTTTTCTTACAAATTTTTTGGTAAAAAACGAAAATTTTAAGACCAAGATGGAAGTGGACAAGATATTCGTTTAGAATCTACGGGCGAAACAAATAACTCGGAAGTGAGAAAAATCAAAATAAATATAAATTCTATTAACTATTTGAGAAAAATTCATTCGTTTTCTCTCACTTTTGAATTACTTATTACGCCTGTAGCTTCTAAATCAATAGCTTGCCCACTTTGATCTTTATCTAAAATTTTTTGTATTTTCACAAAAACTTGAAGATAAAAATTTGAAGCCAATCGATTTTGGCCATCGTTTCGATAATTGGGTTTTCGTGTTTTTGGAAGCAGTAGAATTATACTTGTCGTCCAAAGAAATCTAAAACTCGGTCAAATATGATTTTTTGAAGACTACACTATACATAAAAAAAAAAAAAAATTGAATAAATAAATCGCCGATGATGAAACGAAGTTCAGAAGTAGGTCGGTTTGGGTGGAATGCCTCGTATAGTATCAACCTACGTTCCCTCGTTTCTAATTTATGAAAACTCCAGCGTGTAGCGACGCGTAAGGATTTATGATTTTATATTAAAAAACAAACAGTACGGAACATTAGGGATTACCAAGAGTATAATATGAGCCAGTGTGTTCTTACCTGGAGATACCGAACGTGGGAGGAATGAAAACAATTTTATAAAGGCGGAGGAAATTATCATCCCTATCGTCCTTATTCTCGATGTAATTGGATAAACAGATTCGAAATTAATTCCAATAAGCTCTGAGACAAAGAAATGGGAGATTCACGATTTCCTCTTACTTTCGAATATCATAAGCATATTACTTCATAACTCCTTGTACAAACAGCCATGAATATATTATGACGGTCTGGGTTGAGGTATTAGTTTAAACTAATACGCAACACAATTTTGAGGTGAAATCTAACACCGACACCTAAAATAAAAACCTAAATTTTGGAATGACACTGAATTACTATCGAGTTGCGGCCAAGTTCGAAACAGAGCTGACTTTCTGGACTAAAATTTAGAACGTAAATTTTTTTTTAAAGTACGCCGTTCAAGAATTGCGTTACACTATTTACGCCAAGTTCTTCCGTTGGCGGTAATTGAAATACTGTCTCGTTCGGTGAGGATCAAATATGCTCTGATAATCGTCTACTAGGATTTTGGAATTGGTTATTGTTTTCTACAGTTTTAGACTATTCTGGTATATTATGAGTTCCGCTTTATCCTCGATTTGAATAGACGCTATTGCTGTAAAATTAAATTCTTTGAAATGTATTCCCCGTTCAATCGCTTCAAGCTTGTAAAATTTCACCCTTTTACCGAGCTCTGCCTCTTTCTTTAGTTGTTTGGAGATTTTTCTCCTTGGCATCTGTAGTGTGGTTTCATGGGAAATGTGCAAGAGAAAGTTTTGGACGGATAATTCACCACAGCCAAATAAGGCGCCGGCGGATACACTAAAATGGGTATGGAGACAGTTTAATAGAGTTGCCAATTTTGTTACTCACGTTAACGTTGTAATCTACCGAAACGATTCCTTTTTTTTTTTATTTTTTTTTATTTTTTTGCAACACTCGTCACCGAAAATATACACATGCCTGCAGCTGTTCAACATCGAGCAGCGTAGATATGGCATCGTTTTGTTCGTCGTATTCTTTACGATATTTCCGGAGAACCATGGCGATTCTTTTTATTCATCCCCTTTTTTTTCCCGTAACTCTCTCCATTTTTTGTTCTGAGACCCTAACAAATGTTTGTAGAAAAGAAGCCGTTACCGGATGGTGGAGGAAAAACCCGATCCCGGGTTCGATGTGCGAGAAGAAAAACTGCAGAACCGCCATGCGGTGGATCTGAAGTTTTTTGGCTTCGTTCCCAGATGGAAAAAGAAACTGTCCGATCCGATGTACGCGATTCACGCTCACGTATTAATCATGCACCGCTGGGGGAGCAATGCCAGTCCCCGTGCATATGGGACCCGCGTTTAACGTCGGCTTACCTTTATAAATGACTGCTCTCCGGACCACATTAAAGTACCTCGGATGTACACCCTGGAATTTCTGATCAAAGAGCCTTCCCGTATTTTACCCCGATGCCGGGTTTCGTTATACCCAACACTTTCACACTTTATCGAATAACACAACATTCGGCCTACGGTTTTAGCCACGTCATTTTTAAATTCCATTTACGTGTCCAGCAAGGACTACCAACATTTCGTGTGGTTCAGCCATTTGACCACATGCGAAGGTTACGAATCAGAAAAGCCACCTGACACTGAGAACCAAGCATTGAATGAATAATGCACCGTTCGACTTCCGCACAGTCTGTACGGTATTTTACCGTCACTACTCGTCAGATGAGAGTTCAACACACAGTGTTGTTTTTAGAGAGAAAACTTTGGCCGAGGCGGTTTGCTTGTTCCGAAAACCAATAACGAACCGACTTTTGTTGGTATCGCCTTTTACCCCCTGTTCAAACAGGTATATATATATTTACAGTGCAGCCTGGGGTTGCGGTTCATTCCGTAGGTAGGTCGCTAACTTTAGACTTGAGCTGGTTCTCAATATTACGTTTACGAGGAATCGACGAAACTCGAACAACATTAAATCAAACACAATTATCGGCAACTAAATCTCCTTCCATGTAGGCGAGTATTCGGTGACTACGTATATCTATTGCTGAAAGTATTTCAAGCTCCGCAGAAACTTTATACATTGCCTTCTGCCGTCATGGATCAAAATTCATCCCCCATACTCCCAGACCAACCAGCATTTATCACCTAGTGCAACGTTGAGCTTTCAAAGGAAAAAGTTCCGCGGCATGAAATTTTTCGTAGAATTGGGAGTCTCTCTTTCATTTCTCGCTCCGTTTTACGTCCAACCGAATCGATGGGTATAGTATCGTTTAGAATTTGGAGAAATTCGTAATTTCTATTGAATTTCAGAGGCCAACTGAATGTATAAGGCAAAAGGGAAGAGATTTGGGAAAATCGGAATCGCTCTGTGAATCAGAAATTTTTCAAATCCTATTTGCTGGTACGGTAGTAAAAAATCACGCTAATATCTGATCTGAGAATCTAATCCGGGAATCTAAAACAGGCTTAGGTGTACCATTAAGCCACGAGAAAACCGGCCCGAAGATCGAAGGAAAGAACATTTTTAAAAAGACCCGGTCCTCGGGAGATTCCAATAATAACAAATTGGTACAAGGAGTGATTGCCGAGTCTGATTTCCGGAGACTTTCTTCAGCCACTACAGCAAACTGACGAGGGTGGTAACGGCGTGCGAAAGTGAGCGATGAAAAATCGACGCGTTGAAAAATGGTGATTGCGTCCTGACGTGAGGTGCTAGGTGCTAATACAGTAACAATTTCAGTATAATGTAAACGAGTTCGTTTCGTATCGTGTGTCGCAGAAGTTTGCTCGTATTTGCTGAATACATCACGGCGACACAACCGAGTGACATTTTCGAAGCAGAGCGTCATACCGACCTGGTACCTACTTTCACTGATTTCCATATGAAAATACGCGACGAGGTTTACAAACAACTGTTCGACGCTTCCAACTTTTCCGAGATCCGCAGTGCAGCGTTTCCTCGGTGAAAAATGAAGTGAAAGAGCGCTTTTCGGACGCAAAACGATTCTGCGTCTTTCCACCTTTAGCGTAAAGTCCTGCTCGAGCCATTCTGAAAACTTGTATCACTCCCCTTAGGATCGAGATAGATTATTTTCTTTTCAACCCACTTTACAACCCCCGCGTAAAGAAACTACTTGCAGTGCAGTAAACGGGCACGTGCTGAGAAATCGATGGCAATATTTGTGTATCAAGCAATTAATTCTCCCTAGCTCCAGCGGTTGATCGTCATATTGAAACAACTTGTCGCGGTCAACGAGGCGGCTTCCTTGATAAACAAAACGGTGATGAAACGGTAATGCGCACTATTCGTGTCCGCACATCTACGCACGACGGCCGAATTCTCGTTTCTGATATAAAGCAGCCTGGATCTCGCACGTGGATCTGGACGGCCACTAATTTGATTGACCGGCAGATCCGCACGTTTCAGCATATAATGCGTCCCGAGTCCACATCGTGCACTGGGTACCCTGTACAACGTTCCTCCATGAGGTGTCGTGCCAACCTCAGTATGCAAATTGAGACTATTAGTGTTGAACGGAATTTAAATCAGTCGTTTAATTCAAACCCAGGCCAACCCTTTCTAGTCATCCTGGCCCCAAGTGGCTTGCTGATCACTCACTGAAACGAAATGTTGTGAAAAACATTTACATGAACGTTCGCAGTTTTTTTTTCACAAGTTACATCGTTTCTCGAGTACATTTAACACTTTGGGCTTACATTTGTTTATGTGTACCAACCGTGAACTTGACCCGAATCTGTCACCGGATGCCGCTTCAAGCTCAACGCTCTTACGACGCGTTGATTTGTAGGGAGGGTGACAATTTGAAGGATGTCGTCCCAGGTTCCGAAAATAGTCCCCTTTTCTTGTCGCACATGGCTGAGGTTGAGCACCTGGTTATTGTTTCCATCTTATCTCAATATCAAATAAATATCACTCGATAAACAGTATATTCATCGATAAATCGGATTTGCAGTTTCACCAAGATTGAATTATTATCTCTTAAAATTACGTTACGCTCTTTGACTTAGTATTAATTATGTACCGGGGCAATGACAATGGAAAAGAAAAAACCAATTGGGCGATAACAATAACGAATAAATGAATATAAACGAAGTGTATCCGTTAACACTTTTATGCCCCACGGTTCCTCGATAACACGCTGCGTCTTATCGAGCAGTATCAGATTACGTCGATCGAAAATTGGGTTGACCTTATTGCCGGTATTACGTTAATCAGCTTTTTCGTTTGTTTGTTTTTTTCTTCGAGATTTCGCGATCGTTGTACAAAATCTTAAGTGGGTACCAATTAATCTTGCTTATTTTACGGTGGCGTCATATAATAAAATCTCAAGAACGGTATTCGAGATGGGAATAAACAAACAAACTTGATAACAGAGCCGGGTCATAAGTCTTGACGAGATTACTGAATAATCTAATCATATTTCGGTGGCACACGCGCCTCGCTGGTATAACCGATCAGCAATGCAAATTGTTTTAATGAAAATCGAAACCTTTCGTCAAAGCTATGGAACAGTCGGCATAATTGTTTTATAAGGAATATGCTAGGGATGACGCCGACGGATCGTTCATAAGGAAATTCGAACCTGCGGCTGATGGTGAAGCGTTTCGTACCGCATATTCGCTAACATTTGACTAACGTCAATGAGATGTCTGCGACGTTGGCTGCCGCATGCAGACATTGACGAAAATTTCATTTCACAGTTATAACCGTCCTCGTATCATTATATGACAGTGGGTATTATTCGCAGGCACAAGCTGCCGGAACGGCTATTAAATTACGCCGACGTTAAGCGTGAGAATTTATAATTCAACCCGACATACATCGCAACGTTTAACATCGATAAATTTTCTCTGCTTTCGTCGTTTCGAAATTTAACACACACATACGGGTTTGGATCGACGATTGTTCAGATTTTTAAACTGTTATTGCTGATCCACCCGTGTGTGAAATAACTTTTTTCGTTACAGGTACGCCGCTGAAAAAATCCTCCAATTCCATTGCAGATAATTTCACCTGACTTCAGGGGGGAGGGGGGGGATTTCTGGTAATGGAAAGTGCGTGCAGGAATTGCTATTAATGGGATTTGACACCTCAATATCACACGACATGACTGCTCAGTCGATTCGCGTCAAGCACGATCATCTACTTCACTATTAAAACGCAATAATGAACTTTACGCTGAAGGTGGTAATCGAAATTACAGCTTGATATCGATATCTAAGTTTTTCCAATACAATTCGATGAAAATATCAATCGGTGCCCGAGTACTTTCACTTGCACAATTCAAAATGCAGGTTGCACTCTCCTCGTTGTACTCGTCAAGAGAAATAAACCACTCGGTGACCACATGTTCTGCAAATATGTTCTGCGAGAGACGGTCCGACGACGAAGAAAGAAAAAGGTAGCGAGATCGAGAGAGAGGAAGAGAGACAGAGAGAGAGACAGAGAGACAGACGAGAGAGCAAAAAAAAAGAAGAAGAAAAGAAACAAAGAAGAAGATATTAGGTGTGGTTTTTCCTTTGAGTTTGCGGCACATGGCGACACGCGCGGCACATACGAAGGCGGTCTTTGGCGAGGTACGAGGACCGGGATGGCCGGCATGATGGTGGTCGAGGAGAACTGGGGAGGATCGTTTTAATCTCAGAGCGGAACAGCAACTGGCGCGTTATTGCCTCGCCTATATTGAGTGTTCATTCTATCGTGACCAAGTCGGCCATCCTAGACAGACCTAGCGGAGGGTAAAGAGAAGAAGAAGGAGAAGGAGAAGAAGAGGAAAAAGAAGAAACGGGACCGGAGGGTCAATGGTGGCAAAGGTACGGCACGCAGTAAGAGGCGAAAGGACGAGGGAAGGCAGGATCAGCCCTCCCCTGAGTGGGGTCACCTTTGTTCATTCGAGTCTATAGTTCAAACGATCATATTTTCTGGTCATCCGATCAGGATCTTCCGCTACCTCGTCAAACGTTCAGGGACTGCCTGCAGCAGCTCCCTACCGGCCTTTGCTTCGTTGGATTTTATGCCGTTCCCGTCATCGAGCCGAGGGTATATAAGATATATTCGTCTCACGGGAATTCGAATTAAATTGGATTTGCCGTTTTATCTCCTACCAATCTTGACTACCGCCGATATTTTCAGATACGAGAAACCAACCTTCCCCGCTCGTCTGCACGAATCTGGCAACTTCTCGGCCAGTCACTTTTCCCAAATTAACGGAGGATCGTATGGCGGTGAATTTTGATCAACGGGATGAATTTCCCGATGACCGGAGTGCGGCTCGTTCGATAAGAATGAAGAGAGAGTCGGTAAGGTCTCTCTGCGTGGTATTCGACACTTACGCGTCGAGCGTTCGTCGTATCCCGAAGCGGCGTTTCCCCTGAACCGGTTCTTTGCATAATTACAATTCAGTGCAGAGTCAACTGTGGCAGGGTGCTTCTGTGTACCGCGCGCATTACCGGAATATGTAAACCTTATTTACATCTAGTTCAGCCAAGTTTTGTCGTACCTGCTTCAGTCGGCGTCGACTCGCCTCTCCTTCGCCTATAATAATTCGTCGAGACTCAACTTTGGCTGTTTCGCCCGGATTACGCTACTTAAGCGAACTGCATGGGCCCGCCTTCGCGCCTCCAAGCGTCTGAACACACGCCTGTGTACGGGAGCTTGAATAATGAATTCCAAAAACGAACCATGCACCGCAATGCGCTGCGTAGAATTAGAAATATCAGGAAATTTCATCATCCCCAGGTCTGATTGCACTTGAGGGAGAAAACGACGCTGAGGTGGCGCTGGATTCTTCAGGTGGTACGAACTCTGCATTTTGTCGTGTATATATATATATATATATATATATATATATATATATATATATATATATATATATATATATATATATATATATATATATATATATATATATATATATATATATATATATATATATATATATATATATATATATATATATATATATATATATATATATATATATATATATATATATATATATATATATATATATATATATACACATACATACGACAATAAACAAAATCCGGTCAATTTCGTAATTTGTTTATTTGATTACGAAACTGACCGGATTTCGACTAAACATGGTTCAATCTATCTCCCTGGTCACGCATACATCGCAAAACGTATATATGTATATGATACATACATGTATACGATATTTACATATACAGAATCGGGTCGCGTTGCATGCGGAGGATGGTTACGATCACGTTGGTAACACCGCCAGCATCGTTATAACCGGACTGTACCAAGTGTGAGGTAATTACCCGACCGTCTGGGGAGTGCGATAATGCACAATGCAAATCTCATTACACAAACGGACCATTTCTGAAGTGACCCGTCGCCTTGGGACCGCCGGCTTTGACGGAGGGAAACGTTGCTGAATATCATCATGGAGTTGCCGGCGACGAGAGACACCGCCTTGCGCAATGTCCGCCTCGCTGTTCAACTGCACAACGTTAATTAATCTCACTTCGGCGAACTACGAACACTCAACACCTCGCAAATTGTGGCTCATTCTCTTTCTCCCTCTACGCCCTCACAGTTTGTGCAATTCTACTGTTGATCGTCACTCCGGCATTGGGAAGTATGATTCGTGACGATTCGACCATGCGATCGGAACACTTACGTAATTCATTCATTTATTTGTTGTTTATCGTTCCTTAATCACGAGGACGTAGATTTTAATTTAATATTCGTGCAGTTGGCCGTTGGTGCCACATGTACTCGAAGGACGTGTGCGATATAGGTTGGTACGGATTATTTGAATTTCACCGGATATCACGTCACCTAATGGATTTTGCAAATATCAACAAGCTTAGCTCCGGCTTGTTCAGCAATTTTTCATTTTATCACGGGCGCATATCGGGTCCCTCGAGTCTCGCTCGGTGAAATCTGAATGACAAAAACGCCGATGGCACAAACTGGCACAAAGTGCACAACGCTTCGCGATTTATTTCGAACAATTATTTTGTCTAGATTCAATATCAGTTTGCTGTTGTTTTCTATTCACTTCTTCCCTTCTTTCGTTGTCACCCAAATCACTGCGTGCGCTTTAAACTTTGGGAATTTCGAGGGGCACTGTTTTAATCTAATTCCATCGCACTCTGTGTTCTCAAAAAGTAAACAAATTCTATAAAATTTCAAGCAAATATTTGCCCTGCCAGAAGAAAGTCGAAATTATGAGGTGACGACGAGGATGAGGGGATGAGGGGATGAGAGGTCGTGTCGGGCATAAATATTTGTATAGTTGTAACGTTTGGCGTGGTCGCGATCGCGAGGGTGCCAGAACTCGGGGTGACGATGTCGAGTCGGGGATGGTTTCTGGGGAAAAGGAAGTTTGGGGCGCGACACGAACGATATTTTGTGTTTACATGACGCAGCCAGCCTACGTGGTTAGACTCGGCGCTGCATCTGGTTGAAAGGAAAGAAAAGAGACGATGAAGAGCGAAGACGAGAGCGCGAAAAATAGGGAAATACATACATGCTTCACCGCTTCGCGTGTAAAAAGAAAAGAGAAAAAGAAAATGGAAATATCTAACGCACGTCTCGCCGCATACGCTGTCAGAATTCTAAAACTTATCCGTGAATTGTCAACAGTTTACAAACCACCAATCTGAAAGAGCCTTCGTCTAATTAAATTTCCACCGTAATCTCGTATGAATCAAGTGACGACTTACCGCGAAGCCCGGAAACACGACCAGGTAATGATCGTGGGGAAAGTTTATACCGGCAAAGTATTTTCTCGGAAATCGCGTGCGGAAAATTATACGCAAACTCCGTCTCCCGTGCGGAGTCATGTTTTTCGAGGTGTAGGGAAAAAATCGATTCTAAAACTGTCCGCGAACTATTGCAGCAGCTCAAACCCCAGGCCTGGGCTTCTGTTTGCGTTGGCAAATTATACAGATCGAACATCTCGTAACAATAACAGGTATCGATGTTTTTCACCTCGCGCATGAAATTATTTTTCAAATTGCAGTTGTTCCTCGCTCCCCGCTCAAAGAGTGAGGTGATCTGGAATTCAGCAGAATTGCCGAACCGTTTTTGCACTCCCCTGCTGGAGTTTCCGGAAAGTGTCAGACGATCACGTGACTCGTAAAACCTAAATGTGGAAAACGCCGTTCTCCATTGATCCTCGGGGTAAACACTTGGTTCATGCATCATTGAGTGCCAAAAACGTCGAGCTCCGTCCGACGAGCAGAAGTTTCATGTGTTATATGTTATGCTGCACTGACATGGGAATCAAGGATGCCGTATATTACTCTCGGCAACGTGGTTAGTATTTCTCCAGCCCCGTTCATTTTTCCCCGCAGAAGCAGCTGCCTGCTGCGCGCTGCAGTTTGAGCTGGAAAAATATCGTGGAACGAAAGCATAATTATGGGTAAAAAATATTAAATGGTTTTCGCATATCTTCAGGGTGCTTTGCAACCCCCGATGAAAAATCGCTGCCTGACAATTAGCACAGCGTTCGTCTAATTGAAACAAACTTTCCTTACTGCGTCGGCCTTTGCAGCTCGCACAAGAGTCTCTGATTGAGTGTAAGACATGTCTTCGGGATCCTCGACAATCGTTGTTGCTACTGTTGCATAATTGCTGGTTTAAATTTCAAAAGTCCGAGAGGTAAGAAAAGAATAAAAAGAATTGTAACGGAAAGATTTTATCACGAGAGAATATTGACAGAGGTGAGAACGATTTCCTGCTGATATTTGCCAATGCAAGAAATTATTTCAGAAACCTGTTTAAGAGACTCGTTAACGTTAAAAAACGTTTTCAAATTTGCGATGGGTAATTTCAACCAGAGAAATCCGATTTGCGGGGATCGCAGGCGGTCTGCGTCGTTGTGAAATAACGTTAACGCGATTTCTCGCGTGCCTAATTGTTTCGTTAACCAGCCAATGGGAATTCAGCAATTACGTTCGCCGAGGCAGGAGATGTTGGTCGGTTTCTCGGACGGGTCATAAAAGGCCGCCGGTACATGCCGACGGAATCCTGAACGGAGTTACGGTGCCATAATATGTCCACTTCTGTATTTGAGATAACGGCGTTACACTTTCCCCCTGTATATAATCTGTAGTTTACTCTTTCCTACACCTAGGTAAGCGATTCGGATGCGACGCGTGTACCAGAGTAATAATATCGGTCGTAAAATGAGAACGCGTATGAAACCTCAAACGCGTGTGTATTAGACGTCTCGTCTCGATCAATTCCCTGCCGTCATAATCACTATCAGCTGCGCCCTGCGTGCGGTTACTTACGATTAGTTACGTTACGGGGAACGCAGCCGGTATACGATGTGTCGAAATTGATTTCTACTTGAGCTAAAACGGCGATGTTGCAATGTTACAATTACTCGATTCGATGTTATCAATTAAAAATTATCACGAACATGCCGCAATGTCACACGACTGCTCGATAGATTTACCTTTCGACTCGATCAGTTGATGAATGATTATGTACAAATCGAGGGCAATTCGCGATTCTGAATTCGATGAAAAAGGGAGAATTAGTACCTTGCATTCCTTGAAGACTGTCGAATCGATTGACTGGCCTTTTTCGAAACAAAGTTTACCTCCCTCGTGGTCCTTCAAGATCCTGGAGTTGTATGTATGTAGGTATAGCTGCGGTGACCGTCGAACCGGTATTGCGCAAATTACTTTCCGAGCGGTTTCCTGGAGGTCGCCGTTGCTCAAGTTTTTCCTCCCCTTTTCTTCTCAGCTCTCCAGTCGTATACGTTTTCTCAAAATCTTCCCTGCGTAACAGCTATTTATTGTTATCAACCACTACCATTGATAAATCAAAGAGCAATCTTCAACCGTTTTCACCCTGAATCGATGTACCTAGGCGAAAAAAACTTGACCGACGGGAAATCTTGAGCGAGTACAAGTTACGCGGAGACGAAAACTGTCACTTGATAATTACTTTCCCCACTAATTTCGATAGCTTAAAAACCTACCGCCGTAAATTGACTGCAAGCATTTCGTTTCCTGATTTAAAATTTGTTTTTTGAACCAACCCTAAAACCTCAATCGCGCAGGGACAATATTCGAATGAATACACGGCTGGTGAAACATACGTTGATTCATCCGTGATCGTGTTCGATTCGAACGTAATCGCGACGATGTGATCGCATCATGCAGATAGATGCAAATTGCGGGGGAGGGTCAGGGTTTGGTTAATGGTCGTTTTGAGGGGACCCATTATAGCCGGGGCACTTTGCTGCTCGATTTCATATCGCGCTGCAAGTTTATGACTTCCTGTTTCCACGGAAAAGGGATAGATAGAGCTGTTGTACGCGTCGCCTGCGGACGGCATACAGAAACACGTAGAAACACGTAGAAACACGCGTATAATATCCGAGGAAATTGACCACCGCGCACCGCCACACTTGCGGGAGCTATTGATATATTTTTACGAGTGGCCCAGGCTGATAAGTCGAAGCGTTATGTGCGCTTTATTGGCACAATAAAATTGTGCCTATAAATTTTCAGGGTAATTTCGACCCTGGGTGTATAACGTAGCTGCCCAACTTCGTAAAGGAGAATACAACGCGGAGGTCGATATATGAGGATTATACGGATCAAGGTATGCGAAAATACACGTCAAGTTACTCCAGGGTTTACTTCCCCGTTCTCACTTTTATTTCGTTTTTCCTTTCATTCTTACAGTTTTCTTTTTTTTTTTCGAAAGCTAAGTGTGTATTTAACCTTGGACGGATTTACGCGCGCCACGTGCCTCGAATCGTGACAAGGGATCACTTGAGCCTTAAAATACTCGTCTTAAGCCAGCAGTGAAGCTTTTAAGAAAATGAGTCAACTCAAAATCCCTGCTCCTCGATCATTCTGCGGAAATGAAAGACTTCGAATCCGGTTGATAAGAAAGCAACTAAAATAAAAAAGAAACAGTATTTTGTATCAAACGGTGAGAGGTATTCCTCGCCCGTCCGGTGCGTGGTTGGAGAACAATTACTATTGAAATTAAATCGGAGAGAGAAAATGAGCAAGCGGAAAGAAGACTCTGTTCGTATACGAGAAAAAGATACATCTGTAGGTACCAATTTCTCGTATTACACACATTTTTTCAGCGCTTTCGATGATATATCGTGAGCTGCATCGATTTTGTGCGGTTGTTTAACAAATAAATAATGATAAAATTCAACACACGGTCAATTTCGTATACTTTTTATCTAGAGTTCGTAAACTAGAGAATGAAAAAGTACAGGAACTGCGGTTTACCTAATACAGCTCGTGTTGTGTTTATTATAAAAAGGAACGAACACTTACGTCTTCCTTACATATATGTACGTGTATTATAATCGTGTTTATTCCTGACTCAACCACAATGTTAAATTTCTTGACCCAAAAAGCGGGACAAAAGTAGAATATTATTCCCTTCGAGAGATCACTCGTTTCGCTCGGGCAGTAAACCGACCCGTGGAAATAATCTTCGCCTTTATTTCCTTGTTGCATAACGTACTATCGGCTCAGCGAAACGAGTCAAAAAAGAAGCAATTCTCGGAGAAAAGAAGGTAATACAGAGATATACGTTGCATGTACGTACAGGAGAGAAGAGGAAATTCGATGAGGGGTGGAAATTAATCGCAGGATCGCATGTTCCTCGGATCGAATTTAGAGTCAGTCTGATGCAAGGCAACGGTGAAACGATCCTGTTTATTCAGAGGAGGAGCCAAAGACAAGTAGGTACTGCATCGAGTGCGCGTCTACCGTCGGTGTAGGAGAACTCCGAGGGGAGTAGACGTGGATAGTCTGTGGATAACGTGTTTAACTTCCCCGACGTACAGTGCAACCCTGCACCGTATGTATTCCGGCGTCTGTGAATTGCGGCTTCATTACTTAATCAATGTTCTACTTGCCGCAGCGTTTGGCGCGCGCCCGACAGTCTCCCCGTCTGCTGAACAAGGATGCAACTTTAATGCCAGACGACGCCGAGCAATTTTCAACTATGAGTAACTAGTCGCGGGGCGAGTCCTTACAGCCGCCTCAGCGACTCCGGCGACTCTACGATACGAGTTTCAGCCGCGTGTCTACAGCCTTGCCCTGCTTTTCAACGGCCGGCGACGGACTTGCGACGTTCGCGATTAAGCCCTTAGTCCCGGTGAACGGACGTACGCCAGGGCTGAGGGCGAAAAACTGTATGAGAAACTGCGGGCTCCTTGCTGCACTCCTGCTAAATCCCACCCATGATCTACGCTGCCACCTGCAGATAACTTCTGGTTTGAACCGCGAGTAAACCAAGCCCGGCTGTGCAGATCCAGTCGCTGCCCTGCTGGATGTAATTCCTCTAAATGGAGAATTTTATTTCCTTATTTGTTTTACAAAAGTTAACGCGGCTTTAAACCTGCCGTGAACAATGTTTTCACCGTGTGGGTGACGGTGCGCTTAACGGGTACGAGAAACATTCAGCCGTCGAGGTTTGCGACCAACTTTTTGTCAAAGACTTTGGAACAGCGATAAAGCAAGTAAATAAATTTCAAAGATGACGCGTGGCTTATCGAACGAAAAATCAACTCTCCCACCGACGGTCGCGTCATTAGAGAGCTTCCGAGCTGAGGAATCGATCAACGGGCAATGTGATATGTGTACGGGTCTGCATGTCCCGCGTATTTTATGCGCCAACATTACACGTAACACGCGTGGAACCCCATCGTTTAGTGACAAGGTAAGTTCGTTCCCTATTCGTGTCACGCCAGAACTCGTTCCTCGGCACGTACGTCGCAGGATAAAATTTCGTGCCATTATATCCGATTCGCAGTCGGTCTGGATTATTTATACCGGACTCCCCGTGGCCACGTACTGGTGACGCGTCACGACCGCGACGCCAGACTCGGTTGCCTCAAAGAGTGGGCAGCGAGCGACCTGCAGACGCCGTAATGTATGCGGCGCCTCCTCTATCGACATCGTGCGGTGACACGATTACCCTCGACGTGCCCTTACCCATCGAGAAAAATCAGGCGACTTGGAAAATCGGAGGTTTTACCTGATCCTTCCTTTCACGTTTCCAAATCAGCTTTCCAAAAACCGTCCGAGAAACGCGAAACTTTTCTTAGGAACTAGGAAAATACCTGTCGGTGTCCGGTACTGTGTCAATTCTCAGTGATTTTCAATTTGAGATCCTTAAGCCTCTTCGAAATCTTGATATCAAGACTGTGTCCGGACTGCGAAAAAAGTATTAACCCTAGTTGGTCACTCTGGGTGAATCTCGTGATGCCATTATTTATGAGAAATAAAGCCCTGTTTCGACATTTTCTTTAACTTTCTTTAACTTTGCCGATGTTTTGCAATATTTGATCAATTAATTTTGGTTCGGAAAACTGAGAGAGTTTTTCTGCGATCCCCAAAAAATACCTAGATAATTTTTGGTAGATATGTAGAACTCATTTTCGAAGCAAAGATTCATATTTGGAGTGTTTTTTTTTTTTTTTTAATGGGTGTTTAAAGGGTTAACGACGCTTTGTCGAATGTTACAGATTCTTTTCGAATTTTCAGAGACTCGACGAGACTAGAAACCCCATTTCTGCGTCTCGGATTTCGGCGATACGATTCTTCGGAGTCGAATTTCGGATCACGGAATCACGCGAGCATCGACACAGCGACCTTGTTCTACGAAAGTGGAATTTTGATCGGGCAATTCTCGACCTTCGGAAACGTCGGTCCCCGGTGTCTTGGCTGCCGGTACCGCAGACCCGAACGTGGAGGCGTAGCGCCCCCGAGTCCAAAGGGGACAATCGAGTTAACCGTAGTGAAGGGCTAGGGTCGAGGCGAAGAAAGACACCACAAATATCCAGAGACCGGAGAAACGTCGTGGCCTCCGAATGGGATACGCGTGATTTCCGGTCCATTTGTTAACCAGGAGCGAAGTTAGGCTGGCTTAAATCAGAGCGTCGTTAATTACCAGCCGGGATTTTGTCGTACATAAATGAAAAACGAACCATGACTGAATTTGTCCTTGCTCCAAGTCAGGAATACTGTAAAATTGTTCCCGAGAGATGATACGTGTCATGCAGAAATGCGGAAGGTTGATTTGGGGAACGGACAAGGCAGACGAGGAGCATCCCCAGGGGATTATGTGTACATGTAGAGAGTACATGCACTGCCGGTTACTGCAACTGTTTGCAACTAATTGATTACCTCGTTGAACTACAGCCAGCAATATGCCAATTTTTTTTAATATCTCTGCACGTGCATTACCTTGCTTCTGCGTTTATACTGCTCACACGGACGCGCGTTTGAAGCGCGATGAAAAACAGTAAAACAAAAGAAAATAATAATAACAGCAACGAGGGCACATAGGAGAACTGAAGAGAATGGAGGATCAAGCGTTAACGCATCGTGGACTTTGGTTAATCACGTATTACGTTCAACTTCTACGTCGACACTTGCACGTGCACAATAACTTACACTGTAATTGGCAATTACGGTTTCCATCCCGCAGGAAAATGAAATAAAAGAATACTCAAGTTTCTTGTTTTGATTTTTTTTCCGAAATTATTACGTTAGTATAGAATAATGATATCGGTCGATATATATGTTCCGACACTACCAAATAGGCTGAACTTTGAAAATTTTACACCTACCGGCGAAAAGATCCGAATCGCACTGTCCCGGTCACTACCGGGACACGACAGCCGATAACGTCGTCTCTGCTCCAGAGTCAGGCCACCAAGGATCTCTAACGCCATCGACTCAACGGATTCACAGTACAGAGAATCGTGGTTAGATTCACAGAGATCTTTCAATCTCGTCCAAATACTCTGTTATTCTGTAGTTCATAATTCTTTTCAATCTGGCGTACACGCATGTCAAACACAATCGTCATAATACAACGCAACGCATGATCAAGGAGACACATTTTCGAAATGTAGCGTATGTACAAACGGCGCCCCATGCCGGAGTCCCAACGCGGGCCACATGAACAACTTTTTTTAAGTCCATGCTGCCACCGCTAACTTACCAATCGTGACGTCAGGGGCTCCATCAGGCACATGTACACTCACCTCAAGCGAAAAACTCCTCAATATTCAGCCACGGGAGCCGTTAACGCTTTCTTTCAACGACGGCATCAATCCGGAACAATGATAGATTCGACGCGTGCATTCTGCTCGTAATCAGACACTCGGATCCCTACGCGGTCACATGAACACCTCGGTGTCCACGCCGCAGAGAACCGGGCGCCCCTAATATGCATCTGCGATTACTCGTCTTCAAATTCAAATTGACAGAAGCCC
This sequence comes from Neodiprion lecontei, assembly GCF_021901455.1. Lineage (NCBI taxonomy): Eukaryota > Metazoa > Arthropoda > Insecta > Hymenoptera > Diprionidae > Neodiprion > Neodiprion lecontei. Next base: position 526,522 of record NC_060265.1, read on the forward strand.
CCCTTGTACCGCTTTTGCTTGGAAACAGATATCAACTTAACTGTCACGAGCACTTCTGGTCGTCACCATGTCTAGAGCTCGACTGAAAATTCCGAAAACCAGCGCGCTACCCGCATCATTTCAGCCCGATTGTAGCGCCCGACTCCGGTGGCTAATCCAAGAAACTTTTGACAGACAACAAGGGGTCCGTTACTCTTGCGTACCTCCCACGTAATTCGACTCAAATTTCTATCCGCAGATACCGTATCAAAAATATCTTTACTTGCCGATTTTAACTAAACATTTCTTCTTCTGTATTAACATTAACGTGAACATACATTATTTTTTTTCTATTTTCCAACAATACGCAACGCTTTGGAGTAATAAGAAAAATAAATTATAAGTAACGAGGATCAGGTTTCACAAGAATCACTCGGGTTTGTTCGTTTTGATCAATTAACGATACCCATCCCTCGAGTTCGCTGCTTTACGGAACATAAAAGTTCGTTCCTCGTTAGTGGAGAAAATTTCTATAGAATTTTTTTCATAGTAAAAAAATGATAAAAAAATTAAGATTCCAACAATAATGAAGAAATGTTCGTGTGAGTACGAAGCAGAGACCTCGTCTCCGGATATGTGAAGGTTAGATTTCCGAACAGACATAAAAATAATTGCGACTCCGTACGAATCTGTATCCTCCCGACTTCTAGAAGCGATCTCGTATCTCGTCTCGCTTGTGAATACCTACGTCGCTGAGAGTAAACAATGGACGCCGAGCAGGGAGGTCAAGGGTATTGGAAATCTTGACGAGGGGGACAGGAGTTAGCTCGAAATCGGAGAAGCCGGCCGGACTTTGGAGGAAGACGGATGATATCCCGTCGAATCCCTGCCAGGGTCTTGAACAACCGGGTTTGTCAACCCCTTGCAGGCGGCTCCCCACAGCCGACAATCGCTGATAGGGGAATTTCACGAATCCGGTCCATCCAGAATGCCATAAAATATTTATGTCTTCACCCGTCCCCAAGTTCGTTCCCTCGTTCCTTCGTTCGTTGGGTTCTCCCTCTTTATTTTCCCTTCTCGGCTGCCGCTGTCACCCGCCCATCGACTCCGCTCATCCCTTGTTAAACTCAAATGCCTTTCTTGCCTCGTATGAAGGTATGGGTGATAAAAACGAGGAAAAGGAAGAGAATGAGAAGAAAAAGGAGACGAGGACGGGGAGGAGAAAGCCCTCGAAGCCCGATTCTATACTCTTAAAACGGCTTTTAAAACCGTCGACAGAATCCTCCGCTATTCGTCATTCGTGATTAAATGTCACAGAGAATCACTCGAGCTCTCAGATTTTTCCACGATATTGCTGCCGTTTATCGTTTCTCCGATCAACCAAAGAATTTCAGACACTGCGGGGAAATCGTATCCCCGTAACACGTTACCTGCATATACAGTCAAGTATATCCGCGACTCGGTGACTTGGTAGATGGAACAAAAATCATCTCGTCGAACGAATTTCCATAAGTAGTGTAAATTCAGCGGCGTTTTTGCCACGCGTGACAGCTCGAACGAGATCAGCGACGTCGAGGCGATAGGAGCCGCGGCTCGTCATTACGACGTCGGTGCGTCAAGAGGCAATAAATAATTTACCTCTCTCCTACCGCGGTCCGATCCAGTCTCCGCCAAGTTTCCGATAACAAGAGGATGATGGGTTATTCAACGGAGCAGCGATCCACACCCGCCACAATTTCTATCATGTATTAGAATTATGCATGAGCCCGCGGAGCGTCCGTATCTTTCCCTCTCTCTCTCCCTCTCTCTCTCTCTCTCTCTCTCTCTCTCTCTCTCTCTCTCTCTCTCTCTCTCTCTCTCTCTCTCTCTCTCTCTCTCTCCCTCTCTCTCTCTCTCTCTCTCTCTCTCTCTCTCTCTCTCTCTCATCCTTCGGCCACACCACGAATGAACAAATAAATTAATAAATAAAAAGGAGAGCCGAAAGAAGATCGATGGTCGGCTGTAGTGGCGCAAAGTTTGTCAGTAACGCTCGTTATCTTCGCTTCATTCCCTCTCCGTTGTATTGTACAGATTCTTACCAATAAGGCGGGCTTATCCTTATTCACGTTATCTCCCTGGGGAGGGTTGGCTCTCCTCCAGAGGTTTGGCTCGATCGCCTTGTTTGGCCTACGCTGCAACGCGTGCCTTCGCCTAGATGCGCTCCTTTATCTAACAGCTCCGCCCAGCAACTTTGTTGCGATACCTGCGCTCGAGGAATATACGTGCACTATGCGCTAGCAGCTAGGCGATAAGGGGATTTTAGCTTCGGGGTGATGTGCAGGCGTGGCAGCTGAGCTTCTGGTCCGGTTCAACGGAAAGCTCATTCTGCCAAACTCGTATATACACACGTTTCAATCGCTCTGTTTACAGCGCCGTTTTTCTCGCATTATTTCCAACTTTACAGAATTTTCCAAAACCCTTTCTCTCGTCCCGTGTAAAATCAGTACTGAAGTAACGAATACTTTGAAATTGGCTTTTATTTGAAACATCTGTGTAAAGCTTGGAAGCGATTGTCTCAACCATACCAGGGCTATTATACTTAAAATATTTCGTGATCTTACATTTATTCTTGTGGGAAATTGTAAAGCTCAATGCGAAATTACGGAGGCTTAAAAGCAAATACCTTCGGTTATGATTCGGACAATTGCTTTCTAACTTTACACGTGGTGTTTAAAATATAAATGAGAACGATTTGTATGATTTTCATTGACCTAGCACGATTTCGACCTACGCGCCTGTGCGTCCTTAAATTCCCTCATAACGCATCTTCAACCTTGTGAAAAGTAAACTGTTTGAGAAAATAGCTAGTGGAGTCGTTTACCACTTGCCTGTATAGTAATTAGTGTTTTATTCGAGTGGATTATTCGTTTCTTGATGGAACGACGCCTTTTACGACTCGCTTAGCGCGTTTTACTCGGGGCTGAACTTAACTGAAGCCCTCTACCTGACGGGAGGAATGAATAAACCGCAGTTTGTATTCGCCTAGGAACTATGCTAGCTGAAATATAGCTCAAAGATATAAACGCGGATCTTGTACCGTATTTAAAATCCTCCCCGGAATTCTTCCCCGCACTTCGTCTATCCGCGATGACCATCGTCTTTTACGTTTCACGAGGAGGAATGGAACATTTCCAGGATCAGTGACAAGATTTCCTGGTCAGAAGGAGAATCGCAACGGAAATAATCCGTTCCGCGTCGCTTCACATTCATTACTAGACCCCGAAAAACCGCAGGGGCTGCGCCTTCGGGGATGAAAATCTGTTTGTTCCATTATTTCGCCTTATCCAGGGAGTCTGCCTGACGAGCAAACAGTCGAGACTTATTAGCCAAGACCTGAAGCGACTTGGGTGCAGCAAAAGTAGCGGAAGGAGTAGCTTAAATCAACTAGGTGAAATCAAGAGAGGAGATATTCGCTGCCCGGCGAAAAGCGAGGCGCTGCAAGTATTTGTATGATAAACAGAATTTAGCGGATTAAGGGAAACTTTCATTCTTCAGATTATTATACTCGCTCTCTTCAACTCTCTGTCTCTCTTGCTTGGATGTTGATATTATGCCGTAATTAATTTCTGAATTTAGCCTCTAATTCACTCGACGACTAACTTGCGTTACGTCTTATTATTCTCCAAAAAATTTGGAAGGCCGAATAACATGTCGCGGAAAAAAATCCAACTGCGTTTCTTTATTGTCTAGAAAGAATAAAATCATTCGTACTCTTTTCCTTATTTTCGAGAAATAATATACTTTCGCGTGACACTGTCGTATTACGGAAAGAAAGACGATACGTCGAATCACGAATTGAAGAATTACTTACTCAAGGTGCTTGAGAATTTCATCGCGCAATTTAGAAATTGTGTTTTTACATATTCTATACTCTCCGATTCTGTACGTAAATGTATTATAATAACTCTGAGATACGATACGTGTGATCGTATTTGACTTGTCATTCTCTTAGCTTCTGTCTCGAGAGTATTGAGATGAAAATCGTGCAAATTCGCATTCAGAAAATGTATACTTGAGATGGGAATATCTTGTATGAGATTTGAAAATTTCCTCACAGACAATACAATTTTTTCCCGCTGACGCAATTTGCGAATTTGTGCACATGATCAAATAAACGAAATTTCCAAACACGGACAGGCTGGAGAAATTTTCTTTTCGATTTTCAATAAGAAAATAATATACAGAAAGAGCGTATTTGCCTCACTTTGTTGGCTTACAGAAATCAAGCCCTTATCGAAGAAAATATGTTCAAGTAGGCTCTGAAAAATGGTAAAAATAAGAATTCAATCACGACGGTGAGATGAAAATAATTTTATAAAAATTCCTAGCGCCCAAATCGCAAGCCGAATTCATGTGATCAGGAAATTGTGCATTATTATCACAAGGTCAGTTACACCTATATTCCCGGCATAAACGATTGTCGAAGTGGGTCAAAGGGAAAAGGGTAGAGGAAAGATTGCTGACGCGGGGTAATGAAAACGAATTTAAGACTGTGCCAGGAGCTTCGAAGATCTTTAGTCGTCGTTCTCGGCGGTATGAATAGCCGGGCTTACATATAAATATCGGTATTGTACGAGGCCTCAGAATTCCCGCAGGCTAATATACATATTTCATGCGAAACGACTCGCTAATGTTCGTGGCTCTTTTTATTGCGTGTATTCAAATACGCAGGAGACGAATAGCCTTTTCAAGCCCAGTATTTACCGTTTACTCAACGGTGGAAGGAAGGAAGAAAGAAGGAAAGAAAGAAAGGTTAGTCAGGTTCGTTCCGTCCTTCGTTTCTCTGATGGTTTCTTTGGCCCAGAGAATACGTCAAGCATGATGATCAATTTAAATACTCTGGCAGCCGGGCCTGTTCCTCTTTCATTCTTTCACTCTCACTCTCTCCCTCTCTCTCCGAAAAAGCAGAAAAGGAATGAAGACGTTATTCTTGCGATAGATGTAAGACGTGTCCGGGTACCCACCGACTCGTTTTAACCACTCTGTACGGAAGTAATATTTCTTCCCGAATCGTCGGAACAATAAGGTATAATGAACAATTGCATTCGCAGAGGCGAAGACGAATATTACGAGAGAAGATTGGTGTTGTTCGATGGAAATGGCGAGTCCTTGCCATTACGTACAACGAGGGCGAGGATCAGTGCGAATGATATAATTATGCTTTCCGTCAAGTTCGAACGGAGCGAGGCTGACCTTGAACAGGCATATGTAACTAATTAGATTATTAGTCAAACGTTTATTCGAGTGAAGCCTTCCTCTGCAAGGGCGTACTTAGGAGAATAATCTACATACATTAAAATTATACGAGCTCCAGGGCACTCCTTTATTATCTTCGGCGTCCCTGCGCACCTTTGCTTCTACCGCTATGACCGCCGCTGCTACACGCTGAGTAAAGTCAATTATTTTGAAAACCTCTCGTCAAGTTTCTTCTGCAAACTCTACGGCAGCGGTGAAACGAGTATACCTAGTTGAAAAAAGTTGAATGAAACGAGAGAATCTCTGAACGAAAGAACTGAAGAGCGGCGCACATGTTGGGAAAAAATTAGAGTGCGATGATGAAAAGAGAATAGGGCTTACGGGAGAAGAGGAGAAAAAAATAAAGCAAAAGACCGTAAAATCTCGACGAACGAGAATTTCCATGTTTTTTATTAGGATTTATTTTAAGGAGTGATGCGGTGCCTACGAGACCTCTTTCCTCTCGTTGATCTTAAGATGCTGTACTTTCTCCGTTCTTACGAGGAAGATATCCCAGGTCACTTTCCCCAATTCGATTTTTGTTTTTTGTATAATATGTTATAGTAGATTAAAAACTAAGCGGCACGCAATGTTTGTTTTTTATCTGCCATTGAACACTTTAAGGGGGTGAAACCACTCTCCATATATCGTCAGGGGATCGCTTGGCAGTTTCACCCACAAGAACATAATATATTTTAACCAATCCAATTGGAAAAGTTTTCTCATAACGAGAAGTGAAAAATGTAATCTTCTCAATTAAAAAAACAACTGCCAAATCACCCATTGCCCTGCCTTGCTTTGGAGGTTGATTTTACTCACTTGAAGTATTTATAGGCGGATGAAAAAAAATACGTATCGCTTAGTTTTTAGTCTACTAAAATGTGTGACGAAAGAAATCAAATCGGAGATGTCGACCTGGGGCACCTTCCTTGCTAGCCTCGGTGTTCCATACCCTTGGGTACATCACTCCGGTATAATAAAAGTGTCTATATTTTATTCTATTCTCTCTTTCTTGCAAAACCTGCGTTAGATGCACGAGCAGAGAGTTTCGCACATCGCATGCAGCATCTGCAGCTAGGTGTTGGAGAGTAAAGTAACGGGGAAACCGGTGAATTTATTTGCCTGTGAATATCAACAGGCCGTTCGATAAGGAATGAATTTGAATATTCCCGGGCTTGTTCGGCAGCTCTTTTCACTCCTTCAATTCTATCGTTATCTCGCCCTCCTCCGTCGCTGCAGCGGGCGAATCCCTGCGCCTGATTTAAGCGGAAGAGAGAAAGCTTTTTCCTCACGCTTAGGTATTAAGTTGAGCTGAGCTAAATTAACGGGGCTGCAGGTAGCCGGCTGACTGGCGCAACGGCTCGTTATCAGATCTGGGTATTTAATACTCTATTACTGGAACAAAGCGACCGAGCTTTACCCCGCGCCTCGCCGATTTTAATGAATCAACAGGACCGGCTGGCCGTTCCCCTTTTTCCTCCTTCCCACTCTTATTTCTCAACTCGCGCCTCTCGCCCGGATTCTCCTCTATCTCTCGTGCGGGACAAATCATAGGGAAAAACCGATGGAGCAATTTAAACTTCGGAATATTCAGCGCAAGCTTGCGTCCGGTACAGTAAGCAGAAGTCTCAGCCGTTTTCTTTCTTATTCCTCATTACTTGTTCGACGCGTCGAGGAATCGAGGGACAAATTACAACTTGAATCCGATCGGTCGGAACACTTCGCTAAAACTAAATCACTCCGCGTCCACTCGAATTCCCGCAACCGTAAGTGTAACGTCTTATTGTCAAAGTGAGAAAAACCCTTGGAGAGGAAACCGTGGCAATGTGTAAGCTCATTGCGCTTTCATTCACCCGAAACCTCCGCTGATCCCGCTTGCCTCTGTGGACTTATTTGCGAACGAAGCTTCCGATTCCCTGATAAACGCGTAATCTCTACTTAACCAGACCGGAAGGTTCTCACTTCCTTCAATCCTCGAGGGTTCGCCGAAACCGAGCCGCTAATTCTCTCCGCTCGGTTAATGCCACGTTTTATCAATATTTATGCTCCGTACACGAACGCCTAAGCGCTTTAAACGCGGTTCAAATCTTCACCCTGTAAATTCGATCTGCGTTTTTTCCGCTCCCGATTATCGCATCGATTCCCGGCCGACTCGTACAGCAATTTACAGTATAGATTTAAAGGGACGGTAATGCATTGTTACAGTTCTGCTGAATTGTAGTTACATCCGGCAGGTGGGCCGTCTTTTTTCAGTACCTGCACGAAGGCGATGAATAACTAATGAGTTAAACTGTTTCATCAATCAGCCATGCGATACCAATATCGACATCGATTCCCCGATTGCCAACAAAGAGCCTCTCGCGAGGATGATGGACGCGTTTACTAATCGATCGACTATTGACGACTAATATTGAAATCACCCCTTCTCTCCTCGGCAAATACCGACGGCAGCATCAAACAGTCTACTTTTCACTCATCCTGCACAGGTTCATCACCCTCGATATTATTCAGTGTTATACTCTGTTCAACGCAAGTCTGGAAATTTGATTTTTCACTTCATTCTCTGACTTGCGTTCCTATGCTTCTTGCTTCTATCAATGCAAATGATCCGATCGAATTCGTTGAGTTATTTCAACAGGACGGGGAGACTCGAGCTTTCGGTGTTTGTCACAGCGAAGAGCCATCAGGCTTCGATTTCCTCGGGCAACAACCATCGAGGGAATTACATGGAGCACGCGACCGTTTCGTTGAGCAATCGCGAGTCTTCCTCCTCCGACAGTTGGTCAATAACTTTTCCATTTTCCATCGACGTGATCGATGACGCTAACAACGCTGCGCATATTTATTCAAATTATCCAAGCTACGCGGTATCACCGACCATCATGACTTATGCACCAAAGAAATCGCAGCTCTCATTTTAAGGCGCTCACAGTAATTGCGGAATTGCTCTTGACCTGCTTGAAAAATATTCTCACCGCTATTTTTCGCCCCCGACTAACAAAAAAATTCCCATGTCACACGTGCGAAGCTTCGTCATTAAATTAACGAAGTGCTGTTTATACGATCTAGCTCTACGAATTTTTAGTTATGAACTTGGATTGAATTACACAAGTCGACACGAATTTTGAATCTGGCTTATAGATGTTAAATTTTGATTTCTTTCATCTAAGTAATAAGTGAAAAAATTGTATTATTAGATAAAGTTTGTTCTTTTAGAAACCAGAACGATATTTCGCAATTTACGAAAAAATTACCTATCTCATCAAACAATTATTGTGAATAACAACTAAAAGAACTTCCGTTTCACACTCAAATCACTCTTATTTGAAAATGATAATTAATAATAAACTACAAGCTGCAAGAATTGCTAAACAAAGTTTAAAAATGAATGTCTTTCATACTTCTTCCCAAACGTAATCTCCATCATGCTCTCATTATACTGCCCCTGTTAACTGTAATAACAAAGTCCATCTCATCTCGGTGAAAAGGTATTTCTTTTTCATCTGAATAAGCACCCGTATTAGCTATTATCCAAAATCTTCATGACTTATTTATGATCGTTGAAAAGACGAAAACAAAATTTACAAGTAATAAATAAAGGTTTTGGTTATTATTCGATGCACAGAAGCGAAATATGTTTATCTTAGTAGAAATTCAAAACAAAAAAAAAAAAAAATTCTTTGCCGACCTGTGTTATTTCAACAAATATTCAGGGGGAAATACTGAAATTGTTTGATGGTCAGGAATTTTAGAAATATTATGTTACTCGCGAGGGTCCACCAAAAGAGGGTTCACGGTATCCGTCATTTCTTCCTCCCCTTTTTATGGACCACGTTTATTTTATAAAATTTTGAAGGAATATTTTCCGGATGAAGTATAGCAGCGGAGACTGCACGCCGAAGTTAATCTGCATCCAACAGACCACGGGGAATTTGAGGTGGTTAAACCTCGACGTGGCTCCGGGGAACGTTTTGATTGATACGGGCCATAATTCAAAGTCAAGTAAACAGAGGAACCTACTTTCATGAACTTGATTAATAAGCTCGCTAGGCCATTACTTGTTTCCTTGCCAATTACTGCACAAACACTCTTACGTTGCCGGGGAAACTCGGAGCCACACGCTTACTTCTGTGTACATTCTGGGTACGTTGTGAATAGGCGGGTCCTCTAGGAAGGCTCAGCTGTGCTCTTGCATGTCTCGAGTCAGCGCTGCAGAGATGGGTCTGTGTACTCATTAATATTACCGCAGTAATTACCTCTGACGGATGCGCGTTCAGAAGTTCGGCGCCAGCCTTGTAACCAAAGAGTTTCGCAATCCTTTGTCCCGAGACTCACCCTGCGAGTTCCGGACCGTGAGCAGAGCCGGCACGCGGAAATTTCGCCCCCCGTAAATGCTTTGTTAGTAATTCAGGTCTGAAAAACGCTTCGCAAATACATAAATCGGGCCAAACTCGCAGCCCCGTAACGAACGACGCGTGTAACAAACTCGGCGACTGCTTCAACGCCGTGTTCGAGACTCTAAAACGAGCCTGTCGATATTGATCAGGCTTATAAATTTTAATGACGCACCGTGACATCTCGGGGTCCAACGGCAAAGTCTCGAGAAGCTACTCTCCCAAGTTCGAAGTCACCGTCTCTGCGCACACCGACGATATCCTATATCGACCTGTTTGCACGCCGAGAAGTTTAATTGAGATTCGAAGCTCCGATTCAATTCAATTCATTCCCCGGTGACCAAACACCGCGTAAGTCTGCCGGGCTCTTCGACTCTCAAGAATATCGAAATCGATACAAATGTGTGCTGGTTTTAATATAATCAACCACTCTCTGTCTCGGAAGACGGCCAACTTTTGACAAAGCGGCATTCTCGTCTCTGGCCGAAGTCTGAGATTACACGCGTCGCCTATCGAGGCATCGAAAAAATTTTCACTTGCCCCTTTGCATCCTTTCATCGACGTCGAAAGTCTTCTTTTCAACGATCCAGCGGCAGCGAAAGACAAAAGCTCTCGTTCGAGCGTCCGCTCATATCCGACAGCGGAATTTCCGCAACGCAATTCTCTCGGCACGTAACCCGGTTATCGTTGTTCGATACTCACGTCGTTTCGCAATGCGAATATAATGGCGTTGCGGTTTGTTCGGAGCAGGCATTGTCGACTGACAATTCACCCGTCCTCCGAGCCTTATACGTGTACTTCTGCGAACCGTCGCGTCGGATGGACAAAACCCGGGATATATTCTTCCGCTGACAAATATTACGTCTATTCTCCATCCCACGCCTCTTTAAACGTCCGACGTTTCCACCTGCAGCTTTCGCGATTCTCTCTCATTCGCATCGGCGTACCTTTTTCGCACCTTCGGAGCCGCCAGTTCACTCTCTCTACTTTGAGATGCATGCTTCGAAACCGTCGACCCACTGCCGAAAGCTCTCGGGCGGGACTACGAAAACAATCGTTAATGTTCTCAGGACTTGTTCAACGATCTTCGGATGTACATTTTTGATCGAAAATCTTGCGAACGTTCAAACGTGAATCCATTTTTAGTAACGACGATAACGTGTTCTCCATAGTTAATCTTCTTCTTTTTTCAAATTCTAAGTCAGTTTAATTTCCCAACCCCATTAAAGATGTTCACTGCAACGAGGTGGCTCAATTCGCTACACAAAATGAAAGGGAAAATAGAGGGAGTGCCAGCTGGGTTAATAATGAACTCTAAAAATTGCGATAAATCAGAGCTTCACCCGGTGGCGATGACCTTTCTATCCTCTTCAAACATAATTTCCACGTTAGGTAAAGGCCTTGTGAAAATTAAGTGATGCGTACAAGCTCTCAATTCGGTGTGAAAATAGCGTTTTATATGAGAAAGAAACAGAATCCTCTACGCACCTGAGAGCTTTGTAAAATCCGGAAAAATTTTTATCCACGTACGATATCGAAGGAAGATCTGAATTATCGAGACTCGTTTGATAGTTCTATTTTTTCTTTCCTTTTTTTTTTTTGTCAATCGTTATCCCGGTTAAGTCGTGCGTCATGGATGGGAGATCGAAGCGAAACGTTGGCGAAGGATTCAGTCTCAGCGACTGATTGTGTTTATATTTGAAGAAGGGTCTGACGCGGTGGTTCCGCGGCGAAGCTGTTACGGCAAAGGGCTTTTCAACACGGACGCGAAGTTGACTGGTATTATATGTATAGCTGCACCGTGTCCCGTATAACTCGAGACCCGATCGTGTGTACCAAGGGCTTGAAATTAAACAGTCGCGACGGAGTGATTAAAGCCCGCCTCTCTTTGGTAATTCAGACAAATTTCTATCCTTCCGCCGACTTCCCGAAGGTAATCCCGTCCCACCTCGTACACTCGCGCATGTATAACCCAACCTGGTTTTTCAATCAACGAGATCCCGCATTGCGAATTGGAATTTAATCGCTCCTCCGCAACGACGAACTAGGTCGAACACCTCGTACGAACTCGCATTATGCATTCATACGTACTCGGATGGCACGTGTAGAGGCACAATATACCGAGTACGAATCGCTCAAAGGGACGCAACATGTACCCGTTTCCCGTTTAGTCGATTCGACCCGTCCTTCGCGTCCCGTTTGCATTTTTTTGTCACCGACTACCCGCCCTCGGAATTGTTCGCCGGCAATTGAAACAACCGAATACCGAGGATTCGACGCTTTCGCTTGTGCTCGTATCCGACCGCATTCACCGAATACTCGTTTACGCGCAACACTTTCGCGTCTTTGTTTCAACGACGATACGTCGAGACTTGCGAATGCGATGATAATTCCACCATTGCTATCTATCCGCCAAGTTCTTCCAATTGATAGGGGGGGGGCGGGAGGGAGGGAGGGAGGATTGCCGGGAGGCGGGATTCCGTTAATGCCACGATCCATCCTTGGCTCGGAAAGCCCCGGCAGTATCCAGATGGAGGCAGTTAATTGAGTAATTACTCAATCACCGTGTTGCCAGCGAGACTCCATTAGACAAAGGGGGTCGCCAGTTCGGGCTCGGAAGGCATCTGCATATTTATAGGAGCACCTTAACCATCTTGAAGGGTGAATTTCCTGTCCCGTTCGGTGTGTCCTGATCTCGTCGAGGGCACGAAGTGCACAAAGGGCCAAAGACCGCTGCATCCCCCTTTCGCTGTCGCTTCAACGACCACCACACGTATAGATATAACCCAGCGTTCACGGTGCACCGTTCAGAAAGACGTATACAAGGCTTGATGGGAGCCACGCGACCCTGTCATCAACCTTTATCGCGTCCTTATCACTCGTTCTCATCACAGCTTGGTTAGTGGCCGATAAAATTCAACGTCCTCTCCACCCCGCCTGTTAGCGCTCTTGCAACTTTTTTCACCGAGCCGAAGAGGCGACCGACGTGACGCGCATTTTCAACCCTTAAAAAAGCTCCGGGGTGCGAGAATATAACTGCAATCAAGCAGGGGTGCGTCCTTCGCGATCCGCACACATCCCGGGACTGTTTGAGGAGGCCAAACAATTTCTCGTCGGTATTTCGCCGAGCTATAACGATGGGCTAATTATGGTATAAATAATGCAGCTTCGGACAATGCACGTGTGGGTTTGTGTTCAGCATTAGAGGATTTGTGTTCAATCTTTTTCGGTGTTAACGTTTCCACTCTGCTGTTTTCTCCCCTGGGTTAAATCAAACACCGCACGTCGGGGCAAGTTTTCAACTCTTACAATTACGCGCTACCACCTCGTCGATTTAAAATCGTTGCGGGTATCAATTTCGAAGAATGTTTTCTTTCATCTTTGGAAACGAACGAGAAAGATGTTTCGATCCTTCGAAGCTTCTCTCGAATTTTGACCGGCGCCAATCGACGACGCCCCGCGACGATCCGAAGCTCGTAATTCATCCCTGGCGATCCGAGATTGCCGAGTTTGATATCAATTGACCGTCGGTTGTCGGAGTCTGCCCGAGGCGACGGCGGTCCTGATGATAGTTATAAAGTCAGGCGGCGGACGTGGCCTGGCCGCAAAGTTTCTCGTCGTCAATTGGAAAGCCGTGTTGGCCGGACGGGACGATGGTCGTTGCATAAAAGCAGAGAGAGCTCCGTTCGCCGAAGGTTGCGAGATAGCGTGGCATCCGATTTTAAGGGGTAGAGAAATGGGCCTACCCTCTTTGTTTATTGTTCGAGTCGAAGCTCGGGACGAGCTGAGTTTAGGATTCCGTTTTTCTCGTCTTTCGCGTTCTCTCGATAGGATAACTTCCCGGCTGATGTACGGGTGGCTCCGGAATAATAGGCAAACGTGTTCGGGTCAAAGCGATTGCGGGGTCGAGCCGAAACGGGGAAGAGGCGAAAGCCGCGGGAAAGTTCGGCTCTAAAACGAGCGGCAAGGATAGAATGAATAAGGAAAGGTTTGATACAACGACGAAGAACATCGATAGACCGCAGCACCGTATCCTGCCCGGTCGAGCCTTGTTTCTTTACCGCTCCCCACTCCATCCGTCTTTCCGTCTCTCCTCCTACCAGTCACGTCTCGAATTCTCCCTGCCCTCAGTTAACTCGGCCCTCTGTCTCACGGACGGAACTCACCGATCCCCAAGAAATACTACATCGTATTCTACCTGACTTACAGGCTTCTTTTGTCAGCCTCTGAAACCTCTTTGACAATCGTCACAGGATCCGTGATGCACCACCTTTTAAAAATTTCCCATCATCGTAACTGCCCATTTTCAGCGATCAACTGTTAACCTTCTATCATGGTCGGGTGTATCAGCGTTTTCGCAGCATTTCGCAGTCTCAGCAACAGTTCGCGGTCGTTGGTGAGAATTAGCCACCGACCTACGGTTACGCGGACAGGATAGGAGGCACAGGGAGTACCTGAAACTCGCCGGTAAATATCGAGTGCCAGATGCGGAACGTACCAGCACGGTTTGTAGGCGGAAATGTTTCATACGTACCTGCTCAAACGTGTGTAACGTATATAACTGGTGCGCCTGGCTAATGCAAACAACCTGTTTACACCGACAGCTCTATTTACTCGTCAACGCAGGGACAGGCGGTTGTTTGCGTTGGCACCGCGTTATCTTTACTATCACCGATCGCTTCGGGCTCGCTGGAAACTGTTTAAATCAACAGTTGGTATTTAACTATCGCGATTTCGCTGTTTCATTCATTTTCTACCGCCGTATGGCACTTGATCGAATTTTTCCCATGGAGAAATTGATAAACCATTGGCTCGGAAATTTCGGTGAAAATAAGCCGAAAGAGAGATATCGCGAGAGTTGACTGTCTGCAGCTCGAATTAGCTGAGTCTCCATCGGTCTCGTTGCACCGATAAACCCTTTCCATTTTCCTCGCTCAATGCAGATTTTCCGTTTTCCTCGCAATCTCCACCCCTGATAACGACATCTGCAGCCCCTGTCCCATCCATTTCTACTCAACGAGGAGTTTGCACGAACCGTTAGAATTTAATTGAAAAGATTTTCATTTCTTTGAAAGTCGAGGACGAGCACGAGAAGGGTATGAAAATCTATCCAATCACTCTCAAGATTCGTTGGTTACCGAGCGCTGCCCCGTGCGAACGTAAGACCTGCAAATTGAAAATCCGAATTGCACCGTGCGCACCATTTGGCGCGATGGCGATGCGGAATAATTTTCCCGGCCGATGTCCGACCGGCGGTGATAATTTTCACCGATATCACGAGGCGAAAGGTTGAGCGTTGACGAAATGTAGCGTAACGGAGATTACGGTGAAGTTTATGCGCGCCCACCGAGAAGCTTCCAATTTGCAAGTGGATGGTGCAATATGCCGGCATATATCGGTGTACAGTTCTGGTATGCGAGCCGATAAGAGAACCACGATGCAGCCCATTTACCCGAGCGACTTTCAATTTTTCTTCATCTACGCGAGAAATTGCATTCCTCCGAGGGAATTCTGATATTCCCTTAGCGTGCGTACCTTCGATCTTCGATGGGATTGCGAGTCGCTGGGTGCGGCGTTCATCAAAGCTGTCACCTGGGTGGAAAGGCGATAAAAGTTGAGAGCCGGAGATTCGTTTTATATTCGTGACAAAATTAATTCTCTATATTCGATGATCATCTTCCGGAGGCGGGAATTAAGAATCCTTCTTTATAACTCATTCAGGTTTCCAGGCGAGGCGAAAAGGTACCGTCTCACTGTCGGCCCTTTACCCAGTTAACCATTCACTCCTACAGGATGCTGAAACCCGGAGGATGATTCGGGGCGTCAACCGACTGAATATTTCCATTTAAATGAAGCTATATTTTCACCCTTGTCAAGCCTCGAGTCATTTTGACACTCGGCGAAAATAATAATTCATCGCCCCTTCGTCGAACTTGCCCAACTGCGGGAACACCTCGACACTCAGAAAAATGTTTACGTTTGATAACCTACGAAATCGCGTCACTGTATAAGTGAGCGTTAGAATCGATAATCACCGGGCGAAATTGATCAGGTTTACTAAAATTGAGACCTGGTTCGGTCACGGAAGCAACGCGGCTCGCGGGATAGCTTCGTAACAAGTATCCCGAGACCCGAAATCCCGACACCTGACAGCGAAAATTTCTCGAATTCTATAAACTGGAAACCTCGTAACGTCGACGGGTATAAATTTCCGACGTGACGAGCCGAATTCGGGATGATAAAATTTATTTTTACGCTCTCAGACAAATATTGATCACCGCAAGAGACAAAATTCAATACGGAACACCAAACCTGATCCGGAATGTTCGGAAATTGGCTCGTCGAAAGAAGCAACGCGAAAAACGAGGGGACATTCAACGAAGTTGGTCGAAAAATTAGCCCGCGTCCGATGCCGGCGTCCCTTCGAGGCGGGCGTCGATTCGACTTCTAAATTTTCGCGTTTCCCATCATCGTCGGGCTTTCTCGCAGTTTGCAAACCTCGGAATACCGCGTGGTTGTTGCCCGCAAGGTTAAGCCGCCATCTAAAACCGCAAGTGTATTCCCTGGGAGATTCCGCAGTTAGAATTCACCACTCAAAATGCACATATGTGTGTACTTCAAAGCTGCCCACAATAAGGGAGTCCCAACAGTTTCCAGGCCTCGCGGCCCGAATTTCCTCGCACAGGTTCTTCGGACGTTGTGTTAAATCTGCGAGGGTTTCGAGAGGTGATGAGAACGCGGGGATGACCCGGCGCTTTTGGAAGTTTGAACACGCGTGATGGATCGCGGAGTATCCGATCTCCGTTATTCATTGAAATTTAACGTGGAATCCGGCACGGATGGGCCGAAGCGGGTGTTTGATCAATTTTAAACGTAGTTCAGGAGCCCAGTTTGCGAGTAAGTTAACGATGAAAAATGTGTAGGAGAGACGCGAACGAGTTTCTTGTTTCGTTGAACCTCTTATATCGGAAGGGGCGGAGGGGGGACCCAGGGGATCCGGTGAAACGGGAGAGACCGCGTAACTCACGGGAAGCGAGGCGTTGATACGCGATCCGCGCGCCATTTCGGAAAACGTATTACTCCCAGCGTGACTTCGACGGTGCAATTTTAACGCCCGAGAATAAAAAAAAAGGCGTTAATTTATATCCGAAAACACTGCGAAGCCCCCGTGAGAATACCTCGTGGTTTGAGTGATTGCTGCATACAATTTTTAACGCCGATCCAATGAGACCTGGGATTTTTCCATACACGTATGCTATTCTCATTTTTATGTTCTCAATCTGCCAAAGCTCCTGTGCAGGTGGAACGAGATTTTTCCTTCGATGAAGATGGCTTCTTTTTCCAACGATTTAATATCTCGAAACGAAAATTCCGGTGCAATCTTCCGACAAAGTATTTGAATATTCGAAAATCGGTTCGTTGAATCGAGTAACTCTCGAGGATGAATTTTATTTTTACACACCAGAGAAATCCGGAACGCTCTTGCGAATCCTCGCATTCAGATGCGGAAAATTCTAATCGTTTAGTGTCGAGCCCCGTTCTTACACCTAAACGCCTTTCAAATTCAGCCAACATTTTCGCGCGCCAATTTCACCACTTCAATTACACGTGCCGCTGGATATTGGAACTCATTTTGTTATCACGAAAAGCCATGAATTTGCTCATGAATTCTTTGGATTCCGTACTCGCACTTGAAGAATAAAGAAAAACGAATCCTTCGCACAGTGACACATGTAACAAAGTATCGTAGCTCTTGAAAATTAGAGCGATGTGTTGAGTACGTGTAAAAGTTGTGCCAAGATTCAACGGGAATTGACTCTTTTTGTTCTTTTGTGAAACAAAACTATACTTGGAGAAACATGGCAACATTTTTATCGAATATTCTCACCCCAGCGGCAGCTAAGGGAATTGTGAAAATCTCGTTTGCGGACATTCATTTCCATTCCCCCTCCCCCACCGCCCCTCTCTGTCCGTCTCCTGTTCCACCCCCGGACCTCCTTTTCTGGCATCGCGACACGACTGCTGACTGCAAATAGGTAACATCGAGGTTGATCCGATCATGGAACGATGACCCGGCACGACCCTGGCTCGCGTGTCTGCAGCTGTTCGCCCCACCTTCGATGATACAGATTTCATATTTTACAATCAGTTGAAGTATAGCGTACGGTGAAAAACTTGACGCGTCGAGGTTGTATCGAAGGGCTATAATTAATCCCTAGATGACCGTTTCCAGAAGAAAACGTTCCGCTCGCTCACGTATTCATTTTGTGCATAAATAATCTTGCAAAAATGCGTTGGCGTGAGTATTTTTGTTCAGAATCGCGCTATTAAGTCATTTTTCACGTTTGAGATACATGGATTTAGATATTTGGAGTTATGTACGTCAACGTTGAAATAGACTAGGGCATCCCCTTAACGATTATTTCGCGGTTTCTTCCAGAAGAAGAAATCACCCCCTGATTCCGAGGAGCTGACGGCTTGTTGAAAACATTTTCTTTTTCTTATTCGGTATCAAAGTAGGTACATAATGGGACCTTTTTTCTACCCTCTTCGAGGGTTCGCCCAATAATTTTCAATTAGTCAGAGAAAATCGGATGCAGGACGTCCGGTGCGGCGCCACGTAATTTCTCCGCCCTCGTTTTCGCCGCTGGGTTTTTTTTCTCCTTATCTTACCGTCCCTTCTGCTCGCTCTCGCCTCCTTCGTTTTCATTCTATCCCTTCCGCTATTTCTTCACCCTCGAATGGAACGTTAGCACGGAAAGTTTCGTTTTTACGAGAAACCGATCGTCGCATTTTCTCGTCTGACGACGACGTAACGAAGAGGCAAACCAGATGTCTCCACCCCGAATCTCGTGGTAGCTGAAGGCGCCGGGCGGGTATGGCGTTGTATAAACATTCGCAAAACCGAATCTTACATTTCTTATTCGCCCTTTATCCCGGCCTGATCCAACGTCTAAGCCAGTCTCGCCTCGCCTCGCCTCGCCTCGCCTCGGATCTCGGATATTCCGAACCGTGACGAGGTTTACGAACCATTAAATCTCCCGGAAAGATTTCCCGGTGTAACCTCGAAATTGGAATACCTGCAGCTTACACGCCTTTCTTCGCAAGCTCCCGTCGATCGGTGATGAACGACCTTCCGTGCCCTTCGTTTTTCCCCAGAGTGAATAAAAACCAAACGAGAGGAAAAAGAATCCGGTAGAAATTATGAAGTTTGCAGATCGAGAAATTGACGTTTCATCGTCGAGAGCGATTTCCACAGGCGGGGTGGCGGTCAAATTCCAAGGAATCCGGCATTACTAGGTGGCGGTGATAAAATTTTCCTCACGTTTCGTAATGGCCCGTGTCGAAGTTAAGAAAATTGTCCGTTGGACATAAAATTTGAATATGCAGCGACACGTTGTGGGATTTTCGAAAGCACAGCTGTAGAGTCTCCGAAGGAGGTAGTATTTTTTTTTTTTTTGGTTCGTTTTCTCGTTTTTGGCTAATTTGCATTTCAGACTCCTTATAATATTTCCCGCCGCGCATGAAAATATGTACAATATGCAAGCATGTATAACGCGGTTTAGGCGAAAAGTTTCGAGCCTTTAATGCGTCTGTATACAATGTAAGGGTAGAAGAGAAGACAACGGGGAAAATGGAGGGGAATAAAACAAAAAATTTCCTCCGCTGCCTCGACGGCTAATTTACGATCAGACTCGGGTTGAACAGCACGCGCAAATACGGTACGTGACGAAAGGGTTTTCAACCACAGCCAATCTCAGCTATGAGTGAGGCCGAAATGCCCGCAGAGAGAAACGCGGGGCAGGAACGGAGGGCGCGCAACTCCTCACCATTTAAACTTTCACGTAGGAAATAAAAGTTCTGAGGAGGCCAGATGGCCCGATGCCAAAATCTCATTGTTGGCCGGACGATTTCTATTTATTTTATGGACGTCCAACATTTATAACGACGCGTTCGTACCAGCCTCGCATATAATCGAGAAAACCACCCCCGCGGAGCTACAACTTCGACAATACACCGTCGGCGTTGATGCCGGCCTCTCTTTTTCAGCCCTCCGCAACACGGGATAACGACTCCACTAATTACCATTCAATTAAGCGCAGTTCGCAAAACTTACTCCGAAACCCGCAACGGAAAAACTACTCGCCAACGGCTGTACCAACAACTTCACCGAGTTTCTGCAGTTGGTACCGATCCTTTTTTCCAACTAAATTTATTTACTTATTGCTTTTCCCCCGCTCTGTTAATCCGTCGGAAAATTTTCTCATCCGACGCCTGTGTGTATAAAATAATTCGCGATCAATCGGGCATTCTGATTAAGTACGGAAATCGTTCTACAACCTTCCGAGCTTTTCCTTATCTCGCATCCTGGATCCCTGCCAGGCTCAGGGACTGGTCGCCAAGTGATCGCTGCTGTTTGTACGCCTGTTTGGTGAAGAAAAATGCCGCCGCGTTAAGTAGAGAATCCCGTGACCACTCAGACTGCGGAGATAATGTATCGGCCTAGGCTCGGCCACGTTGCCGGCGTAAACTGTACTTCGCAACTACTTAGACACCGGGTCTGAGGAGACTCTTGCCAGACTACTTGCAAACTTATTTCCCTGTCACGTATTTAAAATACGACGGCAGCAAGACACCGACCCGCAGTTGGCGAAACCTCGGGCGAAACTCGCATGTCGATAATTCGCTTGGTTCTGCAAGCACTTGGAAATCCACAACGAAAAAAATCTTCAATACTGGTTTCAGCAAAGTCGTTTAATATTTCGATTTTTTACCACGGTTGAAAAGTAGAACTCACGGTAAAAAATGGAAATGAAATTCGTTGATGTGATCGGATAATCTAGTTTGTTTTTGAAATATGCTTAGTCGGACTGTGTCTAACATTTCCTTTCGACTTTTGACTATTTATTCGACATTCATACACGGCAGGTTAATAAATTATGATGTTTGACACCTCGTTGGAAGAAAATGGATTGGTGTCAACAAGTGGAATGGTCACAGAATCGAAGGGGTGCAAAGTTTTTATTTTCAAAATTGAAGTTTCAAGAGAGTAGAAATTCAATACGTTCACGCAATTATTAAAAATGCGCATCAATATTATACGTGTAGTTGAAGCATAGTCAAAACAAAAAAGAATAAATATGTAACAACATGGAAAATCCTAGAAAAATCTGACCATTCCGTATCATATCTATATCCATGTCCTCACGTTTCTCTATTTTTACTCTTCTGAGTTTAGAAATTCTGCGAATCAGATTTTAGCACAGTTGTAGCCGATTGTAGTGACCAGTTTGAAAGAGAAAACAAAAGATTTAAAGACAGTGAAACCCGTTTGGCTCTCAACTGACGTAATTGAACCGTACAAACCGGACCCGAATAAATCCATCGGGTGTATTTTAGGATGCTGACTACGGGAATCAAATTCTGGATCTCAGGTGGGTCAAAATGGACACCGAGGAGCAGGCAGCGTCCGACGTCGTATAGACGGTTGTGTGAATATGGATGAAATATGCATTGCGCCGGCTTATCAGAGCCGATTGAGGAGCGACGAGGCGACGAAACTAGCTCGCGGCTCTTGCGAATGGTTTCGTATTCATGGGCTAGCGCTCGCTGGCCAAGTCCAGAGTGGATTATCCCGTCGTCAAGAAGGAGACCTTCGAGCTATGCATTATACGTGCCACGTGCGTCTTCCTCCCTCCCGCCCTTCTTCGCCACCTCTTCCTGTCTCTCTTCGTTCCGCATTCCAACGACGTCGCGACAAGAACGGGTTCAAGAGTTTATTTATTTATCAAATTTCTTTTTCAAGGAGCCAAGAGCCACGACGAGGCTGTGAAAAGCCGAGGAGAACTTCCGATGGATTGAATAGCCCGTTTTTTTCACCATTTCAAAAGTTAAACCTTGACGCCTCGATGTATTAATCAGTTCCGTTTTGTGCCGTGTGTCGTTCTCCCTGCGTTATTTGAGAAATAAAAAAAAACATCAGAAACGCTTCGCAGTGCGGAAAGAAAGCTCTTCGCGTTCACAAAAACGGAAAGGGCTGTTTTTAGTCTGCAGGTTATTTTTCGGTAATCCAGAGAGGTGTGATTGATTAACCGGGACTGGCCGGAGTGAAAACTGAACCGGTGGGAGACGAAAGGTTCTACAAATATCAACTCGCGTTCAAAGGGTGAGGGGAAAAAATGATTTGGAATTGAAATACTGCGAAGAAGAAGAACGTTCGAAATCGCGACGGCTGGCTGAGAGCTGGGAATGAATCGGCTCGACGTGCACGCTCGTTTGGATTTGGCTACATAATATACGGTTTGTCGGAGGGTTTAATATTCGACGTGACAAATCCGTCCCGATTCGAGTAACCTCCGAACGACTATTATTCCCACTCCGGAGCAAACGGGTCTTTGTGTTTCCATCTTCACCCCCCGTCCGCTTCCGCGCGGAGCAAAATAAACAGATTCCAATTTTATCAGGCCCAAACAAATGAGAGCCACCGGTACTCCGTGTAGTTTATTTGGGGTTGTAAATAACGGAAAGTTTTAATGCCGACGCATAGCTTAGAGGCGAGGATCGCGAGGGCGAGGGCGGGTCGGTCGGTCCGACGTTCGGGGCGAGAGATGTTTCTTGTTAGGTTCGGGAGGATTCTAATTTGCAAAATTTATATCTCAACCTTGCCGCCCTGCCGCAGGAAGAACACCGGAATGATATATTCGCTCCGTTACGTCTTCGCAGAGCCGACGCGCGGCGTCTCTCCTTTCGCTTTCGTCCCTTCCCTTCACTCGCCCTTCGGAGTAAAGGGTGAAAAGGCCGGGTTTCAGCGCTGATATTTACAAGTCGATTAGTATTGACCTTTCCCGAAACCGGTGAAAGGATGGCTGAGGATACGCGTCGGGATCCTCGAGTAACTTCCCTTTTTTTCAAACTCCACGCGGTGGGCTGACTTCCGCCGCCAACTAAGCTCCGAACTTCTCACACGTCCGATATAATTCGGCGGCAACCACGAGTGAAAACTTTCATCTTCCCAGGCGGCGGAGGACTTGACAAACGGGATGTTTCACCCCCTCGGGAAATAAAAATGAGGGAATGAGCTGAGCTGCAGGTTCGAGAGCTCTGTGTCTCAGATTTATTATGAACCGTGTCGATCAATTCCGGGGGATGAATTGCCGCGGGGATGAGATTCGACGCGTATTATAACAGGCGGTGCAGGTCGATTACGATGAGGAATTGAACGTTATTCAAGACGAGCCGGTTACATCGTGAATTTCGCGAGGTTCGCAAGCCTCTGAAACTTTTGACGGGCATTGTGTAAACAGCCGTTATATTCGGTATACGCTGAACAAACCGGCTGGAGGCTTCCGTAAGAATCTCCACTGAATTCATAATTACCTACCAAAAAAGTTTTGCATGAAAATTCATTACCTTAAGCTCCGCGGGCAATGGAGCGGTGCTAACAATAGGAAATGCTCACTCAAGTACACACACACACAGCTTGAAAAATCTACGCCTAGTTGAAAATGTGAACGCGGACCAAGCCTGGAGGAATAAACGCTGATATTAGCTCCAGAGTGTATCAAGCTCTCAAACGCGATCCCCCCCCCCTCTCCAGTTTTCAAATTTCTGTCTAGGTATTCCCTGCAAACCTTCGGGGAAAAATCGACCTTCAGTTTTCACTGCGAATAGCTTTTACCCCCCACTCCCCCCTTTCAGACTCCGAGTCAATATTCATTCGACTTGAAGACCGACCCCGTAGCGGATAAGACGATCATTCAGGCGTATATACTCCGGTAGAAAAATCCATACACGGATTCAAAGTTCCAGGCGCAGGTTAAGTACACAACCGAGTGCAATTCCAAGGGTAGATATATCATCGCGGATTAAGGGTGAAATTTTTTGCGCCGATAGCGGGATGCCGGTAAACGTTCTACGGAAGCTTATCTGCAACCCGTTGCACATCCGTTTCCGTGCAGCAAAGTACCGAGACCAGAGACGACGACACCGAAAGTGGATGTGTGGAGTTTGAGGATGAAGGTTGCACGAATGTACGAACCTGGCGCGGCGAACCCGCGGGAAATTAAAGAGCTCGAGGCTGCGTTTCGGAGAGCAGAATGATGGCCGGCCACTTGTCACTGACGAACACCTCTCCACGTTTCCAAAATTTATGTCCCTCTACGGTGAGAGGGAAGGGAGCCGGCTCACCTTCGGTACCGTTTGAAAACCCGAGCAGGTGTCTCATACGTGAGACGGTTGAATTTTCGCACGCGCTATTTTCCGCCTTCGCAAAGATCGAGCGAATTAACTTTATACGCGTATTTCTCCTCCGTCCGACTTGATCGACCGCGATTTTTACGCGTCGTCGACTCTCCGCGGCGAGGAGAGGCGCGGTAGAAAAACGAGTCTGAAAAACTCGTCCCCGATGAAATATTCCGCGGCTACGTGTTGCCACCGTTTCTCACGCGTGCGTGATGCGATTTTTATCTCTGTCCGGCCAGATCAGTACTGATAATCGTCGGCAAGTTTCACCATATCTTTCTCGTGTCTCCCACGAATTGATTTCCCTGTCGCGTGGAATATTCTATACATACGTATAACGTGTATAATGTGCGGTTTAATAATGAATTTCAGAATGCTTGTAGCATCGTTCGCACGACATGGAACCGCAGCTGGATACAGATGGAGGAGATAAAAGTCACAGCAGCGATCGGATTGCCGCCTGAATTATGGAACATCGTTGCGAAAATCAGAACTTGGTTAATTATGTATGCTTAAGACAAAAAAAAGAGAGCCCTGCGATCCGCCAAGTGAAAGTGAATTCTGGGTAGTTTCACATCGCACGCACAATTACACACCATAATGCGATACGTGAGTATAGATAAAACGTGTTTCATGGTGATTTATGAGCGACTATTCTCGGGGGTAAATTTAGGGGAAAAACGTCGATTGAAACGGTCGTCTTCGGTATGCAGACGCCGCACGCGTGGATAGTCAAAGTGGTGAAATGGAAAAGTTGCACACAGCCAGAACTTGGCGCAGGGGGGAAGTTTAGTTTTGTGCATAAACACAGTTATACTATGGGAACATGCAGTATGTGCAGTATTGAAATTACGCGGACAACTGCGTTACGCTTACAAGTTTTAAACCGCTAAAGTTTATCAACGAACTTTTGTACCGTACGGGAACTGACGCATTCTCAAAACTTGTGCACGAATTTTTTATTCTCTTATTTATTTCCTCTTTCTCTTTGCGTCGCAGCTGAGAAGAAGATCGTTCCTTAAACAAAATACGAAAAACTTTTTTCTGACATCAATATTTGTCTACAGGCTGGAGTTGTGGATTTTTCTTTTTTCATTCCGTACATAATTCAAAGCGTTTTTTACTACTGCGTTTGAAAGAAGCTATTCGCCCAGCATTCCTGTTTACGAAACAAGCGTCAGGTTTATTTCCGCTTCATTTTTTTTTTTTTTTTAGCCATAAGAGAATACTCGAAACCCTGCAAGAATGCAGCTTGCCACTCTAGATGAAACGCGCCTAGAGTATCCAGCCTTCTTTTTACCGGATGTGAAACACGGACTCATTTATTATCGAGTTGCTGTTTACAATCGCAGATCTCCATTGCTCATGGTTAAACGTCGTTTATTAAATAGAGGAGGTAGATTTGATCAATTTCAGAATCGTCGAGCTTTCACCGCTCAATCTTCAGTACTGAAGACTGACAAGAATGGAACCAAACAAAAAAAAAGGTGTGTCCTTACTCGGAGATGCGAAAATTTCACTAATGCACGTCTTAGTCAATTGATCGTATCAGTTTTGCATTGATTTGATTTTATTTATCGTGACTAAAAGATATTACCAGCGCTACTGTGTCATTGACAAGATAAAGTTACAGAAAAATCCTTCGACGATCGAACTAAACGGTTGTAGAGAAAATAGGTTGGGGATTGCATAAATATTCATTAACTTCGGGTAACTCAATCAAGACCACATTAGTACTTGCTGAACGTAATTCCGTACAACGTCCTGGCAGAACCGAACAAGCGAAGTAAATGAAGGTAAAAATTCAGCAAGATTTTCGGTAGAACGTAAGTAAAACGTGTTTTCCTTGTCGGTGTAGAAGGATGGATCAGACCATAGAAAGAATAAAAAAGAAAAAGAAATAGAAGAAAAGCCCGACGTCGACGTCGACGATACCTCAAAAATTCATCGCCCTTCGGATCCAACGACGCGAACAGGTCTGAATACTCGATTGAATAACTTTCTAGCTACGTACCCTGCAGTCAAGAAGATGACTTCTGAGCTATGAGGGTGAAATAAAAGTATGCAGCGTCGATTCTGCCACCCAAAAGTGAATCGACAGCGTTAATCGTATAAATAAATTGTCCGGCGTACTGACGCACGTCTTAACTGTTTTTCTCTCTCTCTCTCTCTCTCTCTCAAGTTGTACCTTCATTCCGATTATCATTTGTTAATATTTATGATACTGTTAAATTTTACCTTGTTAGTAAGGCCAGTATTTAAAATGTGACAGCAATCTGAATGTATCGGAGATGAAAATTCTAAATGTATCGTTACTTGTACTGTTTTATTTAATTGTACTTGAAAGTAAAATATATGCTTATGGTTATGTATTGTTCTCTGTTACTTATATACCGTCACACCACGTCACCTTGCCGTTCTTGTTTGTTCGGTTATACTGCACGAGCTTATTAATTGAATTGTTAATTTAATTCTTATTTAAAAATAAAAGGTCGTGTGTTTTTGTGCCGTACGGCTTGTTGCAAGTCAAGGCAAAATGAATTCGAATCGCTCACACACTCTCCCTCTCTCTCTATCTCCCCCTCTTCCCCTCCCTCAAATCAAACGTCTCTCACGTTTACGTCACACCTGCGTCAGCGCTGATCAAGGACTAAGCCTTGTCCCTTCAGACGTCAATTACCCCACCTGGTATAGGGTGTATCCTAAATTGTGGATCTCGATTTCCGAGCCGTCCCACCTTTCTTCATCCGGTTCTAAGCCCCCGTTAAACCGCGCTCGATCCGGCAGGCAAGGGGCCCGCCCCGTATTTGCGCGTGGATGCAATTAACTTCGAGCCCCTCTCGTTCTGGAAGAGGCATCGCACAAAGGGGTTTAATGCCTCTGTTGTAACAGCTAAAACACGAGTGTTATACCTACGCGTACACCTCACGCGTCGAACGGTCGCGGCATCCTATCTATTCTTGACACTAATTCGACACTAATTGGACACTCCGAACTGAGTAGGATATTTCCTGGAGGATAGCTGGAGGTAAGCTTCGTTCACTTGTGCTCTTCCGGGTTCACGCTACTGCGGATGTTCACGCGATCCAGGTGCTCATCGTGAACTACTCGTAATCGATGCATGGAATTTTTCCCCCTGTTTCTAGATCGGAATAGCGTCCAATATATGTCAAGCGGTGAAGACTTTTCAGGAGAGTAAAATTAAAGTCGTACTTCCGCAAATGTGTATAGAATTAGCCTTTGAAAAAATAAGGTTCAGAGTTTATTATAAAACAAATCGTATCGTGGAAAAAACTGTTGATACAGTTGGCCCACTTCTGAGAAGAAGTTTTTTTTAAATCGATCTATGCCAAAACGGTAGGAAGTGGAGAGGTACGAAAATGTGAAAAACATAAAACTGCAAGTTAAGGAACAAAAATAAATCATAAATTAAAAATGCAGAAATATATATTAAATAATAAAGTCTGATTTGATGAAGGTTCACATTATATGTTCACTGAAACAGAATCATAGGAGTGTTTAAATCGCGATTTACATCCATTCCAAGTTTAGATTCTGAGAATTATTGACTTCTAAATTTCGTCAGACTACGCCACCTGGTACGCCAGAATTTTAAAACGATCGAGAAAAAGACAGTTCTTTTTAAAAATTGAGCCTAGATACTTTCGTCGTATATCCCATCAAGTACAAATGGGTAATTGTTTAAACGATCGAGTATAAGGAGAAGAAAGATCCTCTTCAACCGCCACAAAAAGTATCTACACAAAATACGATTTTGCGAACGCACCCTTCGGATCCTCCGTGCGACATCGTCCGTTATTACAACGCCTGAGCAACGTTTGTTTTTTCAAAACTCGTTCCCTCTACCAAAAACATTCTTGAATATCAACGCTACATTATTTTTCACCGAGCCTCTGCAGCGTATTATCACATCCTTGACGGAACATGAATTATTTTCAGTTCATCAACGCGTTCGCGTTATGACTCGTGGGCAGGGCTGAAACATCTCGCTCTGCAGCTCGGGCGGGATAATATTACGCTTTAAACGGTGAATTAATAAGCTCCCGCACCCGAGCGACGCCGGGGAATGATCTTTGCCTCCGTGGGTTTTCGCCCTGCATGTATTCCCCGAATATCGCACCGGCACTCGGCTTTGATCACAAAGGATGTCCGCGGGCGTTCAGCCCTACGCTCACATCTGTGTGATTACCATGCTCCCATGGATTCAGCCGAGATACATACCGTGCACTCCGATCAGCCGACTGCGTTTGAAATTCATCGCCGTTTCTCGACGGACGAAAGATTAACTCGCACCTATTGGCTCCCCGCTCCTGAATTCGGCAGGGAAATCGATACCTTTGACCGTACCGGAGCGGCATCGGAAGGTGAGAATTGCGGTTCGAATCATGCATTCGGGACAATATGATGATTCGTTGACAATAATTTTCACGGAGCTACGGTCGAATACAACTTCAGCTTCTCTTTCAGCTGTATACTTTGCGATTGCGCGCGTTGACTCGGCCAATTTCAAGGATTTTTCACCCCACTCCCTTGCTCGAAATTACGATATGAGAAATCTGTCGGGGATGAAAGTTGGGCTGCGAAAAATAAAAAGAACGCCTCGAGCTCAAGAGCCATGTATCTTTGTCCTCGGGTGCTGAGCGCACTAATTTAAACGATTCCAGTAAAAGCCACCGAGTTCCTTTTGCAGCCAGCGCTGTTCGATCCCCCGGGCGAAAAGCTCTCGGAGAACCTTTACTTCCAGCCCTGTCGGCGAGACGAGGACGGTAGTTGCGGAGGGAGGACGAGGGGGGTAAAGTAGGTGTGGAAACGGATGGATCGAGGACGCTGGTGTTGTGTTGACAAAATGGTTCTATCTGTAATTGGATATTAATCCTAGCAAAGCCCCGACCGGAACAAGGGCTCTCATTTCTGCGGACGGACCTCTTTCATCCCGTTATTCCAGCTAAAGCATCGCCGAACTTTGGCTATTACCGACACCGTTCCCGTTATTCATGAAAAGTTTCGCTCATCAGGTTCAGTTTCTTACCACCGACTGCGCGGCGACCAACTCTAACTGAATATAATTCTCAGCTTATATTCGAGACCTCGTGAGAAATGTCGGAAAAATTAACAGCCCCGCGATGCGGATCACTCGCGTGTATTCGGTCGTAAAATTAAAGGTAATCAGCCCGTCGCTCTGCTTTTTGTCAACGGACCATTATTACATCACGTAAAATCATTTCATTGGCTGGATTTTTCATTTGCAAATCAACTTTGAGAACAACTGGTACTATACATGGAAGTTATTACAATATTCAGCTCAATCAGCGTGTTTGTCGAGTAAGTAAATTTACATCGCGGAGAATCGACGAAAGAGAAATTGTTGTTGAATAAATATCCCTCGTTCCCGACAATGTCGCTCACTTTTCTCGCCACGTCTGCAACTCGGTTCGGATCTAATACAGTGCATGCATAATTGATACGTGTATAACGAGGTTGACTCACCCCGGTGGATGAAATCCGCAAAATAAAGACTAGTCTCCGCTCCGCCGAATGCAGATAAAAGTGGCCAGTGACACGGGTGAAGGACCTCGACTTCCCGGAGGCGGTGAACTGGCCTCTCATCCCCTCGAAGAATTTTTCGAACCAGAAAACGCCGCGGCGGTGGCACGTTATCTCTTGACTGGTTTCCGGGGACGTTTGCGAGAGGAGGGAAGATTTCCTCGCAACGTCTGAAATATGCTTCTGGGATCTTTTATTCAGATAAATCGAGCGTGAGTGAAAGATGCAGGACTCGCCGTCCCGGCGAGCCTAGAGTGCGTGGGGTGGAAAGCGAAAGCTGCGTGATGCAGGAGCTCCGGAAGACCGATCGCTGATCGGAGCGCCGATATCATCCGGCAGCTTCGACCTCCGACCTCGGACTTCGCTCTAATGGAAGACGGGACCACCTAACGATAATCGAGTTCGTTCAACAAATGGGTATCCTTCTCGCTGTGCGCCGCACTCTTTCTCACCTCCCCTCCTACCCCGCCTCTCCTATTCGCGATATCGCACCGCTGGACGCCGGTGTTGAAGCGAGCGACCGAAGATAACGGCTGAGCGGTATCCGTTTTGACCGTTTTGAGGAATTGGAAGATTTTTGAAATTCAAGCCTTCGTTTTTGTGGAGCAGGGTTGAAATTCCGAATTTGGAAAGTTCGGAAAGCGCGAAATTTTGAATTTCGAATTAGACGCTTTCGGAACTTTTCAAATTCGGAACTTTGGCCCCGCCCTGTTTTCACTAAACGTGGAAGTTCGGATCTATTAAGCAATCTCCGACGAAAGTGTCGCGCGTTTCAGGGATCCAGGAAACCTGCGAAATAACAAAAACTGTTCAAAGCTAACAGCAAGGAACAGACGAATAAGAATCCCGCGGGAACCGGGAGTGATAAGAAAACGAGATGATCATCGATCGGGTCCCAGTGCAAAGGGGCAATTTACTTACGCATGAAGTTATGGAGGGAATTTGTATAAGATTGAGAGGAATGGCGAGACGCAGTAGACTACGCGTTACACCCATACGCCCACCTCAGACGCGAGATAAACCCGGCGAGGCGTGACTGAGCTGATAGACGGTAATGCGAGGAATGACACATGGACTGGTCAGGATTCTCCGGCTATAAATTGCCGAATAACTCGGAAAGCCAAGAATTTCGAGACTAGCCGGGACTTCTGCATGAACCGGCTATTTGCGCCACGCTTTAACGGCGCCGAGGCAAACAGCGCTTAACGTATGGAAGGCCGCGATCCTAACGACCACGTGTGAAGGTCTTCTCGAGTTGCGGGATTCCGTTCTCGTGATGGTCGAACAAACGACAACAAAGGAAAATCGTCAATCAGAAGGTGAAATCCCCCGAGTTTTGTTTACGTCGTGGAATTCATCAGCGAATAGTCGTGAATTTTGCTAACGAAGAAGGGGGTCCGTTTACCGTTTGCCGACTGTGAGAAAAGTTCGCTGAAAGAAGAATTCTTGATGAATTAACGAATGAATTAATTAATTAGGTAACGAATAAAGTAATCATGGTCGTGAGAATTACTTATACGATGCAAAACACCCCCGTGTTTAGGTTATCGGAAGTCTGGGGGAAACGGGAATGATCGACGACCTTTTCACCCGACGTTCAGACGACGGGGGTGTGAATTTGACGAAAAGGTGTAACGCGTAGGCGTGGATAAATTTTTCACGTGAGCCTCGCCGTTCAACGGCCGAGCGCAGGATACATCCACGATGTCCGGCTCAATCGGCTCGGCTGTATCAGGCACCCGTTAACCGTTACTCGGTTAATAACCGAAAGTTCTGACATCCTTCAAACGGTTGGTTGAAACTTGCAGTTAGTTAGCGGAAAAGGCGAGAGGGGATTCGGTAGTTGGAAATTCAATTAACCCGGAGATCTGCTACCTTGAGGCACTGATTTGGCAGCAAGTTGGATACGCCACTGCGATAAATTTAGCTGACCTTTTTCAGCCACGCAAAACATGTTTGGAGATAATTTTCATCGAGTTTCGCCTCGAGCCTCCATAAATTACAAGCGATCCGACAGAAATATCTGGATGCACGCCTGTTATTCTATCAACGATAAGTCTTATTCAACAGCTAGTTATTACCTCGATAATTATTATCATTATTGCTTACGTCGTTATTACTTCTACGTTACTCAAGGTCTAATAGATAACAACCCCATCTGTGTGATAATTTCAACCCAAGTACAATTGAACCAACGTTGTCAATGTTCAAGTGCAGAGCTAGTTAACAACGGCTTTTGTACCAACTCACGATACTCTGGCACCTGCGAATTGCCACCAGGGGGGGGAGGCGGGGATATGTGAGTGATAATTAACTGGTGGGAGAGTTTTGAAAATCAGAGTGGAGGAGAACGCGATCCTTTTTTTGTTGTAAAGTGGCTCTTCGAGTCTGCGTAAAAATATAATCACACAGCGTGGTCCAAATTAATGAGGTCATCATTAGGCGAAAGGTGAATTTTAACAAAAAACGAAAATGTTCGTCGAAAAATTTACGTCAAGTCCACGCCTTGTACGGACGTAGATTATTATTATTATTATAGTCAGGTTGATTGAGAAGGTGTGTATAAATAAACGCATAAATTTGACATGTATCGATTTGACTGTCTCGGTGAGTACCAGGCACTGCCTTCGGTGACAAAATACAGTGTCTGGCTCTGCCCTTCTTCGACCTGGCGAGCCTCGTGAGTTCGAACATCTCCTTTGTCAAGGTTGTTCGACAAAGCGGTAAAGCGCGTCGAGAAAAGGGAAAGCTATGCCGTTCGACTTGCGGGCGATCATTCACCCAATAATAGAAAGGGTAATATTCAATTCGACTAAAAGCGGGTTAGAAATTGAAAATTTCATCGCAGCACTCGGCGACGATCGGGTTGCTGTAATTTAAACGTAATGTATGGTGAGGTCAATTCGCCGCGACGCGACGTCGCGAGTGTAACATTGAAAATTGAAACTCACAATTGGGGGCTGATGGTGTTTTTTTAAAAGCGCTCACTCTGCGGCGAGGGAAGAATTAGCTTTGAAAAGATCATTAAGAACGAGAATAGGCCAACGAAGCGCGTAGAAGCAGCTCGAGTAATGACGCTCCATTTCCGGTTTCGCGATAGCTTCCGGGGATGATCGTCAGGCGGAGCTGGGAGAGTGAAAGCACTTTTCCGCGATATCAGAATAGCCGGGGCAGCTAAAGAGAATCAATTTACCGGAGTGGGCAATTGTCCATGAGGCCGCAGAATCGCCGCCACCTCGGGCATCTGCGATCTTTTATACGATCGTTGTAACCTAGAAGTAGGCAACTTGCGGCATTTCCTCGCGATATAATTATTACCGAGGGTTGGGTGAACGATGCGATGATTTATCCACAAAGAAAGTTATAGAAAAAAGGAAAGTGGCGGGCGGGCGTCGACGGTGTTGGAAATTAGGGGTGTTTGAGGATGAAACGAAAGCCAGCGAGCCACTTGATATTTTGAAACTTTTGTAAAACAATGTATCCAAATCAGCCAAAGTTGTATTTAATTTTAATCGTCAAACTTGTAGAGGTAGCTGGTGTATATACAAGGATCTTTAAGGTATGTAAAATTTGATACGAACCGCGGGCGTTAAAGTTGGACGGAACATTATAATGAGAAAAGTAAGATATTCCGAAGCCGGCTTTCGAATAGATGAACTTGCGCTCTGAACTTCCAAGTGTGGAATTGATGAATTTAATGCTTGTTACGTGCGGGCTTTATGGGATCGAATTAATTACTTCCACGGCTTGTCCTTTTGCCTCTGCGAGACAGGCTTCCTTCAGAGAAACGGGAAAACGCGTAAACTCAATCAACTACGGGCCATAATTTCTGCGCCCCGTTTCCAAATTTTACCAGCAAAATCAGTTTAATCAGTCATAAAATTCACTCACTCTTCGTCCACGTGGAGCGACATCGGGAACCACCCCTCTACCTCTTCGGTTCCCCGCGCCCTTCGGTCCAAGCTGATAAGTACCTTGACGAGGAATACGAGACGTTGTCGAGCAGGTGTCGGAAGGCTGGTTACGGCGGGACTCCCATCCCTCTCCCATCAGTCGGGCGTTATCGATTTCGTCAGACATCGGAGTCCCGAAGACGGTCAGATGCCATTATCGGGGGTGGAAGCTGTTCGAGTACATACGGTGTTAACTATCCAAGCAGTTCCTGTGATCTCATTAGACGTTAAGTTCCCAGCGCGAGTAAGTATCTGCTCTATACATGTACCTTAGTCCCGGCATCGCGTTGCCGCGACTTCCGGTGACTCGGGGACGAGTTCCGGATAATATACAAAAGCTGTAATGGGGTTTGAAAACGTGGAAACTTGAGCCCGGCCGGAGTTCTAGGATATTTTCTGATATTCGGAGGTTCGCTTCCCGTATTATTCGATATTCAAAACCAATTACCGTCATTCGAGGAGATGCCGTGCGATCTGAAGTGGAAACGTCGGAACGAATGCTGAAAGAAGTTGGCAGGAATGCTCGCCCGATCATTGCCGATACGGAGAAACGAAGGTGGGCAATTCCATGGCCGTGCAGGAAGTTTAATTAGGTGAAACGCGATGTCAGAAGTCAGAGTCGTCCTCGACTTTGTCCAGGCCAAGTTGGAGTCAACTTCTGGAGTGGTAGAACATTGCCGTTGCAGGCCGAAGGCAAACCATATTCCAGTGTTCATCTGGGTCGTGTAAGAGAGGTCGTGACGTCACCTCGGCGTCTTCGCGCCTTCGATCGATTGGTTTTTTCGAGGAAGGAGAAAAAGGTAGAGGAACGGAAAATTTCCGCGGGTCGTTTTTAATTGAAAGTCCCGGAGTGGAGAGCGGATAATTAAAACCGGCTGCGTACCTACGCGTTGTTTTATTCAGCGGAGGAGATCCTTCGAGATGGGATGTGCGAAGCTGCCCATCTTCGTCTCTGCGTATTAATTATTTACTCATTTATTCTCTCTATTTTCACAAGTTTTTTTCATCCCTAAAATTGTGCAGGTACTCGCGGGACGTTGCATTAAAGTATTCTAGGAATTTCATTATCCTTCGGGATTGGTGACAGAGGATTCCGACGCACTCGAGCTCGGTGCCCTGACTAATACACCGGTGAACACAACGATCTCGATCCCTTCGAGTTGAATAATCCGAACGCAACGAAGCGAATACGTGTACATACCATAAAACGTGCGGTAAGCGTAAAAGAACACTCTTTTGGACAAAGAGGGTGACTAATAGTGTTGCTATTCGATACACGTACCGGAATTACGGTAATAAAATACGCGATAACTTTTGCGTTATGCGATATGTGCCTGCGAAATGCGTTCAACCGTTTCATGTAACCACACTCCGATCGCATACCTGTATGGGTAGGTGTTGGTATAAGCACACCCTCGCATCAAGACGATGCTATAGTCAGGTTTTTTTGTTATGGACTGAGTAAAATGTTGTTTATTGTAACTATCATCGGAGCCTACACAGCAAACGTGCGAAAATTCCACCGTCAGTGCAATTTTGTAAACGAGTGACACTTAACGTAGTTGGTAACCTCTTAGTGGCATCAAACTGACCATCCAAGCAATCTTGCGCATGAATATCGGTGTACAAATTTTTCAAACCATGTCCGTTGAAAACCAGGGTTCAGGGATGACCTTAGGATGTAAAAAACTTACCTTCTCAATGGTCACAAACGATCGTAACTTTCCTACGAAAACACAATATTGGAAAGATCGATCAACGGAAGAGAAAACGATTTATAATAGAACCTGTTTACTTATCCGTTTATCGTTGACGAAGAAAAGCAG